>NC_034604.1:54694060-54717856 GCF_900095145.1 Mus pahari | reverse complement strand
ATGCTGGGCTATGCTGGGCTATGCTAGGCTATGCTGGGCTATGCTAGGCTATGCTGGGCTATGCTGGGCTATGCTGGGCTATGCTGGGCTATGCTGCTATGCTGGGCTATGCTGGGCTATGCTGGGCTATGCTGGGCTATGCTGGGCTATGCTGGCATCTGGGTTGAGAACTCCGAGTTCACTGAGTTCTGCATTGAGTGGAAGACTGAACACAGGGAGGCTTGAGTCAACCCTTCTCTTCAAAACTTCCAGAACAGGCGCCAGCCTCAGCACCAGTCATCCCTTATATCTTGGGACCCGATTGATTCAGAGGATAGAGCCTGGGATCCAAGGGAGAACAGAAAGCACTACATGTGGTCCTGCTCTTGTGGCCTCAAAGGGGTCCTCAGAAGTGATATGGATGACAAGGCTGGAAGTTGAAAAGTCCTGGCAGGCAGGGCCCCTCCAGCAATTCTCAGGGAAGTACTCACACAGTTCTCTAAAGCCTGGCTTTACAGGGAAGCCTACACTGTGTGCCAGGGTGGCAAGCCAGCTGGCAGAGTTAGAGCAGGCCCCAGCAGGCCTAGAGTGTCTTGGGCAGTGGGCAGACTAGGAACAGCCCACCTTTAGGATGCACTAGGCTAAGGCACCACCTTAGCCAGTGTCTTCTTCGGAGTCTCCCTCCTGAGCAGGCAAAAAAAACAAAAACAAAAACAAAACAAAAAAACACTACAGCCACTGGAGCGCAGAGGCTCCTGCCTATCCTCGGCCGTGCCTACCATCTGGGCATCAACATTATCGAGGAAGGGAAAATATACAGGTGAGGGAGATGAGAAAAGTCACAAGAAGAGGGCTGAGGTTGGAGAGACAGCTTGGTCATGAAGAGCACATGAGTTTATTTTCCGGTGCCCATGTTGGACAACTCAGCCCCTCTGTAGCCCCAGCTCTAGGAGGATCTGATGACTGTAGCCTCTGTGGGCCCTTTACTCACATGCACATACCCACACACAAACACACGACCTACGCATCATTAGAAATAAATCTTAAGAAAAAAAAAAAGAAGAAGAAAGAAAGAAAGAAAGCACAGAGCTAAGGAAAGATCTAGGATGCAGCGGTCATCTTCTCCCCACAGCCTAGGCCAGCCCCTCATGCAGGATCCAGTCACTGCCTGGGCGATGCAGCCCCGCGAGCAGCGGTAACCCCCCACGGCGGCACCGCACCCACCCCACTCCACCCATCCCGCTCATCCACAAGCTGACGAGTCCTAACAGGGCCTCCTTTGCCAGTGACAAAAATAACTATTTTCAAAATTCACAGCAGGGCCTTCGCCTACACACACTGCGCCGACTGGGACCTGAAGGGAGATATGCAGAACGCAGTGTGCGGAGGGAGCCTCGCTATGCAGCTAGCAGGCTCTACAACCACCGCCACCCCCCTCCTCCACACTACCAAGCCTGTGTCCCCCCCCAGATGCAAATGTGCACAGGGGGGCCCCCCCGGAACCACCAGAAGTAAGGACTCTTGAATCATCCATTGTATGTGGAGAAACACTGAGACCCAGAGAGGGCCAGGGGTTTGCCTGCAGCTACATTTGTGAACCTGTGGCAGAACCTACCTTCCTTCCTTCCCACCTTCCTTCCTGTCCCCTCTGCTAGCATCGAGCTCACACAGGTCCCAGGACACACATGCGCGCGTGCGCACGCACACACACACACACACACACCAGCATCTCTTGTCTCTGGGTAATGGCACTTTAATCAAGTTCACAGGCTCCTCCACAACCATCAGCCTGGCCAGTTTTTCTACAGCACCGTGAGGTAGGCAGAGCCAGGGCTCACTTTTCCCTAAGCCTTTGCAAGGAGGGAAATCAAGGCCCTGTGGGGGAAGAACTGCGTTCAAGGCCAAATCAAAAGCTCCTTTCACAGCTGTTTCCCCCACCCTCCCTATGCAGGGGCTCAGACCCAGCCAGTTCCCCCACCCACCCACCTTGGATGTTGGGGACCAAAGAGGAGAGAATTCCACTAGGCTCCCAAGTCTTGAGGCTCCAGGAATGTACAGATTTCTGAGAGCCTACACTGTCCGTTCTCTCATTGAGTTGTTCAACAGAGCAGCAGCCGGCTGGCCATACTCCAGCTGATATCCAAGAGCACCACGGAGACCTGGAAAGAAGGTCATGGACTCAAGTCACCTGGAAGGTGGCAAGGTCAGCAAGAAACCCTGCCACGGCCCCAGACACAGGTGTACACTGGAGTCCTAAAGTCACCAGAGCTCATCTTAGGGGTGAGACTGAGGCAGAATGCTGCTAGAGGTAACCTGAGGGCAAAGAGGAAACACATCAGGAGAAAGGCAGGACTGTGACCCAGGCATCCCAGCCTGGTTGGTGACCTCCCCCAAGTTCCACCCTATTCAGCTGAGGGCTGCTGTGCCCTCCCTCCACATGCCTGCAGACGAAGACTCGGCCTCGGCCTTCTCCCTGAGAACCAGCAAAGAGACGGCATCTGAGGGGAACTGAGATTCCCATCAGATCCGGTGGGACATCAGCCTGGTATTGAGTTTACGGAAAAAAGATCGAAGCTTGCAGATCTTGCATTTCTTCTTGCGGCGACCCCGGGAGAAACTTCTAGCTCTGCCTTCCTCCTCTTCCTCCTCCTCCTCCTCTTCCTCATCACTGGCCCAGGGCCCCCAAGCACCCCCATTAAAGTCAGGATGGGCCCGAGGGTTCGCAGCTGGGTAACGTACGGGGATGGCAGTACGGTTATAATCAGCCAGGCGAGCCAGCAGGGTGCGGACTATATCAGGTCGCTGGCCAGCCAGGTCCTCTCGCTCATAAGGGTCAGCACTGATGTTAAAGAGCCACACAGCCTGGCGGATGCTGGCCATCCGCTCCAGGTTCCACCAGCTGCCGGGGAAGGAGGCCAGTGTCTGAGGTGGAATCCAGTCGCCATAGCCTGGGTCTCCTGTGAGCAGCTTCCACTCCCCAACTCGAATAGCAGCCTGCACTGCGGTATTCCAGATCCCAAAGCCACCCTCCAAGGAGCCATGCCGGGCATGGTTGTAGAGGGGGTCGATATTGTGTAGGATCTCTGTACGTGGTGAGGCCCGGCCCTCGCTAATGGCCGGCCACACGTCATAGCCATCCAGCCCATCAGCTGCCGATATAGTGCCGCCTGCCAGTCCCACCAGTGTTGGGTACCAGTCTGTGATATGGACCAGGGCCCGACTGGTCCGTCTCTTTTTCTTGAGCAGTGGGCTGTGGACAAAACCCAGGCCCCTCACACCACCTTCCCAGTAAGTACCCTTGCGTCCTCGAAGGGGCCAGTTGCTACCCCCTGAGAAGGTCTGGCCGCCGTTGTCACTGGAGAAGATAATGACACTGTTGTTATAGAAACCGTAGCGCTTGAGGGCCCAGGTGATGTTGCGCACAGCCTCGTCCATGCAGGTCACCATGGCTGCGTACTTGCGCCGCGCTACATTGCCCATCGCGCGGTAGCGGTATAGGTACTCTCGAGGTGACTGGAGGGGCGTGTGTACTGCCTGGAAGGCCACATAGAGAAAGAGAGGATTCTGGGGATTGTGGCTGGCCAGGATATGGCTTGCACGCTGAGCATAGAGCATAGTGGAGTACTGGCCGCTGAGCCCCCAGGCCACATTCTCACCCTCGTGTAGGTCGAACCCACAAACCCCTGGGCCATCACAGTTGTCATAGGTGTAGTAATCCACATTGCCTGTGAGGGAACCCAGGAAGGTGTCGAAGCCCCGGCGGGTAGGCAAGCACTCCTTTCGGTAGAAGCCCAGATGCCACTTGCCCACCATGTGGGTGGAGTAGCCCGCCTCCTGTAGCTTCTGGGGCAGCGTCACCTGGTCCAGGGGCAGACAGTTGGGCTGCCGCGGGCGGATAATGGAGTGTTGCAATCCTGTATGGATCTGGTACCTGGGGGTGAGAGATTGATATATGGGAAACAAAGGTGAGCTACATGCAAACCCCTGCTCTCAATCAGCAACCCCTAGCTGCACCCTGAGATGGACGCTGGTCGGGTATCACCAGGCAGAACGGGAAGAAAAGCAACAGATACTGCTAAAGGGCTAAGCACCTACGCTACTTTATCTCAGCCAAGCGGGTATGTATGCTAACTTATTGATGAGATGCGATCACTCAGTACAGTTAAGTTCACTGCCCAGGACCACATAGCCAGGAACCTGGTGCATGAAGACTGGAGGCAGGCTTGGGCACGATATCAGGAAGAGCTAACACCAAGCTCTTGCTGTATGTTCAGCATCACGCTCCCTTTAAATTGGCTCACCATATCCTCACTACCAACTAGGAAGTCCATGTTATTATTCCCGCCTCCCAAATAAGGAGCCGTAGAGTTCTGTGACTCGTGGGGCTAGTAGGAAGAGTCGGCTCTGCATCCCAGCACAGGCAGGCTCCAGACCTGAGTGAGTCCCTGAGCTCTAAGCTATAAACTTAGCACAGAGCCTGGGTACACCGAGTCTCTGTCTCCCAGGCAAACTCCCACTCCTTGGAAGCCCACCTCAGCCTTACATCCTCTGTAGTCTCTCACAGCTCACTCAGAGAGTGAGTTACATTGTTTCTGGGTCCTCTTCCTTCACTGCAGCAGGGACTTGGTGCATATCTTCATGGTCTACTTGGCCCTAGGATTACAACTGTCTATATTCTTGGGCCCAGTGATAAAGGAATGGGATTGTCTTTGTATTCCTCAGTGGTATTTAAAGCCCCCTCAGTTACTAATAGAGTGGACAAATGAACAAATGAATCAATGAACGAATGAATGAATTCAGAGGGTTTGGAAGCCAGAAGTGAACCAAATCCTCTTTTAGCTTCTTCATCTACTTTAAAAAGAAAAAGAAAAAAGAAAAGAAAAAAACATCAACCAAGGGCCGAGGGCAGAGGGGCTTTGCTCAAGGTCACTCAGCAGTCCACGGCAGCTCTAAGACTTGAGACTTGAACATGAAACCAAACAGTCCAAGCAGCAGTGTTTTCAAAAGTAAGACTGCCCACCTCCTCCCACAGGGGACCAGTTGATGTTTGCAGGTGTGAGTGAGCTGGCTGGAATGGGAAATCCTTGAGAGCTGCCCTGCTCCCCAGCTTTATGAGACCAGTGCCCCACCCTCCNCCCCCCACCTGCTGTGAGCTCAAGCCCTCCCCCCCAGCCGATGCAGCAGTCAATGCCTTGCCAGTTCCTGAGCTTCCTTTATATATTTGTACCACATCTTCTGCTGCTGTGGTCTGCATGACCCACGTGACCTGTTTGAGGTGTCTTTAAGAGTTGCAAATAAAGCCACCTGGGATGCCACGAGGGAGTGAGAATTCCACACCTGTCTTTACCCCTAGGCAGCTGAGTTAGCCTGGTATTTGACACAGTCTGCTTCCTTATCTTAAGGTCATTCTTTAAAGGTTTTATTTATTTATTATATGTAAGTACACTGTAGCTATCTTCAGACACTCCAGAAGAGGGAGTCAGGTCTTGTTACGGGTGGTTGTGAGCCACCATGTGGTTGCTGGGATTTGAACTCTGGACCTTCGGAAGAGCAGTCGGGTGCTCTTAACCACTGAGCCATCTCACCAGCCCCTTAAGGTCATTCTTAAGACTTCATGCCACATAAAAGCATTATCTCATTCAATTCTCCCTGTACCCCATGAGTGTGTGTGTGTGAGTGTGTGTGTGTGAGTGTGTGTGTGTGTATGTGTGAGTGCGTCTGTGTGTGTGTGTACGTATGTGAGTGTGTGTATGAGTATGTTAGTATGTGTGTATGAGTGTGTGTGTATGTGTGTGTGAGTGTGTGTGAGTATCTCTGTGTATGTGTATGTGTGTGTGAGTATATGTATGTGCATGTGTATGTGTGTGTATGAGTATGTGAGTGTGTATGTGTGTATGAGTGTGTGTGTATGTGTATGTCTGTGTGAGTGTGTGTGTGTGTGAGTATATCTATGTGTATGTATGTGTGCGTGTGAGTGTGTGTGTGAGTGTGACTGAGTGTGTATGAATTTGTTTTGAACTTCCAGCCTTGAGCATACTCTGGAAGCACTCTACCACTTAGTTTTTTGGATTTTTTGTTTGTTTGTTTGGTTGGTTTTACTTTTTATCTTGACACAGAACCTCACTTAGTCGATCAAGCTCATCTTGAACGAACTCAAGCAAGCCCAAGCCAGCACTGTATCAGCTTCCTAAATAGTTTGCAGGGATTACAGGCTTACACTACCAGGCTTCTTTTTTGTTTTGTTTTTTAATTAATTTTTATTTATGCATTAGCTATTATTAATAATGTGTGTGCATGTGTGCGCACATGTCTTATGTGTGCATGAGTTTGGGCCTACTCATGCCAAGGCATGCACAGTCAGAGGGCAACTTTCTGGAGTCAGCTCTCTTTCCAAAGTGGGTTCCAGGAATTGAGTTCAGGTTGCCAGGCTTACACAGGAAGCACTTATACCTGCTAAGACATTTCACCAACCTAAACCTCTCTTGTAAAATACATATGAAACATTATCATCATCTCCATTTTACAAATAATGAAACTAAAACTCCCAAAGTGTAGCAATGTGACCCAAAGCCAGACAACTGGCAAACAGTAGAACTGTTTTAGACCCGGGGCAAGCTGAGAGATGATTGGAACTGACAGGAGAAGCATCCTAGGGGCCCAGAATCCCAGCTGAGTGTCTCCACATAAGGGTGGGGTGCCTCTGAAGCACTGATTCTGTAATGTGGGTGGGCCCCGCTAAACCTTGCCAAAGTCCATTTGTCAGTGAGTAACATAAGACACTTTGGCTCTCTCCAGCTACACCAAACAGGACTGGCTGCATAAGCAAACGCCACCAAGCCGTGGAATGAGCATCCGTGAGACAGAGGTAGCTGCCGAGGGTGGAGGGCAGACACGGCTGGCTCTGTAATGCTCCGCTAACTTCACCAGTAAGAGCCTGGAGCTTTGCACTAACTGTCCACTCAGCAGTTAACCAAGGTCACATCGACCTGGGGAGAGAAACATCAACTGGGAAACTCGAAATGCAGACTGTTCTGCCTCTTCACTGTCCCATGCCAGGGTCTGTCTGCCGCCACTACCGAGCCACATCTGAAGCACAAACCTCCCACCTGTCTCCCTCTCCCTGCCTTTCTTCACAATCCCTGGATCTAAAAGGCAGACAGAATACAGGTGGAAAGAAGAAAGGGCACCACAGTTTGGTTTCCAGCTCCAAGCCGCCAGACCAGGGTCTGACTTTGCAACCCTCTTTTCACAAGACTCTGAAGTCTTGATTCCATGCCTCATTGTCCCACCCGGGAAACAGAGAGAGATGGGCCATGGTCTTGAGATCTCTGTAAGTGATCCCAAAACAGGCGATGGCCTCCTTCCAAAGAGGATTAGCTTCAGCCCAACCCAGGGATTGTCTCCTAAGCAAAGGGAGTTTGCCTGCCACAACCCCGTTTGGTTTCCCAGCTCCTTTTCTCTGGTAACCCCAGCCCCATGGGGGAGCAGCCCCTTACAGAGGACACAGCACTCCTCCGTTCTCTTCAATTTGGGAGGATTCTTCAGATGAGAAAAAACGAGACAACGTGGAGACTTGGAGAAGGGAAGCAACCAGCCTCAGGCTACAGGTCTCTGCATTTTACCAGTTCCTTGGTCTTCTTCCAATGGTACCATCAACAGCATAAGACCCAAATCTCTCCAGTAATACAAACAGAGACTGTCATTTATTGAATGCCTGGCAAGTTACACCTAATTCCTTCACCTTTCACTATTCCTCCTCAGGATGGGAACTCTCCCTCAGTCCATTTTATGGACCAGGAAACTTTTAAACTGATTCTATGTCTGTCAATATGCACAGAATTCAAAATAAGAGTGAAAGGTTCCTCTGATTAAGTAACTGTGGACCGCAGAGAAGTCTCAAGGATAATCAGAAGCCTTGAACTATGAGAACTGGCGAAACAGAGGCCCAAAGAAGGCAAGGGACTTGTGGATGACCTAACAGATGTTGCAGGCAAAGCCAGATCGTAACACGTGTTTCTCAGGTCCATGCAGAGAGCTATTCTTCAGGGTTTGCAACCTAGCAACTGGGTGACCCGCGGATCTGGGCCATGCCTACCTGCCAGTGAGGAGTTGACTCCTCGAAGGTGTACATATGGGTTGGATGTAATAATTCTCCAGTTTGACGCCCTCAGCTGCTAGCCGGTCCAGCGTTGGGGTCTCGATATCTGAGCCATGGTATCCCACGTCGTGGTACCCTTGGTCGTCAGTGAGGATGAAGATAATGTGTGGAGGCTGCGGTGGAGCCGCCGAAGGCTGATCGCCAGCCTCTGCAGGCCCATCAGCCACAAGGCCGGGCTTGGCCCAATCCCAGGACAGGTAGCCCAAGCTAAGTAGGCTGACCAGGGAGAATCCTGAGAGAGCATGCATTGCGACGCTGGTCTGGGCGAACGGGGTTCCCAGGACCTCAGAGCCTGCCGCGCAACGCCTGCTCTCCCGCCTGCCTGGATGCAGTGAGAGCCCTCGGGGCTCTCGTCCAGGACCCGCGGCCGGGCAGCAGGGCGCTCCGGGAAGGTCAGGCTCGCGCCGAGCCTCCTCCCGCAGCCCTGTCCCCCAGCTCTGACGGGCCAGCCCGAGTTGTGGAGTGGAGGCTTCCCAAACGTGCTCTCCACCATCCCCGGACTCTCTGCTTCCCTTTTACCCCGATCCCTCCCGCCTCTTAATTTCTCTCGCTTCTGCTTTCCATTTCTCCTCCCTCCCCCGACCCCCAATTCCCCTAGCTGAGCTTCTGACCCCGCCCGGTGTCCCCGCAGAGCAGTGCTCCAGGCTGGGAGGTGGGCAGGACCCCACAAGGGGAAGGGGAGGGAGACACGGGCTGGGCGGGTCTGGGAAGGGACACAGCCCAAGAGCGGGCGAAAAAGTTGTAACATCTGCCGGGCTGAGCCCCAGGTGGAGGGGTGGGACGCCCGAAAAAGGTTCCGCCCCCGGGCAGGCAGCCCAGACCCGCTGTGGCAGCTAGTTCTAAGGCCTGCTCCTGGCCGGGACTCCAGAGAAGGGAGGGGGATTACTTGGAATTCAGTGGAACAATTCCGGAATAGTTCGGCCAGACATTCCTTGATCATGGAGTCTTAGCATATGAATGCCAGCCCTAGAAAAGTCCAGTTCATTTTCCGAGCCAACTGGGTCATTTCTAGAGATGGAGAGAACAAGGACCTGGGATGACCAGGAACTTGCTCTGCTAAATCCCAGAGCAATGGACTGCTGGTGTGGCAGCTTCCTCCTGACTCTGCCAGCTTCCCTTCCCTCTTATCTTCCTCACACCACTTCTTAGCTGGTTATAAGGTGCTTAGGGTGCATGGGCCGCTCTAGATGGCAAAAGTGTTGTATACATCTTATACCCACAGGTTCCCTCCATGCACAGAAAGGAGAGCTCAATCCCGTCTGTTCTCAATCCTGTTGCTTGAATGAATGCAATGGATGAAGTAAATGGGCTCCTGCAACCAACTGGGCCAACACCCCTCCTAGAAGATAAGCAGGGACATTCAAGTCAAGCTTATGGTGAGGCAGGGGCGATTGTTCCAATTGTTAAGTGTTTCTAACTAATTTAGGCACTGTGTGGGCCACAGCAAATCTAGCCGAGGAATAATAGATCTAGCCACCAAGTGCCCGTGGGCAGCTTTGACCAGTAAGTGCAAGGGCCCCGTGAAACCACTGAACTGGACCACTCCACGGATGTAAAAAAAGAAGGGTTTATTGTAAATATAAAACTGCTGAGTGACTCTCTCACAGGTGGTCAAAAAAAGAATAGCTAGAGACATTTGGGGGAGCCCAAAGCCATCATGGCTACCTGGGGTGCGGGGTGGAGAGGTACATTGGTGACTCCCAGAGCTATCAGAGTGGCAGAGAGAAGCCTTACATGTTATAAAGAAAACCTGCCGGGTCAGAAGGGAAACCTGGAGCAGCCCGGGAGTTAGCATAGTGGAAGAGTAGCAAGAAAAACCAGGAAGGGGGGCTTGTGGCCCAGAACAGCCAGATGGGCACCACAGGTATATGTTAATAGGGACCAAAGGAGCCTGGGGGTTAGTGTGGGCTTTGATATGTCACATAATGTAGTATATGCCAATAGAGAACCTGATACCCCATTCGCCACTGCCTGGGAGGCAGAAGTGGTTCCTCCTGTCAAATGGGAACCCATTTCACAGGTTTCTGAGGAGGGTGGGGTTTTCTCTCTGTCAGTCATCCTTCTATTTTCCCTGTCAGCATCCAGCCTGAAGTGACCTCAAGTGGCTGTCCTTTTGGACATAAGCAGTGGTACTGACCTTTGTGCAGTGCGGGGTGGAGGGGCAGGAACTGATGTGGCTCTGCATATGTTCCATTTTTTTTTTTTTTATTAAGCTGTATTTATTTGCTTATTTAGTTAGTTTTCTATGTGTGTATCTGGGTGGGTTTGAGATTGCCAGGACCTGTGTGTGGAGATCAGAAGACAACTTTGAGGGAGTCAAACCCAGGCCATTAAGCTCGTGGATTTTCCTGCTGAGCCATCTTACTCAGAACTTCACCAGTTTAGCATGGATGCCGCTAGCCAACAAAGGAGATTAGCAATGCCAAATTTGCCTTTGTTATGTGACCACTGTTCGATCGATCGCTTTAAAGGCCAGTGTCTTAAGAAACAAAGATTCCCAGGTATGTCTTCCCTCCTAATACCTTTCTCCTGCCAAGATCCCTCCTCTCCTGCTGAAAACCACTGTGTGGAAGGAAACCAGAACCTCCAAAATAGCAGCGCAGTCCGAGTCTGCATTTGGAAATGAGGGCTGCGTGGGGCCAGTGCTCCCGTTTGCTCCAAGCCCCATATTTAGGGTGACCAGATTTATCAAAAGGGAAAGCAGCCTGCTGTTCTGGCAAAAGAGATGCCGAGGACCGACAGGAAGAGCACAGCCTCCCCAGGGAGCAGTTGCTAAAACGGTGCTTCCGGAGGCCACAGCAAGGTTGTCCTGGGTGACAAGGTGAGTCACTAGAGGTCAAAAGGTGGCTTTTTAAGTCTCTACACTTGTCCCAGACTATTGGCCAACGTGGCCTTCCCCTTATTCATACACGAAGAGAGATGGCAAGGTGAACAGGCTGCAGTTTTAGTCTGGCCCCTCCTCCCAAAACCTAAAAGGATAGGGTCCCAGGCTGCATAACCCCACGGGGGCTGTCGTACATGAACAGTAAGTATTTTGAGGACAAAGCTCTGACGTCAGACCGTCTGAGTTCAAATCCTGCTACTTATTTGGGGTCTGGCCTTGGCAAGTTGTGTTATTGTTCTCCCAGTCAATTTCTCCAGCTGTGAAGTGAGATAATCACACAAACAAGAGACACCATCACACTCTGTGAAGTGTCCTGCTCAGAGTCAGCGCTCAGCGGCTGCAGATGGCCCATTGTTCTGCTCCCTGCTTTGAGAACTGAGTCTTGAGTCTTGTGGGTTAGAGTCACTAGGAGGCAGATTCCAGGCCAGTTTAAGGGATTTCTTTTATAAACACTCTGACAGCTTCCTTAACAAAAGGACGTCAACAGTGGGTGAATGTCCAGGGGAAAGAGGCGGGTGAAGCACTATTGGAGCCCAGCCCTTCTTTCCCAACACTTGAACGAAGTCTTTTGGTAAACCCCCCCCCCCAACAAAACCTAGAGTAGAAACCTAGCATGCCTAAGAAGTCATTGTCCCCACCAATGCTCTAGGGAAATAAACGCAGACTCGGGACTCCATCTTAAATACCATTACAGCTGCCAGGTTGGAACATTTGGAGCAGACCATTTCCAAAGCTCAGAAACCACAGGGTGGAAATAAACATTGTAATGCGGATCCAGGTCATGTGGCTTACACGTTGAGCCAGTTATCTTCTTGTGTGTCTTTCCCAGGGTACTTACCCTCTTTCCTGGGACAAAGGTCAACAGCACTCCTCACCCCATCCCCAACACACACACACACACAGAATACTAAGGTATCTCAAGTTCAGGGCCACTCTCTGGCCAAACTAATCCAGACTTGGAGCATCCAGCTGCCTCCAAACCTAACTGCTTCCTAGACAATGCTGTCTTGGATGCCCCCATCTCACTATCTGCTTCCCGTTCACATATGTGTGTTCCTATCCCTTACCCCCCACAAGACATCCATATCAAAACACTGCAAGAAACTTAACATCTTCCCACGACATGCAGATCAGACATGGCAGGGGTGTAGCTCTGTTACTTCCTAGCTGTCACAGATTTCATTTCCACCCATGAAGTTAGACTCAGAAAAAAAAAAAAAAAAAAAAAAAGTGAGTTCCCCATTCCCAGATCTAAGCAAGAACGGAGTGAGATGCCCACCTGTGTAGAGGTGAGATTCCTGAACCAAAACAGAAGGCAATACGAGAAGACTTTGAAAGGTTTCTCCAACTTAAAAGTGACATTATTCTAGTCATTTGTCCCCAAGACAGCTTTTTAGGGTGCAGAGATATTAAAGTAAAAAACTGGGTGAGTCTGTTCTGTGGCCCTGTCGTTGATAATATCTGTGCCTGTGAGTGGATATATGTAAATGTATATTTAGTCATCTTTTAACTAAAATTATCTTATTTTATATATAGCTAAATAGATCCTTCTGGTTATAGTCGTTGGCAAAGACCCTATATACTGATTATGTGTGCTGACATCTCACTGAAGGGCGTTTGTCTAGGTTGGACTATATCAGAGATTCACAAGATTTACAGCAGGCCTCTGATCGTCAGAAATATCAGAGTTCAGCCCCTTATGCAGGAAGGGGGCCTCTCGAGCCTTCCTTACTCTAAGCTTTCTGCCTCTCACTTCAGACACAATTCTTACAAGGAAATCGTGTTATTCCCATTCCAAGAGCATCGGACACATCTCAGAGGACATATCTAAAGGTGGCTAGAGGCAATTGCCTATCTTATAGTAACGTAGGCACCCAGAAAAGCGTTAGAGAGAAATAACAAGAGTAAACAAAATCAGGCAGGTGAATTCCAAAAGCCCGGGAATTCCAGAGCCTGTGATGCTATGGCAAAGAGCTATATCTCCAGAAGAGATCCAGGGGCGGCACCCAATCACCACCCAGAGCAGAAGCAGTGATGGGTTATTTAAAACCTACTCGAGAGATAAGACAAGTAATGCCTGTGTGTGTGTGTGTGTGTGTTGTATGAGTGGTGTGTGTGTGTGTGTGTCTCTGTGTCTCTCTATGTCTTTGTGTGTATGTGGTATGTGTGTGTGTGTTGTATGAGTGGTGTGTGTGTGTGTGTGTGTGTCTCTGTGTCTCTCTATGTCTTTGTGTGTATGTGGTATGTGTGTGTGTGTGTTGTATGAGTGGTATGTGTGTGTGTGTCTCTGTGTTTACGTCTTTGTGTGTATGTGGTATGTGTGTGTGTGTATGGTGTGTGTGTGTGTGTGTGTATGGTGTGCGTGTGTGTGTGTATGGTGTGCGTGTGTGTGTGTGTGTGTGTGTGTGTGTGTATGGTGTGTGTGTGTGTCCATGTTTTCAAAGGTCAGAGTGTCCTTCCTCAGAACACTGTCGTCCGCTCTGTCTTTTGAAACTGCTAGGCTGGCTGGCCAGTGCGCCTCAGAGATCCTGCTGACTCAGCCTCCTAGCAAATCACCAGTATACCACCATGTCCACGTTTTAAATGTGGGTTCTGGGGATTCAATTCAGACCTTCATGCCTACATGGCAAGGACTTTATCAACCAAGTTATCTCCTCCGCCCCTTTCTGGTTTGGTTGTTTTGTTTAGTTTTGTTTTAATGTTTTTATCCAGAATGGTTCATCTGAAAGTGAACAGTACCAGCTCCTTTTCAGGCCCAGGACATCCTTCCTGTGAACTTGGCCTCTGGAGACAGTAGTCTTCCCAGAGTTCTGTGACAACCAAGGAACCACACCACTATGGCACTGGAGGTTTGTCATAGCGAGTCACTGTGTGTGCCCGTCTCAGCGGCAGACCGTGTCACTACCTTCTTTGTAGCATCCACACAGGTACCACCATTTCTAAGGTATACATATCTCAGGCCTCACAGTCCTCCAGACTGCATGTGGCCCTGAGTATAAGGGTACCGTACCCCACTTCTGGTGCCCCTGACCACCCAACCATGACCTAACTGGCTACTCCTTTTGGAGAAAGTCCCTCCAAAGAGAGTTCCCAGGTTTCTTCAGTCACCTGGTTTAGTGACAGCTTTTCTTACCAGAAAGCTTACCAGAAAAGCTGTCACTCCCACGCTCCCTGGGGGGACAGTGATAATAACAATAGTTAATGATCATTAGAAAGTGGCTTAAGAATGTCATGCTGGCTGTGCCACAGAGAGAGTGGTGGAGCACCTGGAGCACTCTTAGGACAGGCCTGTTCATAGGTCACTGTCCCCAGAAGGCGGCCCACAGGGCATCCTGGAGGCCTGTTGCTTTATTAAATATTACTTAGACAATGTGGTTCATGGAAGAAAGGGGGTTTCCCTACTTTACAGGCGGGGTACCCATTAGCATTTCTGAGGGGATTCACCCATTTTCTTGATCCTTGCATCCTACCCTCTGAGTGGTCTCCCTGAGTCCCGGTCTCAGTGCTCAGGAACCCTGTGTGGGACATCTACCTAAGCCAGGAGCAACAAGAGCCACAGTGACTTAGCCCCCTGTCTTTAACCCTTCATGGAGTCCCAGCCCCAGGCATTTCAATGGCTCCTTTCTCTGGCATTCAATGAAACCTTCTTCAGGGCCAGTTATTGAAAGCAAGAGCCAGTTGCACAATGGAGGCCCTGTGCTCACAGCCGCTGCCCAATCTGTTTTCCCAACCTGCCTGTGGCCTCACCTCTCCACACGCTCCCCACCCTCCGCCCACCGACCCCGACCCCACCCAGAGGCCAGCTCAAAGGGAGGCCACATGAAAAGACTTGTTCTCTGGACTCTTAGAAGTTCCCGCCAGGGCCTCTGCCAGATTCGGAAGGAAAGCCTAAGGGGACAGAGGCCTGCTTCCAGCCCATCCATCCGGGGCTCTGCTGCCCACTTTGATGTCTGGAAGCCACCATCCCCAATGGTCAGCCATGCCTTTCCTCTATGTGCTTCCCCACCCAACCCCTTCTCTCTCACTCAAAGAAAAGGATAAAATCCCAGGAAAAACAGAGTGAGATTATCAAGACAAATGAAAGTCTCCCCCAAAAGAGAGGTTGACAGGCTGTCCTCTAGACCCCCCCAGCCCCCAAGGGGACTATAGCACCTCTATATAAAGTAAGGGCTTCATGGTTTCAGAAAAGTAAAGAAGAATTTCAGTCAGGGAAGATGGTTCAACCTATAAAACACGAGGGTCTAAGTTTACTAGACAATAACCTGCTTAAAAGAGAAAAAGTAGATTTTAAAAATTAAAACTGGTGTTATGGCACACCCGTGTGATCATGATGCTAGCAAGACAGAGACAGGGGACTCTGGGTCTCGCCAGGCAGCCAGTGTGGCTGAACTGGTGAGCAGCTCCAGGTTCAGTGAGAGACCTTGCGTCAAAAAGTCAGGTAGAAAGTAGGTGATCCAAATGTCTAATGCTGACCTCTGACCTCCATATGCACAGACCCATGCATCACAGAATGTCCTAGTTAACTGTGAGATGTCTAAAACCAGCTTGCCCATATTCTAATCCCACCCTTCTACTTGGTAGTTGTGTACATTTTTACCGAAGTTAAACATTTCTGTGTCGGAAGTTTCCTTATTTATAAAGTAAAAACAACAAAACCTATTAACTAAGGTTGTGGTGGGGTGACAACAGGCAAGGTTTGTGCAGTGCCGCTCTTAGCACAGTGCCTAGCATAGGAGAGGCTCTCCCACAATTCCACTGCTGTGATGATGACACCAGTGGACTCAGATTATTCTGTATTTACACTTAGATTCCATTTTTACAAGGACAAAAATCTGCATTGCCAAGATCCCCTTTTACCTCCTCCGATGGTTTGGATGGGCCAAGCTGCCTATAAGGCAATGCTCACAGCTGCCGTTCAGTATAAGCTGTAACCCTTCTTCCTGGGCACGTGGAAGCCAAGAGTTCAGACACCACGTCTGTTTATGTCACCAACCTTTCTCTCTTTATTTCTTTTTTAAGACTTATTTATCGTATTTATATGACTGCACTGTAGCTGTACTCTGGACACACCAGACACACCAGACAACACACCAGATGACACACCAGACACACACCAGACGACACATCAGACGAGAGCATTGGATCCCATTACAGATGGTTGTGAGCCATCATGCGGTTGCTGGGAATTGAACTCAGGTCCTCTGGAAGAGCAGTCAGTGTTCTTCACCACTGAGCCATCTCCCTAGCCCCATCTACAGACTATTAGCACAAACTATTAGGAGGCCCTGCAAGAGGCAGGAACCCTTCATAGCAAGCTGACATTCCGAAGCAATAATATCAGCGGGGGAGATAGCTTAGTCAACAAAGCCATTGTTTTACAAGCACTGGGACCTGAGCTCAATCTCCAAAACCTATGTGTAAAAGAAAACACACACACACACACACACACACACACACACACACACAACAGGCACATAGTAGTAGTGCCTACTTGGATTGTTAGCACTGGAAAAGCAGAAACATGTGGATTACACACACACACACACACACACACACACACACACACACATACTCACACACGTACCCACCCACACAGAAGCAATAGTACTTTCAAAGCTCACATTTACTGAATGCCTGCATGTTAGGTTATCAGTGTGACTTTAGAAATCAGCTGTCTCACTTCATTCTCACACAGTTCTGTGAACTGGGTTAACTTTTCATCACCCGTGTCCCACTGAGGAACAAACCAGGAGACAAGGAAAAAGCAGGCAGTTGGCCCAAGCTCACACAGCTAGATGGTATCAAAGCTAGGATTTGAACCTAGGCCTCCCTTGATCCTAATGCCTGGGTAAGGAGACAGTTTGCTGAATCCAGCTCCTCAGGAACGAGCTCTACCTTGCTGGCAGGGTCAAAACTGAGTTTATGTTCCCAGGCCTGGCAACCCAACTCCTGCCCTGCTTCTTCAGACGTTTCATGTTTGTCTGTTAACCAGGGAAGGGTGTAAAGAGGGAAGCTTGCTGTTATCCCGTTATCTAAGGCACTCAAATGTGTGCCTTGACTTAAGTCTATGTGCAGGGGCTGGCGAGATGGCTCAGCGGGTAAGAGCACTGACTGCTCTTCTGAAGGTCCTGAGTTCAAATCCCAGCAATCACATAGTGGCTCACAACCACCCGTAATGAGATCTGACACCCCCTGCTGGTGAGTCTGAAGTCAACTACAGTGTACTTATGTATAATAATAAATCTTTGGGCCAGAGCAAGCAGGGACTGAGTGAGCGGGGTTGACAGAGCGAGCAGAGGTCCTAAAATTCAATCTCCAACAACCACATGAAGGCTTACAGCCATCTGTACAGCTACATTGTACCCACATACATAAAATAAGTAAATCTTCACACACACACACACAAAAAAAAAACCAACTATGTGCAGCCACTCTTTTGTTCCGTTATCATTCTAAAATTCCGGGCCAGCATCCAGGAAGGGACCTGACTGCAAAAGCTGCCTCAAGGACCCTGAAACCAGGGGACCAGAATAAGGTCCAGTCACCAATGTTAACTTCCTTGCTTAACTCCTTGTGTCAAAATATGATTGGTCCAGGGGTGGGGGGGTATAGGGAACTTTCGGGATAGCATTTGAAATGTAAATAAAGAAAATAATAAATAAATAAATAAATGATAATTAATAAATGATGATAAATAAATGATAATAAATAAATAAATATGATTGGTTGATGCAACAGCCCCCAGCCCCACCCCCAACCCCATGCTGCTTTGTGTTCCCATTGCTGAGCCCTCAGAAAATGAAGCTTCATTTTTTTTTTTTTTTAAAGATTTATTTATTTATTTATTTGTAAGTATTTATATGTAAGTACACTGTAGCTGTCTTCAGACATTCCAGAAGAGGGAGTCAGATCTCATTAAGGATGGTTGTGAGCCACCATGTGGTTGCTGGGATTTGAACTCCGGACCTTTGGAAGAGCAGTCGGGTGCTCTTACCCACTGAGCCATCTCACCAGCCCATGAAGCTTCATTTTTAAGCTTTCTGTCTCTGAAATGAGTTTTCTCAGCTTCCACCCTGAACCCAATACCCGCTTTACTAGACTTCTCACAGTGCCTTCCAGTTGCCAAGCAAGGAGGTATTGCTTACAGTGTCCCCACTTCATGTGATGCACAAGAGACCAACAACCCCTTCTGGGACATCGGAGGTCCCAGGAAGTTTGAGTGGCCCTGGGACTGACTGATGCTGACCCAGGAGTCTGGGCTGCAAACGGACATCCACCGTGAGCACTTCCTTACCTGAAAGCCCCTCTTGAGCCTATGTCCTTCCTGTTCCCTCCCAGAGTTACCACAACCTGCTCTGGTACCTTCAGGATGTCATTAAGCCATCGGGAGGCAGAGGCTTCCCAGACTCAGGCGTCAGACCTTCCTCCCTATTAAAGACTCATGCACCCAGGGCACCAGTCCTGCTGGGTTTTTCTTCTCAGGGAACCAGCCTGAGACCTCCTGGCCTGGCTAAAGGCTAGGAACCAGGGATGCTCACTAATGACAGGGATGAAGCGTGCTTCTGTTGCTATGGTAACTGCTGCTCTCTACTTAGGCAATCACTTTTGAAGTTCCTTCTGGTGTGAAAGTTGTTTTGCATAGAAATACTGAAGCTTTCCCCAAGAGCTCTTTAGATCAGTCTAGGTCCCTCCCAGGTTGGTTCCCTTTTTACACACACACACACACACACACACACACACACACGGAGTTCGATGAAGCCCTTTAAACTTTAAAGTTCAGTTCAAATGCCTCCTCTTCCAAGACTGCCTCCTAGACCATGCTGGCCTTCCCTCTGCACACCCTCCCTGGGGCCTGTTTATGGCTCTGCAGATCAGAGGGAGCCTGTTTCACAGTTAGTTATGTGTCTCCTTCGGAGCCCCTAGCGAGCCCATAGTAGGTGCTAAACAAACATTTGTTTGAATTTATTTGAATTTCCCTTTCAGGGTTTTTTTTTTTTTTTTAAATGACTATTATTAACAGCACAGGCCGTTACTAATAATCCCTTCTGCCTGTAAAATTATTTACAGTTTATATATATATAGCTTCATGCTTGAGGGCTCTGCTTTCAACGCCAGCTCCACCCTTCCTGGCCCGGTGACAGTGTTCAAGCCTTGTAAGCTCCCCCTGGGCTGCTTTTTTATCAGCAGGATGGACGACTGTAAAACAAAAACAAAGATGTAAAGGTTTTACTTCTTCACGCAGGGCCCGCCTGGCAGTGCCTCCGCGTGAGCTAATCCTATGACTCTTGATGTCCCTAGCACCTCACAGTTGCTCTTAGGAGGGAGACTAAACGTGTTGTTCAGGGCAGACTGAACTTTGGACTTTGGTAGTGTCACCAAGCTCTTCATGTTATACACAGAGAGACCTCGACACTCGGAGGCTCTACCCAGACCTCAGACGTTTGTATGCTAGACCTGCATGCCCTCTGTCACAGCCGCTTCTTTCGTCCTGGTGTCAGAATACAGAGTTTCCTTGATTACACTGCTCCCCCCCTCCACTGGTGGGCCAACTCTAGGGGCACACTTGAACCAACAGAGTTTCACTATCCCTAGCTCCAGTGTCTAATTCAAAGCTTTGGGGAAAGACCCAAATTTTGCCCAAAGGGACTCAATTCAGGGAGTGGGTATTTGAAATCATTTAAGGTAACTAATTAACCTACTGATATTTGCAGTGCTGGGGACTGAACTTACGGCCCAAGACTCATGTTCTGCTACTGAGTTTTACCCCAGCCCTTCCTATTCTGAGAGAGGGCAGGCCTTAAAGTTCCCATCCTCCTGCTTCAACCTCCTGACTACCTACCTGAAATTAAAGACCCAGACCTGAAGTATGAAACTCACATAACTTAAGCCTCCAAAACCCCTCCCCAAGCCGACCCCTCCCTAAGCCCCAGAGGGGTCCCAGTAGTGTGTTTCCATGGCCGCTGGCTTCCCAGTCAGCTCCGCTCTAGCTTTGGTTCACGTCAGTGCAGGACTGACTCCAGCCCGATATGGACAGAGCCTCTCTCCGCCCAACCCCCTTACTGTCATTTTTCCTGAAGTCTGGCAGTCTCAGAATAGCTGTGGCATTTGAGAGCTCTGACTCAGGGTGGACTGGGGGAGAGGGCACTGAATATACGTATTTGGTGGACTTCTAAATCCCATCTTTTGATAGCTAATCTTGCTTGGCAACTTGACTACACCTGGAATTAACTAAGACCTCAGTTGGAAGGATTTTTCTTGATTGGATTATTGGAAGTGGGAAGTCCCTCGCTAAATCTGGATCTTTTGAGGTTCGAAGACCCTAACCCTGGGCCATGGCTTCAGGAAGATGGAAGAAGGGAGCTTTTGCCTTTTTGCCCGTTTGCTCTCTTGCCCTCATCTGCTCTGCCATGTCGCTGAGCTGCTCCTCTGCTGGAGTTAGAACCTACTTCTTCAGGGTTCCAACCATGTACGGAAGGCTGGCAGCTCTCTAGGGCCTCCCCGAGACTCCAGCATCAGACTGGGACAGCTAAGACATCCAGTCTCGTAGACTGAACAACCACCGGATTCCCTGGCCTTTCTGCCAGGAGAAAGCCATGGTTGAATAATCCCATATCTAATCAGCCCTGCTTCTTTAGAGGACCTTGACAAATACACCCACATATGCTTGGTTCTTTTCAGAACTCTTTGGGTTTTGTTTTGTTTTGTTTTGTTTTTTACTTTATTTTTATTCCATGTACATTGATGTTTTACCTGCCTGTATGTTGGATCCCCTGAAACTGGAGTTAGAGACAGTTGTGAGCTGCCAGGTGGGTGCCGGGAATTGAACATGGGTCCTCTTCAAGAGCAGCAAGTGCTCTTTTTGTTTGTTTGTTTTTGTTTTTTGAGACAGGGTTTCACTGTGTAGCCCGAGCTGTTCTGGAACTCGCTCTATAGGCCAGGCTGGCCTCGAACTCACAGAGAGAAACCTGCTCGCCTCTGTCTCCCAAGTACTGTAGCAAGTGCTCTTAACCACTGAGCCAGCTCTCCAGTTCTCTCGTGGTTCTTGGTGCTCAATAAGATGACTTACATTGAGTAGCAACACAAAGGTGCAGGCTTGAGCTTGAATGGTGGTGCCAGCATACCTTCCCATACCTAGCAGTAAAAATAATGTTACAGGGAGCTCACCAGAGACAACCACACAGACATAGCGTCTAGCCGATTGAAAGTTTTCATTCCAGCCAGCTGCTCCACCTGCCTCCCCAACCACTTGAGTGTGACCCCAACCTGCTGGAATAAAGACTTTTAGCTAGCTATGCACAGTTTATGAATATTCATCACTGGTGAGCTCCCCATAACATTTGGAGGTCTCAGTGTGAGACCTCCAAATGTTATGGGTAGTTCAGCAGAAATGGCCACTCGGGTACAATGTATAGCCAACTGAAAGTTTGTATTCCACCTGGTCCCCAAGTGTTCGGGGACCTAGATGTGGCCTCCAGTGTCCAGAATATAAGGTTTTTAAGGGCAGAGACTTTGTCCAGGCATCTCAGCAGCTGCAGTTGGAGGTTCACAGAACAAACAGCTTGAAGCAAACAATTTTAACAGAAGCTAAGATGAGCGTTGCTAGCTGCAGGAGGTTTCATACAAATAAGCAGTTTTAACAAGATAAGTTAGCTAGGACTCCCTGACCTTTGCTTCCTAGAACAGAGTTGGGTACTTTTCCATGAGATTCTCCCTCAAGGAGATCAGATTGTAGTTAAGCCTGGAAATGGCTTCAGCAAGAACACAAGATGGAGGAACCTTGGCCCCATCTTGCCCCATCACACTAACAGAAATGAAATTAGAGGAGCCAGACAGCAGGCTGTGGAAAATTCTTCCAATTATCAGACCTGTAAAAATTGGGAGCAGAAGGCTCAGTGCTCAGAGATGCTTAGACAAAATGGGGACTATTTTCCCATCAGAAAGAGGCTCTCTAACATAATGTATACAGTTAGTTATAAATGTGCTGTAATTGGTTTTTCTTTTCTGATGGGGTTTCAAGAATTTTCTCCCTGGAGGGGGACTATGCAATGTCACACCCTCTCCATAAAATCCCAATGACAAATGGAAGCTTTATTCTACCAAAGCTCACCCTAGGGAACGAATGAGTTTATTAGACTGACTTCCAGAGGGTGGGTGAGGGGTTACAGACAGGAGCAGGAGCAAATCTAAAGCAGATGCTCTGGACAGTCTGCTCCCAGCACGGATGATGGCTTCCGAATGGCCAGACAGATAGAGCCCCCTTCCTCTAGTCTTCCCAAGCCTGTGTACGCTAGACTCTCCCTGAGACCCTCAAGACCATGTGCAAATCGGGCAGAACTGCAAAGAACTAACTGGGAGGAGTAGCTGGCTATTCGACTAAAGATCAAATGACTCTCCCCTTCCCTTCCTTCTATGAAAGAATGTCAGTATCAAAAGTCAACAAATGCAGCTGGATAGATGGATGACTCAGTGGCTGAGAGCACTGACTGTTCTTCCAGAGGTCCTGAGTTCAATTCCCAGCAACCATATGGTGGCTCACAACCATCTGTAATGGGATCCGATGCCCTTTTCTTTTCTTTTGTTTTTCAAAGATGTATTTATTATTATATGTAAGTACACTGTAGCTGTCTTCAGACACAACCTGAAAAGGGCGTCAGATCTCATTACAGATTGCTGTAAGCCACCATGTGGTTGCTGGGATTTGAACTCGGGACCTCTGGAAGAGTAGTCAGTGCTCTTAACCGCTGAGCCATCTCTCCAGTCCCCGATGCCTTCTTCTAGAGTGTCTGAAAGGCAGTGACAATGTACTCACATACATAAAATAAATAAATCTTAAAAAAAAAAAAATCAACAAACCCCAGCTGTGGCAGTTGTTTTTTGTCTGCTTGTTTTGTTTTGTTTGAGATAAGGTCTGTGATGCTTTGCAAGCAGACACAGATGGTCTTCCTAAATGGCTGCCATTCTGCTTAGAGGATAGCGTCATGCTATAAGTATCACACTATAGGTTACATTGTATTACCTTATAGAAGATATGTTGAACCACAAGTCCTTGAAAACACCCTTATCAGGAATCAAGTATTTTACAGAGGTGACCAGAGGGATCCTTGTTATCTATGAGTGATGTCCTTCTAGAAACAGGAAATTGAAACACAGAGGCAGAGAGAGAATGACACATGAGGACAAGGGCAGAGGCTGTAGAGATGACCCTGCAAGCCAAGGAACACAGGAAGACTGCCAGGAAACTGCCAGCTGCCTGGAGAGAAGCAAGAACCAGCCCTCCTCAGTTCTCAGAGGGGCTCGGCCCTGCCGATGTCTTTATCTCTGACTGCCTGCAGAGCTATGAGGTAGCTAGCCTGCTTCTGCTGTTTAAAGCACCCAGTTTGAGGTACTTTGTTAAGGCAGCCCTAGAAAACCAGTGCAAATGACAGAGACTACATAGCATAGCTCCACATGAAGCCCCGTTTCTTGCATTCCAGCTCACAAAACTAAAGGAGGACCTGCAAGGTGGCTAAAGGGGTGTGCTGTGTGTATGTGTAAAGGTGGCAAAAGGTGCTTCCTGCCAAGCCTGACTCCTGAGTTCAGTCCCAGGAATCAGATGGTAAAAGGAGAGGACCAAGTCTGGCAATTTGTCCTCTACACACACACACACACACACACACACACACACACACACACATAGACACACACACAGACACATACACACACAGACACACACACAGACACATACACAGACACACACAGACACACATACACACACATAGACACACACACACAGACA
>NC_034604.1:54667684-54693865 GCF_900095145.1 Mus pahari | reverse complement strand
CACACACAGAGGCATACACATACAGTTTAAAAACTAGAGAGAATTTCACCCAAGGGGAAGGGTAAATTACCTTTCTAGTCTCTCTATGGATAATAATTCCAAAATCAATTCCTATCAAAGGCATGCCCAGTATTCAGCTATGGCTGTTCCTCCTCCTCTTCCTCCCCCTCTTCCTCTTCCTCCTCCCCCTTCTCTTCCTCCTCCCCCTCCTCTTCCTCCTCCTCCCCCTCCTCCTCCTCCAGACACTGGCTGCTTCTACCCTCCAGGCCTTTCCCCCATCCCCTACAGCTAAAGCTCCCCTTCACACATTCTCAGGACTCTCATCCTAAGACTCTGTGCTTTGAAGGTCCTGTTAAGAAAAACAACTGCCTGTGCTTCCCCCTGGTAGGGGGGGAGGTGAGGCTGAAAGGCAGATGTAAGCATCCGGAGGGAGAATGATGGGGCAGAGTGGCCTGGTCTCTACAACCATCCTTCTCCATCACTCTCCACCCCTCTTCTCTTTCACCAGAAACTGGCGTTACTTCTCAGAACCTAAAGAACATGCCTCCGTGTTTAGCCACAGACAGGCTCTCTCAATTACTAAAGTAAAGGGCATCTAAACACTGGCAGTCCTGCTGGGTTTTTCTTTCCACCCTTCCCTCCCTCTCCCCCAGCCTGGCCTCTGGCCTCCCTTCTGACTTCCTTGTTCCACCTTGTCCTCAGGGGAACCCAGGCACCTCCCACACAACCCACCTCCCATCCACCTTAACCACACAATCCTCTTCCGCCTTCTCCCCAGTCATAGGAACGGCCAGGATTCAAGATTGCATCTAGGTTCTGCCTGGGGTCCTGTCTCCAGGCCTGGGGAGGAGTAATAAGAACCCCCCCCCAAAAAAAAAATCCAGCTCTGGGGGGTTCTTCATCTCCAACTGGGGAGTCTGTGTTCTCACCAGGACAACCTCAAGCGTCAAGCTTGAGCCATCCAGATCTTGTAACACTAAGAGGGAGTCAATCAAGACACAACCCAACCAGTAAGCAGGCGAACAGGGATTCTCCAACAGCGTAACCAAGACGCAGGGCGTGACTAAGCTTCTGGGGTGACTGGGATCTGTTAGTGTTTTTGCCTTTACAACTCTGGGAATCACTTCTACTCTTGCTTGTAAATTGCCAGAAAGGCCCGAGTTCAAATGTCTCATTGCTGGTGGGTACATAGGATAGAGCAGCCACAGAACTTAACAGTTTGACAGTTTCTTCCCAAGTTAACTGTGGGACCCTGAAACACCCCTCCTAGGTAAACGCCCAAAATAACTGAAAACAGAGACTTAAATAGATACATTTATATGAATATTCACAGCAGCACTATTTATAACAGCCCAAGGGTGAAAAGACCGCAAATGTCCTCTCTCCGTGGATGGATACGCAAATTAGTAAACACATACAATGGAATAATACTTAACTATAAAAAGAAATGAAGTCCCAAATGCACGTACAACACAGATAAATGTCAAAGAAACCACAGGCAAAGGTCCGCATAGTGTGTCAACTATCCAGAGTGTAAATCCATAGAGAGTGAATTCAGATCAGTGATTGCCAAGGGAGGGAGGAAGCAGGGGCCGGGCGGGGCGAGTCGGCGTTTCCTTCTGAGCTGTCAGGAAGGTTTTGGAACTAGGTCAACATGACATCTGTACATTATAAATGCACGAAATGCCCTTGAATTATTTGCCATAAGATGTTTAGTTTTTAGGTTATACCAATTTTACCACATTAAAAAATTAAATCCCCTGAGAGTAGCTGATTGGCTAAATTTGGGTCAAGTGTCTGTGCTGACCAATGAACACAGCCTAGGGGTGGAGTTTAGAGAAGAAATGCCATTCCGGTGGAAGGTAGATGGCTCAGAGGAATCACATGCCTAAAGCGATTGAGACTTGAGTTCTATAAATAAGACAGCCCGATGCATTATCAGAGTGTAGGGAGCTTAGAGGTACTCTATCCAGTAGCTCTGGCTATATGTGGCTATTTAGATTCAGATAGTTTCAATCCTAAATGATGCTGACGCCCTTCAAGAGCAGGTAGCACCATACTGGGCATCAAGGATGTATATATAGCCCGTCACTGAGCTTTGAAAATGTTTATTTGGCCAGGCAGTGGTGGCGCACACCTTTAATCCCAGCATTTGGGAGGCAGAGGCAGGCAGATTTCTGAGTTCGAGGCCAGCCTGGTCTACAGACTGAGTTCCAGGACGGCCAGGGCTACTCAGAGAAACCCTGACTTGGGGGAAAGAAAGAAAGAAGAAAAAAAGTGAGGAGGAAGGAAGGAAGGAAAGATACGAAAAAGAAAAAAGAACCATTTGTTCATTTTTAATAATTTGTTTATTTGTATTTTATGTGCATTGGTGTTTGCTTGTATGTCTGTGTGGAGGATGTCTATGTGAGGATGTCAGATCTTCTGGAACTGGAGTTACAGTTGTTAGCTGCCACGTGGGTTCTGGGAATCGAACCTAGATTCTCTGGAAGAGCAGCCAGTGCTCCCAACCGCTGAGCCGTCTCTCCAGCCCCTATTTATTCCTTTAAAAATTTTGTGTATGAGTGCAAAACCTCCATGATGCCCATGGGAAAGCCAGAGAACAGCTCTAAGGGGTTGCTTCTCTCATTCCATCTTGTAGGTCCTGGGATAAAACTCATACTGTAGGGCCGGAGAGCTGGCGCAACGGTTAAGGGAACTGACTGCTCTTCCAGAAGTCCTGAGTTCAATTCCCAGCAACCACACGGTGGCTCACAACCATCTGTAAATGGGATCAGATGCCCTCTTCTGGTGTGTCTGAAGACAGCAACCGTGTACTCATATAAAATAAAATAAATAAATCTTTAAAAAAAAAAAAACAACAACAACAACAACAACTCAGACTGTTGGCCTTCCCATCAGGCACCTTTGCCCAGGGAGCCATCTTGCCAGCCCAGACTGTAAAGAGTTCTATCAAGAAGAATGTTAACTCAGACATTACAGAGAACAGCTCCTTCATTTTATAGAAAGTGGGGCTTGCCTGTGAAGTGCCCCCATAAAGCCCCATTCGTGAAAGCTCTTGCTGAACGAGCCATTGGGTGGTGTGGCCTGGTGGGAGGGAGGAGGTCACCAAGGGATGCCTCTGAGGGATGGAGCTTTGTCTCCGCCTCCCGGTTACCGGGAAGGAGGTAGTTCTGCTGTCTCGCTGAGGTCTAGGAGCCACAGAGTCAGGTGTCCATGGACCCCTGACCTTTGAAACTCTGAGCTAAGACAGCTCAGCCATTCTTCAAATCCTCTGGTGTTTTGTCACAGCAGTGAAGACAGAAGGGGCTTACCTAAACACAGGCTCCTAAACTCAGGAGCAACCAGGCAGTTCAGATCTTGGTGTGTGTGTGTGTGGGGGGGGGGGGACGACAGGTGAAGTTCTTAATCGAAAAGAAGCTCAATTATTTGTTTACAAAAGCAATATTCCTGTTGTGTGAAGATTTTAAAACCTCAGAAAAAGTAAAGATCAACCTAATTTTCATGACTCAGAGATTATCCTAATTAACATGCATGTATATATACATATCCCACTAGACTTTGTTCCCTATGCGTTTCTACTTATAGAGAGGTATATATGGAGAGAAATGCATTTTATTCTGTCTCCTCTTTTTTTTTTTTTTTTACAATGTATTTCAGACATTTCTTATGTCATCAGCTGTAGATTCTTGCCATCATTTTAATATCTGTGGGAGATGGAGTTTGAACGGAAGCTTCAGAAAGGCTTAAAAGTGATTCACTGCATTGCACAAGCCCTTGAAGAGTCAGAGTGAGGGCCAGGGCCTGCTCAGCAGGGAACAGAATGTGGTAGGAGTCCAGATAGTGACAGGGTACCCTGTCCACTAAAATCTGGCCTTCATAGATGCTGGGGGAGGGGCACACTAAAGATGACATCATATCACAGGTCTGTGCAGGCTCTGTGGGTCCCCACCACCACCACCACCACCACCACCACCCTCTTACAGCACCCGCTGGGCCTGATGAGAAGCAGAGACCACGACAAGGCTACCCTGTGCCTTGCTGTTCCAGAAGGGCCCTCTGCAGCAAGCCAGGAGCCAATCTGTGGAGCAGTTGAACCTGAGAGGAGTACATAGCTTGCCTCACCCAGACATGAGGTCTCACAGCAAACCAGTGTCAGCGGTTGGATCAGAACCTGTGACTCCCAGGCCAGAGATTTGGCACCCATAAAGTCCAGACTCCTTTCTAGCTCTTGAGGCCCTGCCTTGCCTGCGTCTCAATGATTCTTAATCAACTGCATGTGCATGTGTGCTGTGCACAGACAGGGAAATAAATGAAGGCCCGAAGAGAAGTGCCTGCCATCTCTTAGCTAGGCCATAGCGGGCCCCTGATGTAGATAATCCATTGGGTGTGTCTAGTACAGGACCCTCATCTGACCCATCCAGTGGGCTGAGCCTAAGCAGCTTCTGCGTCACAGAAGGCCTGCTCCGTGAGTCATCAGCCTTCCTGGGAGCCCAGAGCCACACGGTTTAGCCTCAGGCTCTTCCTGTAAGTCTTGGGGAGCCTGGAGTGTCCCCTAGCTAGCTGAGATGAAGGAAGCCTGACAGTGGGTTCAAGTCAAGGCCTGAAGGCCTGAGGGCTGCCCTGGGGGGTTAGCCAGCCACACCAATTCTGTGACTCAGAAACCCCAGCCACTTCTGCTGTCTGGAGGTTTGTTGCTGACCCTGCATGCTCTCTGTGAGATGAGAATGCACCAGGTAGAAGTTTCTAGAAACTGTGAGGACTGGAGAGGACAGTGGGAAGCAGTAGAGAGCTTCCCTAGTACCCTCCGACCCCCTCTTTAGACAAATTGCTTCCTGTTTTGGGGGTGTCAGGGGCAGGGGATAGAAGCACAGGCTGCCACAGACACACTGGCTGCCCGGCTTGCAGTCCCAACTCAGTCTCTTCCTTAGTATGACCATCATAAGTACTCTCTAGGCTCAGTACGTCTCTAGGCCTCTGAAAAAGGGAGAGCCAGGATCCCCTCTCCAGAATTGCAGAACTAGATGAAGGCCTTGTATGCAGTGCCTAGGGATAGCACAGGACCCCGAGAACGCACCAGGAATTAGTGGCTATGATTAACATAGTAGAACACAATGGCCAGGGTCTCTTCTTGTGTTCTCCCAATGCAATCACTCTTTCCTTTGTTTAATGTGCCTTTATTAAGTGCTTGCCAGTGAGCACAGAGGCTCAGAACAAGACTTTCCAGGGACCGAGGATCCAAGAATTGCTTATGTTAACAGATACCCACAGACATAGTCTGTAACCATCATCGGATGGACTTGCTAGAAAGGAAAATGAGAAATAATAGATCAAGAGATCATTAAAAAATTATTCTGAGATGATGGAAGATGCTGTCTGGGCCACTGTACTTGGAGCAACTCCACACGGAGTTGGGGAGAAGGGGAGGAGGTGGAGGCTGTGCTGAGACAGGAAGTGGCTATGAAGCAGCCTTAGGAAGAAGTAGCAGTGTTTCAGATGGAGCGAGGGCAAGGCAGGAAGACAAAGCTGGAGGAGGCTGGGCATAAATGACCCACTAGAGCAGTGGTTCTCAACCTGTGGGTCGTGACCCCTTTAGGGTCACATATTAAATACTCTGTATATCAGATATTTACCTTTACGGTTTGTAACAGTAGCAAAATTACGGTTACGAGGTAGCAACAGAATAGTTTTATGCAACATGAAGAACTGTATTAAAGGGTCACAGCATTAGGAAGTTTGAGATCTACTGCTCTAGAGGGCCAGTGGCTAGTTTGAAGGGAGAGTGAGAAAAATAAAGGCAATGAGGGTAGGATGCTTGCCCTTCTTCCCAAGCCTAAGCCTGTGTCTCTGTAGCCTGAGGTGCCAGGGCAACCCTCAAAACCCCAAAGCAGGACTGAGCTAAGCAAGGCTTAGCTACCGCCTAAGGTAGAACCCCAAGTCCTATCCAGGCTGCTGTGATGCCATTCCCCACCCCGACTCCCAAGTCCCAGCAGGGCCTGATGGGAAGGTTGCCCCTTGCCCCCTTGCTCTATGCATAAGGACCCTCAGCTGCATGCCAGGAGTCAATCTGCCAAGCAGTTGGACCTAGGAATGCATGGCCCACCCCACCCAGACACAAGGAGCCTTTTCTTGGCCAGACTTCTAGAATAAGGCTTTCCAGGGGCTGGGAGTGGGGGGGGTCACCCTCTTTCTCCTGTTCATAAACATGATTAAGGCTTTTGCTAAGCAGAGCAAACACAGCTGTGAGCCCGAGCCCACGGGCAGCACCTGCAGGGAGGCACAGGGCAGGGGAGGCAAGGAGGAATCCTTAGGTTTTCTGGGGTCCTCTTTCTATCCCAGCCTTCAAGGATGTAAATCTACTGTGGCTAAGACTACCATAGATGATCCTCTGAGCCCACTTCCGAGTCAGAGAAACTGAGGCCAGGGAGGGGTGGGTTCTCCCACCTGAGAATTTAATGCATCTGGCCATTGGTAAGAGTTTAACCAGCATTTCCCAACCTACTGTGATACGGTTACACCTGTGACTGACATCTTTATAGACAGAAAACTGAAGCTTCAAGAGTTTCAACTGCACGTCCAAGTTCAGACATCGGGATTTGAACTACACTCTTCTAACTAAAGCACACTTTCTTTTGTGTTTTATTTACTTACGTTAAATTCTTTTTGTTTGGTTGGTTGGTTGGTTTTGGTTTTATCTTCCAACCAAGCTTTCTCTGCGTAGCCCTGGCTGTCCTGGAACTCACACTCTGTAGACCAGGCTGGCCTCAAACTCAGAGATCCACCTGCCCCTGCCTCCCAAGTGCTGAGGTTAAAGGTGTGTGCCACCACCGCCCGGCTACATTAAATTCCTTTGCTCAAAAGAAGTTACTTATGGCTGCCGTGATCAGATGAAGATTGACAGCAAAAGTAACATGAACGTAACTATGCCAGGAGCTGTCGGCTAGCAGCTGCTGCCATCCTGAGACCTGAGAACAGAGCTGCTCCCTCACCACTGCAGAAAAAGAGAGACACAGGATCAGGGCAGATGGTTTGCTGGGTAAGCACAGACACCTAAGTTCCATCTCATTGTGATCCCAGCACTGACGGGAGAGAGATGGACAGCCTTGCTTGCACATGACGATCTCCAGGCCAGTGAGGGACCTCATCTCAAAAACCAAAGTGCCTGCCTCTTAAGGAACTCCAGCCTCCATATTGTATCCGCACATGCCTGGATGTGAGGTGGTGCTGGTGGCCCAGCAGTGATGAACTGAGTCTGCCACGAAATCAGCTGGGGTAGAATGAGGTTTCACTGTGTGCATCTCAGTTACTGTAGCTGAGCCACGCAGCTATCATTGATGCTGTTCAGCGAACCCTCTCTGGTTCTCTGCCTCTGTGGCTCCTGGAGAGACACTATCTTTGGCTTTGTGTGTGTGTGTGTGTGTGTGTGTGTGTGTGTGTGTGTGTATGTATGTAGGAAGGTCGCATGGTAAGTTCCAGCCCTTCCTCAACTGCACACTGATTCAGGGCTAGAACACGGAATTCATACTGGGAGACTGCCCAGCGCTCTCCTTCCCAGGGGCTGGGTCCCAGTGAGGCCAGTGGAGAGGAGAGAGAAAGCTCTCAGCTGAGCCTTGCTGGTTATGCAACCCCAGTGAGGCATAAGCCTGGCTGTTAGGGCCATTAAGGAGTTCAAATGCTTATTTACTGAAGTATAAAGGAAGCCCTTCTGGTGAATGCAGCATGCCATCCGGAATCATACTGAAGATACAGCCCCCCCCCCCCAGCACAGCCCACAGGCTTAATTACCGTACTGTGCTAGAACGCTGAAACGCCCGCCAAGCTAAGACTGCCGCAGAGCCTTCCGGTTCCTTGGAAAAAAATGCTCGCTTCTCCTTTGTCTCTCTCCCCCAAAACCCATGGCCTTGGAAAACTACCCACCTTCCCCAAATGCCCTTGATACTCCTGTCCTAGGGATCTGCTCCTGCGTTCCTTCCTGTCAGCAACCACACACACTTCCCTCTCTACCTGAGCCAGGGTTGTAGTTACAAGAAGACTGGGTTAACATCAGAGCCTTACCAGCTCTGTTCTCGGGGGGGGGGGGGGGGGGAGGCAGTCCTTAACCTCTCTGGGTCTATTTTCCTCGGCTGTAGAATGGTAGCCACGGTGTGATTCTAGTGCACACAGTCAGGGCAAGGATATAGTGAGCAGCAAACGAAGAGCACGCAGTGAGGTATATATTTAACGATCCACATTATCTTAGCTCAGTGAAACCTGGCCTGTCTTTTGGAGCTCTGTTCATATTTCCATGAGGCCTTCTGTAGCCCTTCCCAAACACCAGTGCTTTCTACTCCCTTTCTAGGCAAGCTACACAGTGTGGCCATCATCTGGTATGACCAGAGCAATATCTTTATTCTCCTGATCTCCAGCTTCCCATAATACATGAGGCTGGCTGGGACCTTGTACACAGTGGGGCTAATAAGGAATGAGAAGTCTGGTTCTTGGCTTTGCTGAGGGTCGGGGAATCTCATGACATCAGTGTATCGGGGCCTGTGACCTTCCCCCTAACACCTGACAGCTCACGTTGGTTACCAGGTGGAAAAGCCAGGTGCCAAATTATATTACATACTTTTTCATACCAAGTGCCCAGCAAAAGCAAGGGTTTGTTTTGACTTCGAGTTTGACATTATGGTCTATAATGGCAGGAAAGTGGTGGCAGCAGATGCTTGAAGCAGCCAGTCACATCATCCAACAGTCAGGAAGCCGATCAGATCAGCGTGTTCTGGCCCTCTGTTACCTTTCCCTTTCTGCAGGCTGGAATGGCACTGCTCACAACCGAGAAAGGTTTTCCCACCTCAATGATCCCAGTCTAGAAACTCCCTCATAGACACACCTATTTGTCCCCCAAGATCCTGTCAAGTCGACGGTCGGATGTTAGCCTTCACACAGGGGTACTAGTTTATGTGGGCAGACATCACACGGTTTTGTAATTGGGGGTGTCTCAAAATGAAAGCAAGGTATTCTCTCAGCCTCTCCTTGGTGACTCTGCCTCTGCTGCTGTATGGCATTCTCCCTGTGCAACCCTAACCTCACATCATAGGCTTACTCCTCTGTGAAGGCAATAATCACACTGGTCATGCTGGATTAGCCCTGCAGCCCAATCCAATGCAACAGTATCTTCGTCTCACAGACTCAACCTTATCCAGATAATCTCACATTTACAGACACTGCTGGAGTTGGCACTGCGGTGTGTGTTTGGGAGAGACGCACAGGATGCAGTCTTCGAAGCAAAGCAGCTGCCATCTTTGTCAGAACAGCTTTGTCTACTTGCAAGAGACCTTCACCAAGGAGCCTGGCATTCCCTAAGAGAAGGACCCTCTCCTGAGATTCCATTCATTTCTCGCAGTCATTTGCATGTAGTTCTGTCCTAACTGCACATGGCCTTGGGTATCTGGAGGTTCAGATGGAGGATGAGGAAGGTAAACGGAGGGGGACTCCTTCTACAGGGGAAGCCTGCATCCATCCTGGGTCAAGACTCTCTAATGCGGCTGCTTTGAGGTTCCCCATGCTCCCCGAAGTAAGTCTCATTCAAGTCTAATAAGCTCCTTGGTTTTCGTTGGGACTTTAAGAGGAGGGGGTTAATGCTGTTCATTCCTTCCCAGGGAGGAAATCTTACAAGAGGAAGCTAAAGGTAACCCATGAACACCAGGAGTCAGAAGGCATAGGCCACTGACCTTGGACTTTCTCCATGGAAGCTTGAGAAATGGGGGCGGGGTGGGGGGCAAGTGAGAGCAGCAGCCCAGGAATGAGACTGCCAGGACTCCGCCTTCAGCTCCAACATGGTCTTGGAGACTTCTCTTCTCCTAATCTAGTTCTCCTCCTCTTGGCAAAATGAGAAGAGTGCACATGAGCACACACACACACACACACACACACACACACACACACTTAAACAGCAGTCTGGCAGATCCATGGGAGCAGATCCAAGGAATGTGAAGGGGCTTTGCAGCGGAAGGCCAGACACAGCTAGACCTTGCAAGAGACCGTTTGCCCTTCCCTCATGCCTCTAGGTGAGATGGACTGAGCCATTGCACAGTGGTCTTGCTCTGCACAACCATACTGCTTAAACTGTGCCGTCAGCCTTCCCATCTGGGCCTGAGTTCCTCTATAAACTCACCCCTTCTCCTGCCTTTCCTTAATGGGATTGTTTAGTACCCCAAGTCTTAGCTTCCTCCTCTATAAAGTGGGCACAGTGGTTGCCACGCCATCTGCTTGTGGCAAGGATGAATTTATTTTTTTGATGCATACGTGCGTGCGCATACGTGTTCATGAAGGTATGCTCACACATGTGTGGAGGCCAGAGATGACATAAGATGTCTTCCTCAACCACTGTCCACCTTATTTTTTGAGACAGGATCTCACTGGACCTGTGCATCCATGCAGCTAAGTTTGTTGGCCAACCCTCCAGGGATTCACCTGTCCATTCTGTCGCCAACCCCCAACCTCCACCAGCGCTGGGGTTGCAAATGCACACGGTGCACTGCTTTGAAATGGGTGCTGAAGATCTGGACTCAGACATTTATGATTGCACGGCAAACACTTTACCCACCGAGCCATCTCCCTAGCCTGCAAAGACAAAACTTTGAGGAAACTAACTGTGTTAATTCAGTATGTGACTGTCGCAGAGCAAACTTGATTAAGTCTTTGTCAGTCTTGATTTGGTAAGAAGCAAGTATTACCCCCAAGGAGCCAGAAAGCAATGGTATCTAGGGCAAATTTCTCATTTCCTTGGTCCTCCTGTGTGCATTAACCAGCACCCCTGAATCACAGATATTAAGTGCCTACCCTGTTCCCATTCTGGGTTTTGCCCTTTACATAGCAAGCAGCCTCCAGTCTGGACAATCTCTGCGAGAAGCTGCCTTTTAGGGTGCTTCTGGCTCTTGACTCGACAGGACTAGCAACAGGAGTTGAACAAGTGCCAGGAGCCTGGGTCTGTCTCCTGCTCTGCCTTTTAATTGCTGGAGCAATTTTCTCCCTTCCCAGACTCTGCCCTCTAATCTACAGCAGAGCCTGTCTGAGATTCATGTCATGCCTTTCCTTTTGAACATGTAGAGGTTACCCTTGACCTACCCTAGTCAAGGTTCCCAGCTGACCCAAGCATGCACTGTGCCCTCTAACAGGAGCATGGATGGCCCTCAGAGTCCACAGGGTTCATTTCTCAATCTTCTCAGGTCCTCAGCATGCAGCAAGACCTTCCCTTTCCACCCACCTAACACTGCTCCTGGCTATAAAGCCCTGGTGCTTCCCTTCTCCTGAATAACCATGAGAAACATGGAGAACACAAACCTCATGAAGTTAGATGCCCTCTCTGCCTTGTTCAAGATGACGTTCCCCTGCCTGATGTAGGGACAGGCACTTATCAAGTATTTGGAGTGTTCTGTTTGGCTTGGGGTTTGTTTGTTTGTTTGGGTTTTTTTTTTGGGGGGGGGGGTTGGTTTTTCAAGACAGGGTTTCTCTGTATAGCCCTGATTGTCCTGGAACTCACTTGGTAGACCAGATTGGCCTCGAACTCAGAAATCCGCCTGCCTCTGCCTCCCGAGTGCTGGGATTAAAGGCCTGCGCCACCAGGCCCGGCTGTTTTGTTGTTTTTTATGTGTGTCATTTAAATTTTGCTTCTTCGAATTCATTTTTGTTTTTGAAACAAAGTCTCATATATAGCCCAGATTGGCCTTAAACATACAATAGTATCAAATATAGAATATATAGTATCAAGTATAGTATAGTATCACAAAGGCCTGAAAAAAAAATTTTTTTTTTTTTGCTTCTACTTTCTAAGTTTGCAGATCATACACATGTACCACAATGCCTGGCTTCCGTATTTGATATACTTTAGAAAGGAAGAGGGAAATGGTGCCCACATGCGTGAACTGAGCCGGTGCTCACTGAAACACCTTTCTCCTCTCTCTTTCACTGAGAGATTGGATTTTTGCCACTGAGGTGGGGTTTTGCCTCTATCCATCTGTACAATCATTGTTTGTTTCCGTGTAAGTTCCTCGGAGGCATGATGCTGTGCCCAGGGGATATGCATGTAGCCCTGACGGCCCTGGCTTCTTCCCCAGATGTTACATCTTCTGAGGAAGGGCTGAGTCAACGGGCGGCTCACATAGGAAGTCGGCTCTGCAGTAGGCAGCCGGCAAATGAAGATCAGGAGATAAGTAGGTCAAGGTGGAGCTGGGGAGCGCTGTTCCTAGGGAGTGCTCTGAGTCCTGGGTTGTTTTGGTGAGGACCCTGGCAGTCCAGGAATAGGGCTGAATCCCTCCAGCCTGGCCTCCTCGCCTATTTCCATGAAAATGCTCCTTTGCCACTTACCAATGGACCACAGCAATTAAAATATCCCATGTCTGCCTAACGAGGGGCCAGATTCATTCTGGGATTTGTGCCTTCCCTGTCTTACTACTGATTCCTGGCTGCCTGGCCCCTTCCTGGGAAACCCCTTCCCTTCTCCCCTCTAACACACAGTGCAGGCGGCTCTGGAGTCCCTCCTGACCTCTGCTTCTGCCCCAGCTCCCAGACTCTGATACAACCCCAGGAGCGCCCTCATCTGGTTCTGGCCTCTTCCCCTCTCCTCACCCACATGTTCCTTCAGCTTGAGCCTCTGGCATAACCCAACCAGGAGGTGTTGCAGAACACTTAAGGTGCCCATCTTTAGGAGGATGTTTACTTAGTACAAATCATAGGTGCTTCTTACCGAAGGCTCCTTCATTCTCCCATTTTACACAAGAAGCCTTGGGATACTTACCTACTTAGAGCCTAATCAGGGCCTCCGAGCTGGAGGAGGAGGGGTATGGAGCTTTCTGTGTGTGCTGCCTAGTTTTTTGTCAACTTGGCGCATGCCAAAGTCATGCGAAAGGAGGGGACTTCACTTGAGACAATCCCCCTACCAGATTGACCTGTGGTGTGTTTTCTTGATTAATGATTGCTTTGGGAGGGCTCAGCCCACCGTGAATGGTGCTACCCTGGGCTGGTGGCCCTGGGTGCTATAAGAAAACAGGCTGATCAAGCCAGTAAGCAGCCCTCTGCCATGGCTTCTGCTTCAGTTCCTGCCTCTAGATTCCTGCCTTGCTTGAACTCGTGCCCTGAACTCCCTCAGTGATGGATTATTACCTGGAAGTGTAAGATGAAGGCAGCCCTTTCTTCTCCAAGTTTCCTTTGGTCACAGTGTTTTATCATAACAACAGACAGCCTAACTAAGGCTCTGTGTCATTCTTAATCCATACCTTCACTCCTGAGGAGCAGGCCACACAAAGCCCACCTTCTCCTTACTCCCAGGGCCTTGCCTGGAGAAACCAAGGGCCTCCTTCCTTTCCACTGAATCTGCTTGTTTTCCCAAATGGAAGGACCAAAATATAGAGCTTGTCCAGTTTGGTGAGACCCTGGGGTAGGGAATTTGATTGGGAGCCTGTCTGTTGTGTGTTTTCATAAATGATCATGGCAGCCGCCTAATGGTTTGTGTATGTATCAGCTGGTCTTCTGAGCAACTGAGCCTGTATTAACTGGTTTAATCCTCACCACCATTCTCCCTATTTTACAGGCAAGGAGACTGAAGCATGGGAGAGCCTTGTCTACACAGCTGCTTTGTGAAGAAGCTGCAGTTGGACCCGGCCCGTCCAGCTGCCCAGCTCAGCCATACGGATACAGCCTAGACTAGTCACTAACACAGACCTGCAAACACAGCCACCCAGATGTCATCCCTGGAACACATAAGCGTACAGAGACCAACCAACCCCTCCAACGTACACCCCCAGCTGTTATCCTTAACCTTTGCAACATTTGTACTCCAGAACCGAAGCTATTTGTACAATCACTGGCCTGGATCCTTTTAGAAGAAAAATGTGATTTTCTTTCCACTCCACAGGGCTCCCACTTCTCTCCCCTCCATCCAGGCCTTGTTTATTTCCATAAAGAAACAGCCTTTGAAGTCCTCCAAGAGGGACAGGGTGGAACTACAAACATCGAGAAGCATGCCACACGTTGGTTGGAACATGGAAGTTTTGTAAGGATTAATAAGTTTTTGGAACCCCATGGGTACTGCTGTTCTTTCAAGGTGAAATTTAAAAAAAAAAAAAAAAAAAAAACCTGAAAAGTCACAGTTGTTGGGGGCGGGAGACAGGGGAGGGGGGAAATCCTACCAGGGCAGGGAGCTGAGCAGGGGTTTCCTTAGGTGTGGGCAGGGAAGCTGGTTATGCACCATGCTGGCCACTGAGGCCCAGACAATAGGACAAGTGATGTTTCCTTTGGTTCCTCTCATTGCTGGCCACTCAGGATTCTGCTCTTCTGGCCTTGTTTGATGTCAAAAAGTCCCTTGAGGAGATTATGATTTCATATGTCTGTTTATTCATAGGTGGGATCTCACCACGTTGTCCCGTCTGGTCTTGAACCCCTGAGCTCAAATGTTCCTCCTGCCCCAGCCTGAATAGCTGAGACTATAAGCCACTCTTCCTAGCTAACAGGAGTATCCTGAGTTTGGGGGTGATGCTTGTTCATTTATTTGAGGTAGGGTCTCACTTTATAGTTAAAGCTAGCTTTGAACTCCTGATCCTCCCTGGCAGACAAGCATCGCTGCCCAGCTGTGATAGCTCAGTGTTTGTGTTCGTGCATACATGCACATATGGCCATCAGTTGTCTCTGAGTTCCTTCCACAATCATTTCCTACCTTATTTACGACACATGGTATCTCCCTAGACCTGGAATCCACTGGTTCATCTAGTCTGGCAGGCCTGTAAGCTCCACAGATCCTCTTGTCTCTTCCCAGTATCATGACTAGAACACTGCACTGCTGTACTTGACTTTTTGATTTGAGTGCTGAAGGTCTGAACTCGGTACTCAGGATTGTGAAGCAAGTACCTTACCAACTGAACCATCTCCCAGCCCTCTACAAGAACTTTTAAAAAGTTTCTTCAGACAGACAGAAGTGACTCTTCCAGCTCTTTTTTTTTTTTTTTTTTTTTTTTTTTTTTTTTTTTTTTTTTTTTTTTTTTTTTTTTTGGTTTTTCAAGACAGGGTTTCTCTGTGTAGCCCTGGCTGTCTTGGAACTCATTCTGTAGACCAGGCCTTGAACTCAGAATTCCTTCTACTTCTGCCTCCCCAGTGCTAGGACTAAAGGCACACGCCACCACTACCCGGCTAGTCTCTCAGCTCTTGATTTAAAAACAAAACAAAACAAAACAAAAACCTTTTTTGGGATGTGTCTGGGCTGTGACCTCTCACGGTGGTCCACAGGAGAAATGGACCCCTCTACCGAAAGTTGGAGTGGAAGCAGAGCCTTGTAAACAAACCAGCACACAGGGGAAGGTACAGGGAAGTTGGCACTAGGGGCTCTTCTAACCAGAATGAAAGAGGGCTTGTCAGAGCAAGCTAAGCAGGGGAGGAAGATGCAGCAAATGACCCAAGGGGACACACACTTATCTGAGGGCTCCTGAGACCTCATGCGCTTGTTGCTATGATTCTGCAAGGAGCATGCTCTCGTTGTACCCCAAGAAACTGAGGCTCGGAGAGGTTCAAGTCAAGTGCAAAATCTCACAGTATTGGGATTCTTTCCCAAGCTATTGGGAAGACCAGCTATCCAACTTAATGGCCTGATGCAAAGGGGAAGCACACAGCTCCTTATTGACAGATTACAAAGACATTTAAACCTTTCTAAGTCTGGGGTCTTGTGAAAACTGCTCGGTCACCTACTGAGACCCTCGCCCTGCTGCTAGCCTGGAGGGCTAGCTCCTTCCTTTATCTGACTCTGCTTCTGCTTAGAGAGAGAACCAACCCTAAAATGATAGCTTTCATGAAAGCTACACTGTTCTCATTTTTGGTCTGTTAGAGCGATGCTACATCAAAACACTCATCGATGACTAAGTTCAGGGGGTTGAGGCATAGGTGGATGGTTTTCTGCTTCTCTATAGAACAATTATGAATATAGATAACACTGTTCGCCAACCCCTCCTCTCTCCTCCTTCTCTCTCCCTCTCCACCCCCCCCCCCTCTCTGAGAGTCTTGCTCTGTAGCCCAGGATAGTCTTCTAACTCATAACACTCCCTGTCTCAGCTTCCTAGGTACTGGGATTATAGACACAGGGCGCTATGCCAGCTAAGTTCAGATTTCTCTAAAATAGAAAAGTAGCCACTGTTTGATCGTGAGGAAACTGCAGGGACTACTATTGGCTATCCTCCTGATTTCTGTGACAAGGCCACTTGGTTCTTTGCTTCCCATCTCCTCGACTCTGGACTCCTGCTCAACCCTGCTTGATGTCCCAGCCAGGCTTTCGGTTAAGGTCGTAGTGTGTGGTAAGCAATCAGATGAGCCAGGAGGGAGGCAACAAGCCTGGAGAAGAGCTGAGACTAGTCCCTGTTCTGCCTTGAATGTGCTCATGTGTGCTGTGACCTTGGGCAAGCCCCTTCTCTTTCTCTCTGGGCCTGATGTCACACAGGTCAAGTTACACATTGCAACCTATTAACTCCACATTCTCCATTAATTCCACGGCCAAAGAAGTAACTCTATCCACCCCAGTCCTATCTTGTGTTTCAACAAATAACAGAGATGGGGTAAAGGTAGTCAGGCAGGAAAGATGCAGTTCAATAGAGCAGAAGGAGGAATACCAGTCAGCGATGCTCTGGTGAGCCCTATCTGATCTTCTTAGGGCTTCTTAGCTCTTCAGCACACTCCCCCTTGCTCCAAGCTGCCTCAGACTAAATCCCCCATTCCTTCTCCGTAGCCAGATATGTTTTTCCCTGACGGCCTCACCTGCTCCTGTCTCTACATTTTGTTCATACCCAAGCTGCCATTTCGGCCTCCCTTGCCTGACTCCCAAGCTTGCTTCCTCCGAGATCTTTGTAGTGACCGAGCCTCTGTGGAGAACTTGCTCTCCCAGACCCTCTACTGGCTGCCTTCTTGAGTTCTGGGCTGTCAATGTTACAATATCACGCTTTCCTCGGCCACAGCCTCTGCCCGTGCCAGCACCCACACTGTAACCTTGTCGTCGGCTTGGTTCCTCTTTGCTCACTGCCCTGCTTGCTCCCCAGCCCCATCGTCCTCAGCACTGTGCCATGGAGCCTCCTGTCAGGCTCCGCACCAGGTCCTTCTTTCACAGGCAGTCTATGTCTGCTTGATGAATGAACACGAGAGTGGATGTGTGAATGGGCACCTATCAATACACAGAGAAGGGATTCGTTTCAGAATGGCTGGGCACAAAGGCCTCCAAACACTCTACTTGGACTTAGAGGAGTCCTCTGCGTGGTGAAGCACGGATGTTGAATTGTGCATCATTTAAACACAATCTGCATTCTCTGAGGCTTGCTCCAGAGACCTTGGTCTTGCTTTTGAGCTTCTCAGCTTGGGAAACAGAAAACAGCCAAGATCAAATGGCTGTTCCTTAGACTTTGAAGCGTTCTCTCATTTTGGCATTACTGTTGGTGAAGTTTATGTTTTCTTACCTGGGCCTCAAATGCCCCCGTGGTACCTGCCCCCCACCCCACCCCCAGCTCAGTCCCTAACACAGCACACCAAGCAGCTGGGCCAAACTTGATTAGTCTTGCTTCTCGGTTGGCCTCCAGCTTCCCCTTCTGAGCCTTTCCCTTCCCCTTCCTGCTGCCGAGATCTTAAGACAGACTTGGGACCCTGGAGAAATGGGCTCCCTAACACCAACATGCGCCCCGGCCATAAAAATCTTTCAACTTCATAACTCCTAACAGCAGAAATCTGTCCAAACATTCCTGGGCGGTGGGAACTATTGATGTTGGCTTGCAGGCCTGCGTCCAGCTGCCAGGGCTTTAATGAGGAAATACTTAACAGTTCTAGTGTAGTCCAGGGTGATGCCAGGCAGGGTGGGTGGGGAACTGGGTACTGTGCCAACGAGCCACTCGCTGGCCTTCATGAAGCACGGGGAACAAGACAGGCCATGGACCATTTTCTCAGAAGAGCGGCATCACCTCAGCCTTTAGGCCCTAGGGTGGGGTGTGTAAAAAGACGTGAGTCTATACAGGGTCGGAGATGGTGGGATAACCGGTAAGTAAGATCAGAGCTTGGCTGGGACCAGGCTTGTATTTTGGGACTACACAGCAGGGCAGATGAAAGAGTGCCTTTTCTCTCCCCAACTAAGGAATGCTGTCTTTTCCATGATTAATATGGAGAGAATGGTCGAGATGCTTTTAGAGGCCCAATGAAGGAGAAGTGGCCCTTTCTTTCCTCCTTCCCAGGCGCCTGTCTGGGAGATGGTGGGCAGGGAAGGGTCAGCATGTCGGCAGGCCACCTGGAACCTGTGCAGGAATCCACATCACGGAAGGCCAAGGGCCCTTGGCAGCTGCGGAGACAGGCTGCGGGCGACCTCGGGAAGAGAAGGGCTTGCTGTGTCCTCAGCTCGGCAACTTCAGAGAAGCAACTGCCCATGGTATTTCCCTTCCCGGAGCCACATGAAAAGTTTGGTGGGGGAGAGGGTGGGCACGCACACAGCAGAAGAGAGTGTGAAAACTTGAGACCGGCAGACAGGAGGCTGACCATGAGAAGAGGGCAACACCGAGGCCTTGGGGCATCTGGAAACCTTGGAGAGGCCCAAGCATGATGATCATTGGAAGAAAGAGCCAATGGGGAGATGAAGGCAAAGGCAACTATGGGCCCAGCCTGCATTCCACCTAGAGGCCCCTCGCCATACAGTGTCGTGAGGGCTGAGCCCCATCGTCAGCCTTGTTTGTGCCTGTGGATAGATGGGGAGTTCTGAAAGCTGAGTATGTAGAAAGTGGGAAAACAGAATAGCCACACAGCCCAGCAGGGTGCATACCCTGCCGACCCAGTTCTCTGCCTGGTTTGTTACTGACCAAGAATAGCCATGTATTCCAGGTCTGTGGAGAATTAAGTTCACTCCTGAAGGAGCTAGGCAATGCTTTGCCAACAGATGCCCTGTGTCTTCCTTCTCCACACCAGCAGCTCTCAAACCCTTGCCTTGCCTAACGGTCCCGATACACTCTACGACTCCAGTGAGACGACTCCGCTCTCTTTATGGAAGGGACCCTGAAAACCACCCTGTACCTCCACAGGGCAGGAAAAGGAGTTGCTTATGTGTCTGTCTCACAGAAGGAAAAGCTGAGGCTCCAGAAAAGGCTGAGTTCAAGTCATAGACTGGATTCCCCTGGAAACTTCCTGGCACACATTGCTTTTGCAAAAGGACTCTAGGCTCTGTGAATGGCAGACCGATTGAGCCCCCAGGCCCCACCACATAGCACTACAGGTCCCTCTGCCTAGGACTCCTAGCGGAAGCCTCTCCTCCCTCTGCAGACTCTTTGGGAGGGAACTCAGCAGGCTGACCCCCTGCAAATGTGTCCCGGTCCCAGCGAAGACCAGGCCAAGGACACGAGAACCTCAAGAACTTCATCATAGCTCCAGGGAGCCTGAGGTGCTCACAAGGGCAGGGATCAGGGAACTTCCAGCTCAGTCAGTTCTCCGATGGAAACCCTGTGGCTTTTGGGGCAGGGAAGCTTTCCAAATTATCGGATAGCAGAAGAACACGGGCTTGTTTCACAAGGCTCTTTTCCGTGTGTTAATTCATCCTATCATATTCTCTTAGGCCTCAGTTTCTCCACATCAAGATGTGGGCATTGAACTGACAGGTGGCGTCAAAGCTTTCTCCCCCACATGCTCATGTTTCGTGTGAAACCATTTTATGGCATCTCACATATTATGTGGTTTATTTTAGAATTTATGGCGCTAAGATTTTTGTGTCCTGGGGTTCTAGAATCCTGGGCTTCTAAACCTCAATGGTCTTTGATTCCGAGAATATATGACTTTTTTTTTTGTTCCATTATTGCCCGTGTATGTGTTTCCCAAATTCTGCTCATTTCTCCTGTACTGCCTTTACCACAGAGGTGTGCCTGCACGGCACCTGTATTATTATGCGTTTAGGGTTTTTCTTTAAATAGACTCTTTTTAACTTAAGAAAATGTCTTTAAAATGGAAACTTTATGTCAGTGTTGCAAATGGAAAACCAGTCTCACCTGCCATAAATAGGAGTAAAAGTAAAAATAAATACAATAAAACAATGCCATTAAACTCTAACTAGATACTGTGGCTTGCCAAAGACTCCAAGCCTAAGGCTTGCTCTTTAAAGAAATACGCATATGTGTGCATACATAGGTGTATGTTTATACACACTCATGCACTAGCAAGATGTGTGTGTGTGTGTGTGTGTGTGTGAGAGAGAGAGAGAGAGAGAGAGAGAGAGAGAGAGCAATTCCTAGAGAGGCATGAGAGACATGTTAGCATCAAATAGAAACATTATTTTAAAAAGACCTGAAAACAGAGATTAAACTTTTCATCTCTCTCAAGAAGTGATTTTATGTTTCTCAGTGCCATTTCTGACATTCGTGTCCATGTCCATTCGCCACACGGTATATTCCTCTACCAAGCAAAAAGCGTCTCTCAGCTGTCTAGGCAACCTGAACTCTCAAACATTCCCCCCCTACAGCGTAGCTGGTTTCTCCTCTCCATTGTATGATGGCAAAACCAGCCTGTTAATTCGGGCTTAGGGTTCTCCTTGTTTGTTTCCTTCTGGTTTAGGAAGCTTCAAGAACTAGGAGTCCCTGGAGACTGCAGAGACACCAGCGGCTCAGGACTTGGCCAGAAGGCTACACCTGGGTTAACCCAGGAGACGACTGAGCGTATGGTTGATAGTTTTGTCTGGGAGGAAGAGAGCAGTCATAGCCCTAGGTGCTGACCGCCGCAAGTCCTAAGTGTGTGATACCACGGAAACAGCCTATGGTTACCCAATGTTAAGGTTGGAGATCCAAGGCTGAGTATGCGTGGCCTCTGAGAGCTGGCGGAGGATGCTAACAGGACAGACCCTGCTATATGGATGGGCAGGAGGATCCAGGTTCTAATCCCACCTAGCCCTGACCCATTGCATGACCTTGGGCAAGCAGCTCCTTTGTGACCTCATTTCATCGGTGTTTCCTCGAGGACACACACTGTGTTCTGTCCCAGCAAGAGAGCTGGCTCTCTTTAGCACATGTCTCAGGTGGCATCTGCTTGATTGTTATGACGACAGTGGTGGTTACTGTTTGATCTGGTAAGGCTTCACGGAAGGGCAGGATGTGCAACCGTTTTCCCACGGGGTGGCGGGGAGGGGGAGGGGGAGACCCCTGTGGTGTCTGAGAGAGACAAGCACTCCATAAATTCATCAACCAGGTTTCTTTTTCCTTTCTGCAAGAAATAAGCTCAGGCAGCAGGCACAGCCCAGGTTGTTTCAGGACCCAGCTTCATGACTTCTCCATGACGGTAACCTCCGTCTTCCATTCAAGGTAGCCTCTCTTTGACTCCATAGAAAACCAGGGCTGCCTTGCTTCCTGCCTGCATCCTCCGGTCTTTCACTCCACCCGTCCCTCCCCTTTCTGATGCTGCCCTTAATCTCTCCCATTTTCTGATCCTGCTCTCAAAACCAGCATGAGACCCTAGCTGGGCTTCTGACACTCTGAATGCTTTGGGTCATCCCCTTGGCTTCTTTGGGCCTTGAAACATTTACACACGTCATAGATGCACATTCAAAATCAATAGATTGAAGCATGTGACTCCTAAATTCCTTCTAGTCCTGGCACTGGGAACAGTGGGTGCACTCGTGCCTACCGTCTCTAAGGGATGTCATCCTGGGTACTTTGGCCCGGTGAAGAGCCTGCTAGATTCGCCACTGGGAAGATAGAGGCAAGAGGCTCTACCTGTGAGGAAAGTGTGGCCTCTTCCTTAGAGAATGTAGGTAGGCAGAGAGCAGAGTCATCCCTCTGTATGCAGATCCTCCCCCGGCAGCTCAGCTCAGTGCTGACACACAAACATGGCTCACTAAATAATTGTCACTGGGCGAGAGAGACAGCCCAGTGGTTAAAAACACTGAATGTTCTTCCAGAGGACCCAGGCTCAATTCCCAGCACCCAAGTGGTGGCCAACAACTGTCTGGAATCGCATTTCCAAGAGGATCCAACGCCCTCTTCTGTCTCCCTGGACACCGCACGCACGTGGTGCAAGACATGAGTGCGGGCAAGACACCCAGGCAAGCAAAATAAAAATAAATAATTCTTAAGAAGTAAATAAATGCCCAATGAATTCACGCATGCTCAGACTGTAGGGTGCGGGTTTCCCCTTATCATTCTCTGTGATTGCAGTCACGTGCCATCAAGCCAGTACTCACCAGCCTTACGCTCCAAGAAGAAAAGCCCTGGCTTCTCGGGATCAAACTGCAGCATCAACCTGGTTAAACACTGAAGTGGGGAGGCCGGGCGTGGTGGTGCACGCCTTTAATCCCAGCACTCGGGAGGCAGAGGCAGGCGGATTTCTGAGTTCGAGGCCAGCCTGGTCTACAGAGTGAGTTCCAGGACAGCCAGGGCTACACAGAGAAACCCTGTCTCGAAAAACAAACAAACAAACAAACAAAAAACAACTGAAGTGGGGGAAGGGGGAACAGAGACAGAGAAACATGCACTTAGAGTGAGAAGGAGAGGTTTTGTTATTTTATTTTGGTAAATATGGCGTTTCTGATCCAAAACCTCTTGGGGCCTTCTCTGCTGTTTGCCTTGTCTGGTCTATAGACCCTGACTTTACTTCTCCTGGTTTCTTAAAATATCTACAAAGCTGAGGCCACAGGGAGGCTGTGGCAGGCAGGTGTAGAATCAGCGCACTCGCTGTACACTGCCCCCGGTGCTGACAGGGCACCTTGGACCAGTCGCTTGTCCTCCGCAGGCCTAATGTCCTCACCTGTGAAATGGAGAGTTGGGAGTTAATCATCTCCCCTTATCTAGGGTCTTATCTTGTGATCTTATCTGACCTTTGAGCTGCAGATTCCCTAGAGGAGGAGGGATCTGAGCATTTTTAAGAGGTCTAGAAAAAAGTGCAGGCGGGCATCAACTCAAAATGACAGCAATGTTCACGTCTGTTGGCATGAGGAAACTATGCTTTTTGCAAAAGGACCTCCTGCTCTGAATGGCAGAGGTATGTCGATGTGAGTGTCACTGGTCATCTTCCTGTCTTGAAACTAGGTCACCGTCTGGTGGAGAACAGAAATCCCAGGTACTCGGATACAGCGAGAGAGATGGGTTCTGAGGCAGGAAATACTAAGGTCGTTCGGCAACTAGAGCACTCACAAGAGTCGAAGAAAACTATTGACCTCCTTCAACCTGAAATGGATTGCGTCTGTTACGCAACCTCTCTGAGGTGAAGGTCAAGGCTAGCTGGCTTAGGTAAACTCATACTTGTCGTCGGGTACATCTGGAGCAGATTCAGACTTGAATTCTCCAAAAAGAGACTAGAAATATAATGGGCACAGTGACACAATGAGGTCAACATCCTCGGGACCTGCTCAGAGACAAGAGAAGGCTGAAGGGAATTTGGGTGAAATTAAACCACATTCTCTGTTTCTTTTGACAGATGAGCAGTCCTTTACAGTGTTTTGAAATACTAAACCCCTTAAGCTGCAAAACACAAGCAAGCAAAGCATCTTAAGTCGCTGGAGGAATTGTTTCTGAATATAACCACCAGATTAAACAATCTGTTCACAATAAACCAGTGTGAGCCTGAGACCCCACAGCCTCCGTACTGAATGCAGAAGAACTGAGTGAGAGCCTCCTTGGAGATGAGATGTCTCCTCCACAGGATCGCACACTGAGGAGGTCCTGAGGCAAGACCACCAGCTAGAAAGCCCTGTTTCCCTTCCTGGGACTATGTGCCTGGGGTGGTAGAAACTGGTAGGCATGCATGATTTAAAAGGGGGAAATGATCCAGCATGGGAGGACACGGCTTTAATCCCAGCACTTGGGAGACAGAGGCAGGTGGAGCTCTGAGTTTGAGGGTCAGCCTGGTCTACAAAATAAGAGTTACAGGACAGCCAGGGATACATGGAGAAACTCTGCCAGAAGAGGAGGAGGAGGAGGAGGAGGAGGAGGAGGGGGAGGAGGGGGAAGAAAGAAAAATAAGAAATAAAGGAATGAAAGAAGGAAGAAAGAAAAAAGAGAGGAAGGAAGGAAGGAAGGAAGGAAGAAAAGAAGGAAGAAAAGAAAAAAGAAAGGAAGGGAAAAGTGAAAATATATTTTTGCTCTTTAAGTGTAATCATTTTAAAGGTTGAGGCCCAAACTGCCAGCGCTATAATTACGCTCAGCAGTCTGTGGCAAACGACAAAGGCCCTACCGATCAAGTGCAATTTGATTGAGGCATTCAGGCTGCTTGGCTGCCAAGGACAGACTCCCTGGGAAACTGTGGGGGTGGAGTGGCCTGGGAGTCAGTGCTTCTCACACTTTTATGTATATCTGAGTCACCTTGCTGTTGTGTGGCTGTAGATTCAATAGGTCTGTGAGACTGCGGGTCCCAGGTGATGTCAATAATATCGCTGTCAACAGTGCAGAGAGTAGCTAAGTCTATGGACTCTTGAATCAGGCCAGAATCTAAAGCCAGCCTGCCTGCCTTCTCTTTCCGATGGCTGAGAGACATTAAGTGACTAAGCCTGTGTTAGACTCAGCTCCTTGTCTATAAAACATGGATAACAGGCAAGATTGTTTAGGCGATAAATATGCATTAGGTTTCTACTGTGTCAGTCTTGGGTTAGGCCCTGGGGAGGAAATGGTGAGACGAAACAGGCCCCATTCCCACTCCTGTGGATCTGACAGTCTTTCAAATGATGAATGTGAATGTTTAACACGGTGCCTGGTACACGGAATTGGGGCACAAATGATATCTTTTATTAGCAGTAGCAATAGTATTATCAGTTGCAAGCTCCCAGGAGATAGAACCCTTCTGCTGTGGGCTGACGGCTGGAAGTTTGGAATTCGTTCTTCGATCCAGAGGATACAGACGGGAAGAGTATGCATCACTCCCTGGCTTAGTGGGGAGGTGTGTGTGTATCCCAGGCTCTCCCTCAAACTGCACGTTAGGCAGATTGTTCACTTTGCACACAGCCTTGATCCTGAACTGCGGTCTGCACTCCGGTCTGAGATCCAGTGGTGGTCCTCTGCCCTGCTTCTAGCTTGCGTTCTCCACTCTGCCCGTCATTCCTACATTTTCCACTATAGTTCTCCTGGGAAATGCTCTGGCACAACTCCTGCTGGCCAGGAAGCCTACAGACCACCCCCATCAAGCTCCGTGCCACCTCCAGACCTCCCAACATGTCTGCCCACCAGGGCCATGTAACACCCGCCATCAGCCCAAACATCTAGGGACATGAAGATTCCTAACCCTGGAAAGCTGGAGGAAATATTTCAGATTTGGCCAGCTACAAAGTTGCAGCTTCTCCTACCTAGTGGTTCTCAACTTGTGGGTCCTGGCCCCTTTGGGGCGGAGGGGGGGGTTGGTCAAACGACCCTTTTGTGGGAGTCACCTAAGACCATCAGGAAACACAGACTTTCATCGCAACTCATAACAGTAGGAAATTTAACAATCATGAAGTGGCAACAAAAATAAATTTATGGTTGGGGGGGGTCACCACATGAAGAACTGTACTAAAGGGTCACAGCATCAGGAAAGTTGAGAGCCACTGTTCTAGGCTGTACCAGTGAGCTCAGAGCATCTGGACCTGGGCCTTCTCTGCTCTGCTTTTGAGAGTGTTTGAGGGAGCGAGGATTGTGTGTCAAGGTCGGTGGGAAGTGGTAAAGTGTGACTTTAAAGAAAAAAACACAGAGGAGGAGAGCGAGAGGCAGCCTCAGCCTTAAGCTTCTCTCCAAACTAAGAAACTGCCAAGCAGCATCAGGGACATGGCAGAAGCTGGCATAGACCCTGACCTCGTGAAATTTACACTCTAGCCTACAACAGGTTGGCAAGGATTACCACGTGTGTGCTAGCACCATCGAGGTGTTCTGTCTGTTCTGACAGACCAGAACTGGAATGAGGCATAGCCAGGGCTCCCTGGGAAGGATACTGTTCCTTGTAGGAACTAAAAAGGGGCCCTGGGGAAGAGAGAGAGGAAAGACCCCCGCCCCGCCAGAGTTCCACCTATGCTCTGGTCAGGAGGACGTGGGAGGGCTGCCACAGACTTTCCACTCAGCCCCTGGTGGGCATCCAAGCCTCTGATCCACTCTTTGGGGGGTGGACAAAGGGCAGCCCAACCTGGGAGCCCCGGGGCTACTCCCTAAAGCCCCGGGGTTATGGGAGAGAGGGAAGAGGGAAGAGAGGTTCCCACACTGGTGAGAGTGAGTGCAGCGGATC
>NC_034604.1:54665466-54667551 GCF_900095145.1 Mus pahari | reverse complement strand
AGAGGAGAGGAGAGGAGAGGAGAGGAGAGGAGAGGAGAAGACAGAGGAGTGAGAGGGTTAGAGTGAGGAGTAAGAGAGCAAGGAGGGGCCTAACAGCCCCCCTTTAAAGTATACTGCTATCTTTTCTGTTGCTAGGTAACTGGGGAGTTTAGCCTGAAGGTCAGAAGCTTGGGACATTGCCTGACTTCTAGCCATGCTTCTCTTGTGGGGGCTGTGGGGGACGGTAACTTAGGCGGGAGCCAGAGTTCCAGGAGCATGAGGGAACACCTACCTTATCATGAAGGTGAATTATCACCCTTCCAGGGTTCAGACCTCAGCTTGACTGGAGACTTGCATAGACCAATACCCCACAGTACCTGGCTGGGGCCTGAAAGGGAAGAAAGGCTAGGAAGGGTAAGGGGCCAGGACAAAGCATTTCAAGGAGAGACAAAGGTGTGTGTGAAAGTCAAAAGGAGGCAGCAGGGCGTGGTGGCGCACGCCTTTAATCCCAGCACTCATGAGGCAGAGGCAGGCAGATCTCTGAGTTTGAGGCCAGCCTGGTCTACAGAGCTAATTCCAGGACAGTCAAGGATACACAGAGTGTTAGGAGGTAGTTTCCTGAGTTCAGCCATCTCAGGAACAAATTCCATCTTGCTGGCAGGATCAAAACTGAGTTCATGTTCCCAGGTCCTGGAACCCAACTCCTGCCCTGCTTCTTCAGATGTTTCGTGTTTGTCTGTTAACCAGGGAAGGATGCAAAGAGGGAAACTGCTATTATCCCATTATCTAACTAAGGCACACAAGTCATAAATGTGCTGCCTGCCTTGACTTAAGACTATGTGTGGCTTGCCCACTCCTTTGTCCTTTATCTAGATTCCAGGTCAGAGTCCCGGAGGGAACCTGACCGAAAAAGCCGGCTCAAGGACCCTGACCCAGATAAGGTTGTCACCAACATAAACTTCCTTGTTTAACCTCTTGAGTCAAAATATGATTGGTCAATGCAACTGCCCACCCCACTACCCCTTGCTTTTTTGTTCCCATCCTATAAAAATGTTGTACAATCTCCCTTCAGGGACACAGTTCAGATCCCAAACTGGCCTCCCTGTGCGTGCAGGAAGTAAGGTTTTCATTTTTAAGCTTCTGTCTCTGAAGTGAGTTTTCTAGGCTTCCACCCCCCAAGCCCAACAAGAGAAACCCTGTCTTGAAAAACCGAAAACGAAAAGAAAGTCAAAAGAATAAATCCGTTTGCCCAGGAGTGTGAAAGGTGAGGTGGTGGGCCTTCCAGGACAGGCCACAGAACTCCATGTTCTAAGAAACTTGAGCACTTTTCTGACCACAGTTGGGAAGGTGTGGGCATGCTCTCCAGTACAATTTGACCTGCTTTTACAGGTTTGGAAACTGAGGCACAGAGGCATACTTAGGTAACAGCTTGAGGTCAAACTACCTGGGCTTGGGACCTTGGGCAGTGTGAGGCAGAGCCTGACTCTCCTCTCTGCCGAATTCACACCAAGTATAAATGTACAACCACACATTAAAGACACAGCAGCCTGAGCCAAGGTGCAACCACGAGCCTTACAGGCAAACCGTATTTAAACCCACTTAACGAGGAGGCTCTAAATGATCTCATTAGCCAGGACAAGGCCCTTAGGAAACTTGAGGGAGGCCCTGCTTTCAATGACGCTTCTTTGAAGTGGCCACCATCTGAAGCCACCACCTGAGAAGGCAGGTAACAATACCAGCCTGTGATCCCGGGCAACTGCCTGGGCAAGAGCCATGGGCTGGCTCTCAGTACAGCAGGAGTTGGCCTGGGTGTGGCCCAAGGGCCCCCAGTGGGTTTCCATTAACTCGCTCCTACTCTCCCCAGGCTCCTTCAGATGGGCAATCACATTGGCTGGTAAGGCCATAGGTTCTGAAGGCAGCAACAAGAGATAGTGCAACCCGGGCCCCAGCCCCGGCCCCAGACCTCACTCTCTCAGGTCTGAGTCTCCAGGGCCCCCACAGCCCTATTCTGGGACAAGAATGCCCCAAGACTCTTCCTAACAACAGACTGTCATGTTTCTGCAATAATCCTCCCTCCTCCCCCCCCCCTGGACCATTCTTCCTGAC
>NC_034604.1:54651314-54664500 GCF_900095145.1 Mus pahari | reverse complement strand
TGGCCTCGAACTCAGAAATCCGCCTGCCTCTGCCTCCCAAGTGCTGGGATTAAAGGCGTGCGCCACCACGCCCGGTTCTTTTTTTCTTTTTCTCTGAGACAGGACCTCACTATGTAGCTCTGGCTATCCTGGAACTCACTATGTAGACCAGGTTGGCCTCGAACTCAGATTGCCTACCTCTGTCTCCCAAGTGCTAGGATTAAAAGCTCACACCCCTGTCCCGGGCTCTTGGTATTTTCTTGACAGTCTCAACTCTCTTGGGTCTCACCCACCCAGAAACCTAACTGTTGAAGGCTTGGGTAAACTGAACCTCCTCACATCTGGCCTCCCGTGTCCTGACCTCTCCGTTCATGGTGGCTCTTGCTCCCACTACATTGCTCCCTCTGGTTTTTGCTTCCTTCCCTGTCTCCACCTGCTTCTCTCAAAGAACATTCTAGAAAGCTTGGTCTGGCTAGCCCATTTCATTGTGTATCACCATCTACTGAACTATAGTGAATCATCATCTTAAGTTCCTTCTGGAAAGGTAGAGGTTCTTTTACTTCATTCTAAACCTCCACCAGCTGTCTGGACACAGGTTTGCACACAGCTGAATCACACAGTAGGACTGGCTGAATGTGGTAGTAATATGCCTTCAGTGCCAACAGGCAGAGGCAGTTAGAGGCAAGCTGATCTCTGAGAGTCTTGCCTACACAGTAAGAACTGCTTCCTTCTTCCCACCCCACCCCTCCCAGACCCTACGACATGACCAGTCACCAGAACTGTTGCTGGTAACAAGAATGACTCTGTAAGCATGCTGTCTAGATTTGAAGATGGCTCTGTCACCGAACAATTGAGGGATCTTGGGTAACGGATATGAGCTCGCAAAGCCTCGGTTTCCTCACCTGTGAGATAGAAACAGTCACAGCACCTGTCTCACATGACTGTTATAGGAAGTCAATGGATCATGTTTGTAAAACACCTAATCCAATGTCTGACATTTTCTGATCTGACCCCAGAACATTTCCCATCACATAGCCAATATCCCATATCATGTGCTTAGAGAAGTACCACGCAGGCTGTCTTCGTTAGGGTTGTACTGCTGTGAACAGACACCATGACCAAGGCAATTCTTATAAGGACAGCATTTAATTGGGGCTGTCTTAACAGGTTCAGAGGTTCAGTCCATTATCATCAAGGCAGGAACATGGCAGCAAGCAGGCAGGCATGGTGCAGGAGTAGCTGAGAGTTCTACATCTTCATCTGAAGGCTGCTAGCAGAATATTCTCTTCCAGGCAGCTAGGATGAGGGTCTTAAAGCCCACACCCACAGTGACATGCCGACTCCAAAAAGGCCACACCTACTCCAATCAGGCCACACCTTCTAATAGTACCGTTCCCTGGGCCAAGCATTAGACAAATCTTAACACAGGCTAACCTTCTACCTTGGAGCAGGAGCAAAATGTGAGGCCAAAAGTACCAGAAGAGCTGAGAACCCGAGCATTAGGCTCTATGGCTGGATCAGGACAGTGCAGCCCACAGCCACACGTTGGTCCTACTGCCTCAGTGACAGGCCTCCTGGGGAAGCCCTAAACTAGACCACCAGCCACCTTCACCTTAGAGCTGAAGGGACATGGAGTGGACTTTCCAGTAACTATTGGGGTACCTAAGGCATACAGATGTCTGTAAGAAGCTGGTTGGGTCCAGCTATGCTGGATGGAGTGGAGAGGTTCCTGGAGGTGGGATAGTGTTGCCAAAAGCATTCATGTTAGCTAGAAGTGATGCTCTCTGCCCTAGGAGGTCAGCTAGCCGTTCCTACTCCCCAGAGCTCCAGAACCTCCTCTAATTGTCTGTTTGTTTAATTTTTTATAGATTTGTCTTATGCTTGAGCATGTTCTGCTTGCATGTAAATATATGTACCACATGAAGTAATGGTGCACTCAGAGGTCAAAAGAAATCGGATTCCCCTAGAACTGTGGTTACAGATGTTTGTGAGCTGCCATGTTGGCGCTAGGAACCAAGCCCCAGTCCTCAGCAAGCATCACATGTGCTCCTGACAAACCAGCTTACAGCTCCTTATTGATTTATCTTTTTTTTTTTTTTTTTTTTTTTTGGTTTTTCAAGACAGGGTTTCTCTGTATAGCCCTGGCTGTCCTGGAATTCACTTTGTAGACCAGGTTGGCCTCGAACTCAGAAATCTGCCTGCCTCTGCCTCCTGAGAACTGGGATTAAAGGCATGCGCCACCACACCCGGCTCTTATTGATTTATCTTATTCATTCATTCATGTGTATGTTGGGGGAAAACATGTACCTGTTGCAGCTTGTCCGTCAGAGAACAGCTTGCAGGAACTGATTCTATTCTTCTACCATGTGGGCCCTCAGTTCAGGTCATCAGGCTTGGTGGCAAGTGCCTTTACCTAATAACCCATCAACTTCATTGGTCCTATCTATTTAGTGTGTGTGTGTGTGTGTGTGTGTGTGTGTGTGTGTGTGTGTGTTATACTGTGTGCATATTTGTATGTGCACTCACTTGAGTGTACATGTAGACTCCAGAAATTGGCATCTTTTTTCTTCCTCCACTACTTTCCACCTTATTCTTTGAGTCAGGGCCTCTCACTGAACCTGGAGTTCACTCTTGCCGCTAGACTGGCAGGCCAGTGAGCACCCAGGATCTGCCTGTCTCTGCCTCTGCCCTAGTGCTGGGGTGATAAGTTGATGCCACCACACCCAGCTTTCACATGAGTACTTGGGATAATAACTTAGGATCTCATGCTTGCCCAGAAGGCCTTTATCCATTAATCCATCTCTCCAGCCACATTTATTTACTTATTTAATTTTTTTTTTTTTTATTCACTCGAGACAGGGTCTTACTCTGTCGCTGTCGCCCTGGGTACTCTGGTATTTGTTGTGAAGCCAAGGCTGAGTGAGGACACACTACACTCCTCTTGCCATAGGCTCCTGAGCAATGGGATACAGGTGTGAGGCGTCGAGGTATCACACCCTGCTTAAGTTGTCTTTAAAGAGGGAGCAGCGGTCTTGACTTCCATCATCTTCCATGATGCCTGAGACACCCTTCCTGTGAACAGAGTATCACTGTGCTCAACTTGGCTTCTCAGGGGTAGACTGACGCTCAAAACCCACGCACGCCTTGAGTAAGCACCCAACGGCGCTGGGGCTGGGACCTTGTTTCTTTTCTTGTTTGTTTTATTCTCTCATATATTACATCCGGATCACAGTTTCACCTCCCTCCTCTCCACCCTTTTCCTCCCCCCTCACTTCCCTTCTCCCCCCCTCCCCCAATCCTCCCCTCCTCCAGTTCCCTTCAGAAAAGGACAGCCCTCCCAGGGATATCAACAAAACAGCTTGATAAGACTAGGCACTCCCCCTCATCATACAAGGCACTCCACGAGAACAAAAAGGGTCCCCAAAGCAGGTTAAAGAGTCAGAGGCAGCTCCCGCTCGCACTGTTAGGAGTCCCACAAGAACACCAAGCTACACAACCATAACATATATGCAGAGGGCCCAGGTTAGACCCATGCAGAGGGCCTAGGTTAGACCCATGCAGGCTCCCTGGTTATAGGGAACCTTGTTTCCTCGCTCTCCAGCCCATGCTCTGTGGCACTACATGTCTACAGCAGAGTGTTCTGTAGCCTGAAGAGACTTGAGCTTTTGCTTTTGTTTTCCTCAAGACAGGGGTTCTCTGTGTAGCCCTTGCTGTCCTGGAACTCACTGAGTAGCCTAGGCTGGCCTCAAATTCAGTGATCTGCCTGCCTCTGCCCCCTGTGTGCTAGGATTAAAGGTGTACGCCACCAACAAGTGACTGGCTTGGGCTTTTTTAATATTTTATTTTTATTTTCTGTGGATGAGTGCTTTGCTAGTATAGATGTACATAAGCTATACGCAGTATCCATTATGTATATATGTGCACTGCGTGCATCTGTGGAGTCCCCTTGGAGTCCAGAAGAGGCTATCAGATCACCTAGAACTGGAGTTACATATGAGTTGCCATGTGGGTGCTGGGAATCAAACCTGGGGCCTTGCAAGAGCAGCAAGTGTTCTTAACCACTGAGCCATCTCTCTAGACTCCTTATTTCCCTCTCTGTAGCACAGGTTGGTCTTGAACTGCTGATCTTCCTGCCTCTGCCTTCAGAATGTTATTAGCAAGCCTGGCTCAAGATGTTCAACCATATTAAGATTCAGAGAGATGAAGATTAAGGTAATTACGAAATATCATCTTACACCCACTAGGTTGGCAAGAAATTAAGGAACCAGATAATACCAAGTGCTGGCAGGGCTAAGGCTCAGCAGATGTTTATTCAGTGCTGGTGGAATAGGGAAGGGAATAAGTAACTTGGAAAACAATTCAACATTATCTTGTAGATTTGCGTCCCTTTCCTTACGCGTAGCAACTCCTTTCCCAGATGATATACATGTATCTCAGGCATGCATGCATGTATCGGTGCTCATGACTTTAATAACATTGAAGGTCTCTGCTTTGAAATGCTTCCATGCCACTTGGCAAAGGACTACCCTCTCAAGTCTCCCTCACTCCTGTCACTGCTATGTGCCCTAGTGTGCTGCCTCAGCTCTTCTTCCGGGGTCCTCCCAACTTCCCCTTGAACCAACTTCTATAAAATTGACATGACCTCAGAAAGTATGTATGTAAGCAGACACACACACACACACACACACACACACACACACACGCGCGCGCATACACACATGCACACACCACCCACCCTCCTGCCAGGCCATAGCTTTTACCTGGTGGCCTGGATCCCTTACTTCCTCTGTTTGTTATTATGTTCACCCTGGAGGAACCCTGACTCACATGCACAAAAGAAGTGCACAAGGTTAGTCATAGCAACAATGTTTTTCACAGATGCATCTCCAACAACCACAATAGCCAAACCATTATAAATAACCTGGCTTTTTCAGATGGGAGACATGGGCCCCAGCTGTTTCCTGCTGTCAGCTTACACATTCTTCTGGGGTCCGTGGCAGTTGGAAGGCAGTGGTCCATCTTCCAGGGGGCTCAGTCCCAACTGGACAGAAGGTCCTAAGAGCTCTCTCTGGGCCAATCCCACGTCTCTCGGGGCTACATCTTATTCATCACTTGGGTTAGTAGGTAACGACTACTCATGCTCCTTGTAGAGAAGACAGAACATGTCCAAAGTCACATGTTGTTGAACTAGAACTTGATCTTTTGACTCCAAAGCCTATACCTTTCTTCACCACTTCGAGCATACACTGTGAGTTCTTAGGGTTCAGGACTTCCCCCCACCCCACCCCCAGAGTCTGACCCTCAGAAGATCCAATGGATCAGGATATCAATCTCCTAAGACCTCCCTGATCCCTGAAATCTGGACCAGAAGTCCCTTTGGCCCCAAGTTCCCTTGTTCTCTGACATGAACCTGGATGTCAGAACTGTGTCTGTCTTGAGATTCCTTCAAATCTGTTTATAATTTTATGACAAGGTCTTTCTATGTAGCCCAGGACGAGCTCGGATTTACTATGTAGACTTGGCGGGCCTCAAACTCTGAGGAGGCTGCTTTGGTCCCTTGAATGCTTTGCTATTCTCAGTATTTAAACACAAAGAACAGGAGGGGTCATTACTTTGCCTTTTTGTTCTTGGCTCCTATGTATTTGCAAAGCACAGAGGTGAACCTGTGAGAAATGGAAGTAACCAGACATGTCCCTGCTTTCTGGAGCCCCAGCTTACCCTAGGTGACCCCAACCATGAAGCCACATTCCAAAGTAACTGTAGACTACCGTAAAGTGGCCCTTCCGTGTAGCCAAGTGAATCCCAGGCATTCAGCACTGAAGGCCTTGGCTATCCTGGCATTGTGTGCCTCCTACCTGACCTCTCACCTGAGAAGGAATTTATTTATTTTTTTTGCTCTGAGAAAAGAGGTTTGGCCGTGGGGAGTGCAATGTGCTCCCTTATTTGTTTGGCTTTGCTAATTTAATCTCTTTAACAAATAAAAAACATAATATGTTTGCCCAAACACTGACAGGCTCTTCCTGAGTTGCTCTTCTTATACTCTCCAGATTTAGAATCCAGTGTTCCTGCTAGTGACCCATTGCCCCAGTAGCAGAGGACAAGAAGCCCACATGATGGTGGTGGAAATGTCATTTCCCCTCCTCAAAGCTCATTTTCCACATTTAAAAAGCAAGAGAGCTGAACATGCCGGTAATGACAACTTCCTCATCCACTGTCTCATGCTCTCCTGGGCTGAAGGCAATTGGAGCCTTGTTTTCTTTCTTTGTCATGGCTGAAACTAGGTGCCTTGGTCACTCTTCGAGAGCAGTGAAGAGACACCATGACCAAGGCACCTCTCAGAAAAGAAAACATTTAATTGGGCACTTACTTGCAGTTTCAGAGGGTTAGTCCGTTATCACGGTGTGGAACGTGGAACGTCCCATGGTGCTGGAGCAGTTACTGAGAGTTACATCCTGATCCACAGGCAGAGAGGGAGCCTGGACCTGGTGTGGACCCTGCCTTCCCAGTGACCCACTTCCTCCAACAAGGCCACACCTCCTAATCCTTCTAATCTTTTCAAACATTTCCATTCCCTGGTAACTAAGCATTCAAATATGAGCCTATGGAAGCCATTCTTATTCAAACCACCACACAGGGTCTTACTATGAAGTCCAGGTTGTCCTGAACTTCATAGAGATCTGCTTACCTCTGCCACCCAAGTGCTGGAGTTAAAGATATACACCATCCAGCAAGCCCCACTTTCTTTTCTTTCCTTTTAACTTTCTATTTATTCCTGGTGAGTTCCACATTATGCACCCCAGTCTAACTCTTTTCCTCATTCCCTCATATCCACGCTTCACCCTTGCAACCTTCCCTCCAAGTATAGCACACACACACACACACACACACACACACACACACACACGTATAGAAAACATCTCATCGTAGAGGCTGTAATGCATCACAGTGTGTCCCACAGTAGATCTCTCTGTCCACACATCTTCACTTGCAAATGTTCACTGCAATGAGTTATTGGTCTGGTTCCAAATCTCTGGTTTTTGTGACACCATCAATAATGGAATCTCATGGGGTCTCCTCCCTGTCATCCCATTGCTGCCCCATGTCATGAAGGTCCTGCAGCTTTGGATCAATAGGACTGGCCCTTTCACAGATGATATAGATTTTAGGGTAGGCCAACTCAGAGCTCTGTAGTTGAGCTGGTCAGCTTGCTGGCTTTTCCTTATCTGCACCACCAGGGCAAGTTCTCCAGCTACATGCCCCAATGGCAGGATGCTAGGTCAACTCTCCTACTCTCATACCCTGTGGCCAGCTCACCATACCTATGCCTACAGAGCCAATTCCACTGTGCTGCCTAGTCAAGGTGCTCTCCCAAGCGCTTCAGCCTGTTAGGGCTAGGTTGGTTCTTGTGCTCTCACATCCTCGGGGCTGGTTCACCCATGCCTTTGCCATCAGGGCTACCTTCACTGTGTTCCCCAGGCAAGGTGCAGAGCCAGCTCTCCCACGTGCTATAGCCTGTCAGTGAGGGGGTAGGGCTAGCTCTCCGGACTAGGACAGATGGAGAGATACAAGAAGAGAGGGCATCACCCCCATGCCCACAACACTTCATGGGCAGATGAGTGGCAGGGCCAGCTGTCCTGTGCTCTTGCCCCCCCCCTCGGGGCTGGCTCACCTACGCTCCCTCCATCAGGGCCAGCTCTCCTGTGCTGCCCAGGCAAAGTGCATGGTCCACTCTCCCAAGTGCTACAGCTTGCAAGGGACAGGGCCAGATCACCCGCTTTCATGACTCCAGAGCCATCTTTCCCAACTGTCACAGGTGGTAAAAATCCCTATTTTCTTGGGAGCAGGGGGGATTAAGGCAGAAAAGGCAGAAGAATCCCGTGACCCAAGGAAAGGAGGGACGAGGAAGGATTTTAAATCTGGGCTGTCTGCCATAGCTTGGTACCTTCTGCCTCACTAGGATTTCTCAATTTAAATAACGTACAGGTGCCTCAGAACAATTCTCTGAAAAGTTCCCTCAGAGTATATTCAGGGATCTTAAAGATCTTAGACCCAAATATAAGTACCTGCTCAGTGTAGCATGGTGCCCATTAGTGTGCGTGATTGTGCACGGTTTTGTATCCATGACAAACAAAAAGATCACCCAGCTAGATGGGTAGCATCGTGGTTTGTTGTACAACCATGCCATTTGGACTCCAGTATCCAGGTAACAAGCCTGGCATGGTCTTGCCTGGCTGGGAGGAGCAGAGACAGAACAACCAGTGGGACTGTAAACCTCTGGGAGGTGGGGCACAGCCCCAGGTTCAGGGAGAGACACTCTCTAAAAGAAGTAAGATGGAGAGCAATAACCTCTCTGGGTTCTGCACACAGTAGCAGAGATGCATACACATATACACATACACTACACACACACACACAACACACACACACAACACAGAGGAACTTGCTCAATTTGATTAACATCAAAATCTCAGTTCACTGGGATTGCAGAACCTGGTGCCAACATGACTATAAATACAAACACCAGCACAGTTTCCACGTCCCATGACCAAGGGATGGTATGTATAAAGACTGTCAAAATGATCCAAAAATATAACACCTAATTGTTTTCAATATTACTGAAGGATATTTAAAAATCGAAGTCTTGAGGAACTTGTGGGAAGTCCCCCCCCCCATTCCGAGATCCTGTCTTGCAGCTTCACATTGCCCCAAAGCCCCTCCCCAATCTAACAGTTTTCAAGTTTCCCTGGTAACCATGGCTGGTGGAAATGACAATTAAGCTGTTCAGCTGCCTGGCTCGTTCCGTTCCCTCATTATGGCTCCACGCCAGGGTCAAGAAGGCCTGGATTTACCCGTCTAGAACGACGTACTGAAAGAGAAAGAAACTTCCGAGGTCAGGGATGAGTCTAGAAATGCAGAGTATAAAAGGCTAAACCTGGACAGGCATCGGGTGTCCTGTGTACTCACCCATTCGTCGTTGTCTGATGCCTATTGTATTCCAGCTACTAAATTCAGAAGAGAGGAGATGGGAGGGGGTGATAATTAGCAAGATTTACTGTGGATCTCCAATGTTCTGTATGATGTGACAAATGCACATATATAAAATCTCTGGTAACAATGTTTCCTGCTGGGAGGCTGGGGGAATGATGTGGGAGGCACAGAGGTCATTCTCTGCACCCATCTGTGCATAGGTATTGTCTATTCCAGACACAAGCTTCCCCATTTTAAACAACTTTCCTCACTACCGGGCGGGGGGGAGGGCATCCTGGTCTCTCTGAATAGGCTGACCATCCAGAGGGAAAGACAACAGGTTAATTTGGGGACAGTAAACCTGTTGACCACAGGCTCTATAACACTGTCCAAGGGGCTGCTGTCCTCAGAGCCTATCCCATACCCAGCTTGTTCTGTCCTGATATGGTATGTGCTGTGCCCACGATGAACCACTTCAGAGGTGACAGAGGTACCCTTGCCTCAAGACACCTGTTTGTGAGATTTAGAAGGTGGTCACATAGGAGTGAACGTGACCAGGCACGTGTGCCTTTTTCTTTCCCCAGACCAATATTTTCCTTGAAGCCACCTGATACCATCTCAACCATACCACCACCAATGGTCAAGCAGTGTGAGCACAGGGGTTGTACAAAGATCAGGAGCACACCAGAGAGGTCACCAGTGCCTCTCCAAACAGCTCTGTGTCTCCTGAGCTAAGTTCAAAAGGGAGCCCACAGACTGATCCAGATCAGTCAAGATGGGGATGGTTCTCAGGTGGAACCTTCCCTCAAGGCTTTGTGTGAAACCTGTTCTCTGTAAACGTGTTAGTGATCCCTTGGCCTCCTCCTTACAAGCCTCTTAGCATTCTTGGGAGTCGGGTGCTGTTCCATCTTTGGCTCATTAGTCCCGAAGCTGAATGAAGCCCAGAGGAAAACTAACTCACCCCAAGGTCATGTGACTAGAAGTCACTCACTCAGCTTCACTCTTTTTTTTTTTTTTTTTTTTTTTTTTTTTGAGACAGGGTTTCTCTGTATAGCTCTGGCTGTCCTGGAACTCACTTTGTAGACCAGGCTGGCCTCAATCTCAGAAATCTGCCGGCCTCTGCCTCCCGAGTGCTGGGATTAAAGGCATGTGCCACCACGCCCAGCAGCTTCACTCTTAACTATATGCCACGCTACCAAATGGCCTCAGCTGTGAAGGTCACGATGTTTCACACCACAATGGAGACATTAAGGGGGGCGAAGAGATGGCTCAGTGGTTAAGAGTGCTGACTGCTCTTCCAGAGGACCCAGGTTCAATTCCTAGAAGTCACATAGCAATTTACAACAATCTATAACTCTAGGGCCAGAGGATCTGACACCCTCACACTAGGCATGCATGTGATATACAAATATATATGTGGACAAAATACCCATATATGTGATTTTGTGTGTGTGTGTGTGTGTGTGTGTATGTGTGTGTTAGATATAGAGATAGAGATAGAGATAAAGACACTAATACTTTGGGCATCAAAAGACCAGCAATAGCTGAGCAGTTGTGGCACATGCCTTTAATCCCAGCACTGTGGAAGCTGAGCCATGGGAATAACCCAAGGACATTCACAGTAAGTCCCCTCCAGGCCCATGCAAGACTCACGTGAACAGTATTCACTGCAGAGTGGTTTTTATTGTGGGAAGTTAAAAAAATGACTTCAATGCTCACCCACAGGAGGATGGATTAATAAAGCTCTGCCTCACTCACAATGCCATCAACTCGATATTGGGAATAAATAACTCGACGGAGCTCTGTGCATCACCACAGATCAGTTTCAAACATGATGTGGGGTGAAAATGAATTCATTCCAGAAGGCTGTGTATATATCCTATCATTTACAAAAAGCGGGAGAGATTCTGAAAGCAATACTGCCTCTGTTTCATGAACACACACACACACACACACACACACACACACGCAGCGTAGGCATGAGTCCACGTACAGAAATGACTCCCTCGCCCTCAGAGGACTGAGTTGGCAATCCTCTCTGGGCAGGAGAGAAGGGAATGAGCTAGAAGGTCCTGGATACCACTCACACCATTTTATTCATGAACCATGGGGATTTGGCAACTACTTGCCTGTTATTCTTGTTTTGCTCAAAACGTCAAATACCTCATAATTTAAGGTGAAGCAGGGAGCTGGACAATTGTCCTAAGGTTAACTGTCTTCTAGGCCACTGACCATTGTTAGAAAGTTCCCCCTCGCTGGGTGTAGCTACACATGTTTTCAATGCCAGCACTGGAGAGGCAGAAGCAGGTGGATCTCTGTGAGTCTGGGGCCAATCTGGTGTATATGGTGAGTTCCAAAACATCCAGGGCTGTTAAACAGAGAAACCTTGTCTCAATAAATAAATAACTACAACAGCAAAAGGATGAAAGAAAGTTCTAGAATTTGCCTCGTATGTATTAGTTTGAATTCTGCACTGTATAAATCCCATGTGAAACCCAGCCCTGACTGGCATCACCCACTGATACAGCTACTCTTGCCTTTGGTGGACTGGCAGCCAGCATGAGGATGTTAGCCACCCGTTTCTACTAGCAACCCGACCCCCACACACCTTTTCCCACCATCATTCCTCACTACCCCTTCTGGCCCCTTGAGTAGATGGTTGAGAACATTCTTGACCAGCCCAGAGCCCGGGAAAATGGAGGTAAACTCCATTTGCCAGTGGAGTGCTGTGTGTCTGAGTCATGGCTATTGGCATGTTGGATTCCATGAATGACATGCCTTCCCTGGCCTTCTGGTACATGAGAGTGGTATGCTGGTGATCACAGGGGTTCCAAACCCAGAAGCCTCCAAATCTCCTGGGAAGTCATGAGAAATACAGATGCAGGGGACTGGGGATCTGAATTGCCGCTGCAGGAGGGCTTTGAAATTGCACTTCTACTGCAGAGCTCAGAGATTCCACTCACCAGCCAAACTTGGAAACCATTAGACTGGTTGTTCCTGGTTGGATATGCACATATTCAGGAAAACACTGTCTACCTGTTTCCTCTCCTCAGCCCGCCCCAGCGGCTTTCTGCAGCTCTGCTAATCATAACCCTGAACAGCTTATGCCAAGCAGGGTGCTGAGTGAGAATGAGGGAGCAGATGAGCTTCCAGAATGCACCCCCTTTGAGCCTCCCACTCCCTGGTAACCACAGGAAAGCTGAGAAGGAAGGGGGAGGGAGAGCCAGCACTCAACCCTCAACCCCCCCCCCAACATACACAGGTGGAGGAGGGTCTGCGGTGGGGACACAGCAGGTACAGCTGCTAAGCTCCTGCCCCTCTGCACCAAGGCCAGCATCCGAGCATCCAAGCTCCTCAGGCAACTCCTTCCCCCTCTTCCACTCCCATCAAAGACAGGCATCCCTGCGGAACGGGTCCCTGCAGATCGCAGCATCCAGAAGCTGAAGGCAGACCCATGACGATCGAAGCCGTTCACTGCTAGCTTTCCATCTGCACTATAATTTAATTGGTACTTTCTCTTACATTGACTCACTGGGCTTTAAAAAAAAACAAAAACTTGAATACCTATTTAGCCCCATCCTAAGCAATAATATCTGCAAAATAGCAGGTTTGATGTGCTAGTTCTTTTTTGTCTAATACACATTAAAATAAATACATAATGACTTCCATTTAAATACGTCCATCTATTTCTCTCCCGAAGCTGTATTGTATATTACCAAGCTTTCAGAAACACTGAGCTAGCCCAACCCAATCTCTGCACAGAGAGGCAAACAAACCAAGGCCCAAGGAGGAGGCCCAGCTTACCAGGCATCATGGCCCTGGAGTTAAACCTGGTGTGTCCACAGCCATCCGTTTGGGGCAGGTGACTAGACAGTCCCTAGTGACCTTGACCTTTGAGAAGACCTTTCTTTGGTTGTGTACTGCCCCCTCCTGGCTAATGCTTTGGTAGCATGTGTCTGGGAAGGAACACCAAGAAGGGGCCTCCCAACAGAAGTGGGAAGCCTGGGTGCTCGAGAAAACACTGTAGAAGACGTGACATTTACACTTGGCTTTGAAGCGGAGAGAGGAAACAGGGAGACTTCAAGAGGGAACATGGCAGCTTTGCCCAAATGAGGTAATGGAAGTGAGATGTTCTGAGAACAACATGTTCCCAGGATTTGGGTTCTGGTTTAGTTGGGAAGACATGTACCAGAGTAACTATTAAGAAGCTGGGGCCAGGGCTGGTGAGATGGCTCAGTGG
>NC_034604.1:54633419-54650609 GCF_900095145.1 Mus pahari | reverse complement strand
CACACACACACACACACACACACACACACACACTAAATAAACTGTCACATGCCTGTAATCCTAGCACTCAGGAGGTAGAAGCAGGAGAATCAGAAGTTCAGAATTATCCTTGGCTACACAGCATGTATGGGCTACATGAGACCCTGTCTCTAAAAAGAAACAGCAGCTGGTACCTGAACCTGTAGTCAGTGGCTTAGCTGGGGCAGGGTGGGGGACAGGGCTGATAATCAGCTGTGAAGCTATTTGTGTGGAGAAGGGAAGGGAAGAGGAGGAAGAGCAGCAGCAGAAACCAACCAAAAGCAACAGCCTAGGAGAAAGGGATCAACTGGTCTACCTTCACTCCCTACCTGTCAATGACCTTACTCAGTCACTTCCTGTCACTAGGCCTGGTTCTTTAACCATGAAAGGGTGGAGCTGGCCAGGTGCTTTCTATGGACCCTTTCTGATGATCTTCAAAAGAACCCCACACACACCACAAATCAATCAATCAACCATGCCCAGGTGATCGCTGGGCAATTAAATTGGTTCTACCTATTAAAGTAGTGTCTCTCCCTGTTGCCCACTGATTACATCCTGCAGATTTAAGACCACAGCCCACTGTGTTTTTAGCTTAACCATAAGCCCAATGTCCTGCCTCCCTCATCTGTGCCTGTGGTTCAGCCTGGGTCATGTTAGGAGGCTCTGAAAGCTGGTACCTGCCCCAGTCCTGCTTTGTACCACCGATGCTCACTCAGTCTCCACCTCTCAAAGCCTCTGTTTCCTCATCTACTAGCAGAGCTGGTAACCAGTTTCAGATCTTTTCTACGGTGCTAAACCGATGAGTGCTTATCAGGCTGGAGGCTAGCTCTGGCTCTCTGCATATGCTTCACAACATCAGCCCGCTTTGAAGGGGCCACTCTGAGCCTATGCAGATCTCAGGATCAGGAGAACTGGCTCTAGCATGTTACTGTTCAGTAAACGACAGGGTCATGGGGTTCTGTGCATACTGTGAGCACTCTAAGGAGTAAAAGAAGGGAGAAAGGGAGGGAGAAGGGAAAGTGAGAAAGAACAGGACTCAAACCAAGGGGAGGCTGTGAATATTTGCGGGAACTGGGCAGGGATGTGCTGGACCGAAAGGGTTAAAGCCTTGAGCCTGCCTCTGAGGGTGGGGGAGGGTATTGGAAGAGGAGTAACTAGCTACATCTTGGAATTGCTACTTTAGTAACAACTTAATGACCTTCAAAAGTTTTCTCTGGATTGAAGAGAAACAGAAATTGCAGGTCAGGTCTAGGAAGAGGAGAAAAAGCCTGGGAAGCATCCTGCCAAAGAGACTTGAGTCAGAGACCCTGGAAGGTTGAGAAAGAGCTCTCTCCATTGGCGTCATAACAGAAGCAACCTTCCCAGGACCCCCTAGAAAGTCCAGTGCTAAATGGATGGAACTAGAAAACCTCATCCTGAGTGAAGTAACCGAGACCAACCGGGAAAGACAACCATGGTCTGTAGTGTAGTCACAAGTGGACGTTAGCCATAAAGTACAAGATAACCATGCTATGATCCACAGACCCAAAGAGGTTAAGTATCAAGGAGGGCCCAAAGGAGGATGCTTGAATCTCACTGTGAAGAGGGAATAAAATAGACATCTGGGGTGGAGGGAGGGAGGGAAGTGGGCGGAGGCGGGTGGATAGGAAAACAGGAGGGATCTCAAGTGTGGGGAGGATGGTGGGAGACAGAACTGGGATAGAGAACTAGAATCCGTGTGTATGGGGGGGGGGAGCATCTCTGGGACAAGCTAGAATTCTAGGACAATGGAAACTCCCAGGAATCTGTGAGGATGACCCTAGCTAAGACTCCTAGCAGCTGGGGATATGGAACATGAAACAGGCACCTCCTAAAACCAGACTTCCAATGGAGAGATGGCGATACCAACCCAGCCACAAAATCTTCGGCCCACAATTTCCCTTGCCTATAAGAGATGGTGGGATAAGGAGGGAGCAGAAAATGAGGGCGTGATCAGCCAATGACTGGCACAAATTGAGCCCCATGCCATGAGAGGGAGACCACCCCTGACAGTATTAACAGTATTATGCTATACTTGCAGACAGGCGCCTAGCATAGCTGTCGCCTGAGAGGCTTCGCCCAGCAGCCGATGAAAACAGATGCAGAGACCCCCAGTCTAACATTAGACAGAGCTCGGGGAATCTCATGGCAAAGGGGGAGGAAGGATTGAAAAAGCCAGGTCAAAGACACCACAAGAAAACCTACAGAACCAACTAACCTGGGCACAGAGGGGCTCAGGAAGACTGAACTACCAGAGAGCATGCATGGGACAGACCTAGTCCCCCTGCACCTTTGTAACAGATGTACATCTTGGTCCGCATGTGGGACCCCTAACAGCAGGAGCTATTTCTGACACTGTTGCCTGCCTTTGGATCCCCCAAACTGGACAGTCTTAACAGAAGATGTGATATGACACGGCATGTTGATATTCAGAGGTCTCCCCTTCTCTGGAGAGAAAGGGAGGGGGGCATAGGAGGAGGGGAGGGGAGAAGGAGAGATTGGAAGGAGAGGGGGTAGGGGAAGCTCTGATCAGATTGTAAAGTAAATGAATCAATGAATGAATGAACGAAGGAAGGAAGGAAGGAAGGAAGGAAGGAAGGAATGTGTAGAATAGAATATAGTGCTAGAACAGACCTTGTTCGCAGATCCATGTAACACAAGGTCATTTCAGAGGACAAGAGACTGGCCCAAGGCCACGTAGCAGAAGTTGGCCATAAAAGCTCTTTACTGGTCCCTGGTCCTGCTGCTTCCAACCTGTGTGCAGACCATTCCTGCTGGGAAGAACATGTAGAACCCCACCTGCTGAATGCTTTCTTCTTAAAAATAAAAACAAAACAAAAGAATTAGTATGCTAGGCATCAGGGTGCATGCTTTTAATTCCAATTCCAGCCCTTGGGATGCAGAGGCAGGCAGATCTCTGTGAATATGAATCCAGCCTGGTATACATGGTGAGTTCCAATATAGCCAGGGACACATAGTGAGACCTTGTCTCTAAAATAAATAAATAGTTATTATTTTAAATTATGTATATATGCATATGGGTATGTGCCCATGTGTAGAGATAATCTCTTGTACACTGTGTAAAAACATTCACCTGTCAATAAAAAACTGGCCAATGAGCTTAGGCAGGAAATTAGGAGGCGGGACATCTGGGAGAGATAGAAGAGGGAGAGGGGGATGTTGGGATAGAGACAGACCAGAGATTCCCACCCCTCACCTCCCACCCCCCACCCCCAATGAAGATATAGGCAGCAGCAACAAACTGAGTATCAGGTAACCAGCCACGTGACAGAACTTAGAATAAAGCCGGGCAGTGGTGGCACACGCCTTTAATCCCAGCACTTGGGAGGCAGAGGCAGGTGGATTTCTGAGTTCGAGGCCAGCCTGGTCTACAAAGTGAATTCCAGGACAGCCAGGGCTACACAGAGAAACCCTGTCACAGAAAAAAGAAAGAAAGAAAAAAAACAAAAGCAAAAAACAGGAACTTAGAATAAAATAACAGGATGATTAACTTATGAGCTAGTTGGGGGACAACCAAAGCCTATGGCCTAAATGTTTATAAATGTATTTGAGTCTCAAGAGTCATTATTCCAGAAGGAACCAGGAGGAAAAAAAACAGGAGCTTACAGAAAACGCACAACTCACCTGAGGAGGTGAGAAGAGGTTATTGGATCCCCTGGAGCTGAAGTCACAGGCAGTTGTGAGCCATCAGATGTAGGTGCTGTGACTCAGACTCTGGTCCTCTGCAAGAGCAGCGAGTGCTCCTAACTACTGAGCCATCTCTCCAGGTTTTCTCCTTTTCCTGACCTGCCTGGGAACCTGAGGTGACTAAGGCAGGCTGCTTTGCCCAAGGACACTTAAGTCGAGTGCTCTCGAAGCTTCCAGCTTCTTCCATGAACAAGGTCAACTTTTCCAACTGGTGGAGAAAAGCTCCAAGGCTAATGTTTTTAATGCACGCCTTTGTGTGTTTGCTTCTGCCCTGACTGTGGCCTTTTTATATTTTATGGGCTTAATGTTCTAATTTCGTGCTAGGGCCCTGAGGCAATTCACCGAAGGATGTGACTTTAGAAAATCCAGGAAATAAAGGAATTGTCCGGCCAAAGAGGCATCTGACAATGAATTTTTATTAGGGACAAAGCAAATCAACCTGTCGCCAGACTGAGGTATTAGCGTGTCCTGGTTTAGTGTAGGTTTGTTTTTTTAATTTAATACTAGCTCTCCGTTCCTGCCCGGGGTCAGCTGGGGATACATACCCGGCTCCTTCTCGGCTCACACTCCTGCTGGTAGAAAGCACCCTGGCCTCTTCTCAAGGCACTTGCCAGGAGTGACCAGAGAGCCTACTGTGCACAGCTTCTGAGCTGGGGGCAGGTCCATGTGCTCAGACAAGGATCAGACGAGATCCTTTTTAAGGGTGTGTTCATTACCATTTGTAGAATGCCCTGGAGGAGGAGGAGGAGGAGGAGGAGGAGGAGGAGGAGGAGTCGGAGGAGGAGGAGGAGCAGCAGCTTGTGGGGAGAGGCTAGTGAGAAAGAGCACGGGTCCTTGAATGCTTGCCTGCTCATTCCACACGCTCATCACCTCATCATACTACACGCAACTGTGCAAGTGAAGTTCCAGGCTCATCATTCGTCCACCTGCCGGCGTCTACATTCCGGTCTCCTAATTGCCCGAACCTATGGTGGCCCTAGTCTCTGAAGGCTGTATCCCTAAAATCTGACCCTTTGCATCCCCCCCCCTACCGACTTAATTCCTAAGGGTGGGGCACTGTGGTTCTTTCGGGAACCCCTTAGACCACACACCCTTTTGTTTCCCCTCTGAGCGGTTTCCTTTGCCCGCATCTGGGCAGGTAAGCCCTGCCTTCAGAGACCCGTTTGGCAAGACAGTATAAGACCCAGCAGACTGGCCACGGTAGCCCTAGCTGCGTCATCGAATCCATCAGGCCACCCAGGATCCTGTGGGCAAGTTGCTTGACTCTCTGAATGCTGACTCTCCCTCCTTCCAACTCCTCACCACCTCTTCTTCACTCTCAGCAGACCTTGCCTCCTACTTGGAAGAGGAAAATAGAATAGATGAAATCTCCCTTAACCTCCCACTGCGAACCCACATCCACATGCGCTTGATCCCATTCTCTCCACGCACCTGCTTTGGGCTTCTACTGAAGTCCCCCCTCCTCCGTTCTCAGACCAGCCCTCCACCCACACCAATGCCTCCCTCCCACGTACCCTCAGACATTGCTTGCCAGCTTCCTAAAATGCCCCCCCACCCCACCCCATCTCTCTCCCCCTGGATCTAAGTTGATTTTTAAACCAACTTTCACCTCAAAACACACCTCCCCCAATCACACACACACACACACACACACACACACACACACACACACACAGTGTTAATTCTTTTCTCCCCTCCACGCAAACCTTCCCAGCAGCCCAGCATCTCCTCAGCCCTCCCACTCTTGTGGTACCAACTGTCCCTGCCCTGTTCTGCATGCTACACTTTCTGAGTCAGTCTTCAGCGATAGCAATCAGACCAAGCATGACCCATGTCCATCTCCTCTGGCCTTAGAGCACTTCCCAGCATTTCACATTACTGAAACTCTGCACTCAGCTCCCTTATGAACCCCCTCTGGCTTTGCTCTTCTGCTGCAACAGGGTTGTCTTTTGAACAGCCCTACCTGTGGACATGCCTCAGAACCACCTCTTGTATTGCCTTCTTTCTCTGTGTGTGTTCTTGGTGGGCATGGTGTCTACATCTAGAGTCCCAAAGAGCCTCTTTCCATTGACAAATTTCTATCTTTTCTCTGACCCAGACCTCTAATTTGTGTCCAAATCAGGTTTCCAAGTACCTACTAGGGACCTGGGATATAGCTCAGTGGGGAGTTCTTGTTTAGCCTTCACAAGGCTCTGGTCTCCATCCCCAGAACCCCATCCTGAGCAGCACACATACACATACACAGGGGAAAGCAAACATCTATTTGCCTTGTGCCCTTTCTAGCCACAGGGTGTACGAAGCAGGACTGATTCTGCTTCTCCTCTGTCTGCCACTGCCTCCCTCAACCCTTCCTGAAGCCCACCTCCTGCTACCTCATCTAAAAGGTTCTGCCTACCTGCCTGCACGGACACCCTAGAAGGCACACCCTGAACTGCTTCTTGCTCAGCATCCCATTCCAGCAGGAGTTAGTGGCGGCTGGGACCAGCTCTGGGGACCTCCATAGGTCATTATTCTATGCCACAGATGTTGCTCCACCCTCTGCTTGCTACCCTGCTGCCTGCACCTTTCATCACTATTGATCTTACCCCTCACTCTACTCTCTGGACACTTGCACAGGCCACGTATAATTCATATGGCGTCCTGTCCCTCGAGGGTTCAAACTGCCCCTGCTCTCCAACCAGCCTCAAGCTGAGGATACCTCTAAAATGGAGTCTGCCTTGTGCTGCCCCTTTGTGCCCTTTAGTCCCCATGCCATAGTCCTCCTGTGCCCTGTCGGCAAGGCCTTCACTCGCCTCTCCCTTTAGTTGTACCCTTTCTCCCAGGGCAGAACAAGGGTGAGACAAGAGTGTCCCTGTATAGGTAGCCATGGCTGTCTTGAACTTGTTATGTAAACCAGACTGGCCTCCAGCTCAGAGCAAGCCTCTGGTCTCTGCCTCTGGAGTTCTAGGATTTCAGGCATCAGACACCACTCCCAGCTTCAGCCATACCATCTGCCTCAAGATCTTCTAACAGGTGCCCCTCTGACCGGGAGTCAGCTGATCCAGACTCCCTCACACCTAGCTCAGGTTTCTTCATAAACACCATTTCCTCTGGGAATCCTTCTACTTCCCCTAAGAAGAGAGTGGCCCCTCCTTCCTGTTATTTTACAGTAATTGCTCAGGTACTCAGTTCTATTGCTAAGGAGCTTTCTAAACATTTCTGCTTAGAACTCTCTTCTCCCTCCTGACAACCCTTGGAGGTAGAAAATGGTAATTATCTCCACTTCTCAGATAAAACCAAGGCACAGAGAATGCCTAGAATTGCCAAGCTCACTGAATAAGAAACAAAGCCAACATTTAAATCCAGATCCTGTGACGCTACAGCTATTTGTTTAACAGGTACCTCTCTCATTAGCCTTGGAAGCTCTGCAGGCATACAGACCATGTGGTCTCCGATAGTAGGTATTCAATAAATATCTGACTAATGTCTAAATGTAGATTAGTTTCCTGTGTCTTCACACACTACACACCACCCACTCCTGTCACCTGGTCATGTGTGCTTCTCCCTAGAATGTGTATTTGTCACTTTTCTTGTCCCTGTGACCAAATATCACAAGAACAACTTATATTAGAAAGGTTTATTATGGGGGCTGGAGGGATGGCTCAGCAGTTAAGAGTACTGACTGCTCTTCCAGAGGTCCTGAGTTCAATTCCCAGCAAACACATGGTGGCTCACAATCATCTGTAATGGGATCTGATGCCCTCTTCTGGTGTGTCTGAAGACAGCTACAGTGTACTCACATAAATAAATAAATAAATAAATAAATAAATAAATAAATCTTTGTTGTTGTTGTTGTTGTTGTTGTTTTTCGAGACAGGGTGTCTCTGTGAGCTCTGGCTGTCCTGGAACTCGCTCTGTAGATCAGGCTGGCCTCAAACTCGGAAATTCGCCTGCCTCTGCCTCCCAAATGCTGGGATTAAAGGTGTGTGCCACCATGCCTGGCCATAAATAAATCTTTTTAAAAAAGAAAGAAAGAAAAGAAAGATTTACTATGGCTCACAGTTCACAGGCTGTGAAGGAAGGAAAGATGGTGGCAGGAACTTTGGTTACATATCAGCTGCCCAGAAAACAGAGAAAGAAAAATACAAGCAGGCACTACCCAGACACACCCACAGGAGTATCTCTTAGGTAATTTTAAAGTCCAGCCACCACTAAGGATTAATTATCATATGTGCTTAAGTGGGTCCTAAACTTTCGAAGAAATGTATGTTGACACATATTTCTAGAGTGAAAACTATCAGCAGATTTCCAACCAGTTCTTGAGGAACAGCCACCTCAAATATTCCCAAGGTACTCCCATTCTCTCCTGGTCAGTGTCCCCTCAACAAACACAGTAGCCTACATCTGGAGTCTTTTCTGTATTTTGGACTTTCTTCTTCCCAATTCTACAGCCTAGCAGTACAGGTTCTGTTTGGGGTTCCCTTACCAAATACCAAGGTGGTTCTCACATTCTGACTCACCCAGTACCTCCAGCCTGTCCTCTCCGTGGTACTTAAAAGTTTCTGCTGTCTTTGGGGCTAAATTTAAATGTCTCTTGGGGGTTGGGTGTCCCTCCTCCATGCTTCCATGAGCTCTGTCTTCTCTTGACAAGACATCTGAACTGTAATTACTAGGTTATTCACTGTGTCTCCCACCTGGGTGATTTTTGAGTCAACTGCTTGCTTTGTTTCTCTTTACGTGCCCCGAGCCTAGCTAGGCGCTATCCAAACATATAGAGCTCAGGTAAGGGTTTGTTTAACAATTGAACACACTAGTGACAACTCATGCCTCATTCATGGGTCCTAAACACTGTGTGAAACAAATACTCGGAAGCTGGGGACAGTGGATCAGGAAGTTCAAAGATGAATAAAGGCGCCGCAGGCATCAAAAAGCCTAGACAGCAAATCCCTTCAAAGGGAAAGAATTAAGATGCAGGAGACCTTTTTTTTCTTTTCCTTTTTCTTTTCTTTTCTGTTCTTTTTTTTTTTTTTTTTTTAATCATGGCGGTCCAGAGGGCGGGTCTAGTTCGGGACACACCTTCGAGCCAATGGCAGAGCTAGTTAGCCTTCGTGGCTCAGCCCTCTTGGATGGGATAGCCCACTCCAGCTGCAAGACTACACTTCCCAGCGTGCCGCGCGGCCCGATGACGCGGAGCCGGAAGTGAGGAACATGAGGTTCTAGGGCGCGAGGGAAGCGGCTAGCGGGGGCGAGGGGGCGTGCACGTGAATCGCCTGGCCGGATCTCTGGCATGGCCGAGGCCAGGAAGCGGCGGGAGCTGCTTCCCCTCATTTACTATCATCTGTTGCAAGCAGGCTACGTCCGCGCGGCGCGGGAAGTAAAGGAGCAGAGCGGCCAGGTAGGCGTCAGATGGCCCAGTACAAGATGTAGAGAGCAGTAGCCCGCTCCTCTCCCGGGAGACCTGGCCAGCGCGAGTCAGAGATGCGAGCTAGGGTGCAGGAGGAACATTAAGCTCTGCTCTACTCCCTGCGACTTATAGCCACCTCCCAGGGCTCAGTTTCCCCATGGGTACAGTGGGCGGGCCGGTAACTGATCCGACTAGTGCAGCTTTGTAATTCCCGCCCGGGTTCCCGGTAGCGGCAGGTTTGTTTCCCTAGGATCTGGCCACGTGGCTCTATGCAGTTTCCCTGGGACACCACATGGGAGTCCAGCTGGAGTGGATTGTCACCACTGTTGTTGGGAACACCGAGACGAAGGTCCCCTTCGTTGATGATCTACAACGCAGGGCGTGCAGGCCCTTGGCTGTCTTCAGTTATAAGACTTGAACCCGTGGTGCAGTGATTTTCAAGTTCATTCATTTGGCAACTTTTGTTTTGTTTTTTTCGAGACAGGGTTTCTCTGTGTAGCCCTGACTGTCCTGGAACTCTGTAGACCAGACTGGCCTAGAACTCAGAAGTTCGCCTGCCTCTGCCTCCCAAGTGCTGGGATTAAAGGCGTGGGCCACGACTGCCCGCCTGGCAACCTTTAATTTGGCCCTGTGGTGCGGATGATAAATGGGACGCGCCAGTTTCAGGCTCCTCTACCCATCTCACAGCCTAGTAGCTGGAACAAAAGAAACAAAGTGACTGTACAGTTAACATATTAAGCTGTATGTAGAACGAGAGATTGGAGATGCTAAAACATGGGTGGAAGAACCTGGGTGGGGAATATCCAGGACTGCTTCCTTGAGGATGTAGTAGCTGATCTGAGATCTCGAGGGAGATGGGTATTTAGAAGCACTGATGCGAGGCTTCTGAGTGTCCTGGCTGCCAGAAAGTTTGCTGAGCCTGAAGTTTGAAATACATGACTATGGAGTCATCCAAAGAGATAGAGGCAGACACGAATGGAGTCTCCCAAAGCAGAAAGACAGGAATGGCCGATGAGAAGTCTTTCCAGAACTGTGTATGGTTAAGTCACTGGTGAAATGGATATTGACCTGGAGGATCCCGGGCGTGGTGGTGTCCGCCTTTAATCCCAGCACTCTAGAGGTACACGCAGAGGTACACGCAGGTAGATCTCTTAAATTCAAAGCTAGCCTGGTCTACATAGTGAGTTCAAGACCAGCCAAGGAGCCGGGCAGTGGTGGCACATGCCTTTAATCCCAGCACTTGGGAGGCAGAGGCAGGCAGATTTCTGAGTTTGAGGCCCACCTGGTCTACAGCGTGAGTTCCAGGACAGCCAAGGCTACACAGAGAACCTCTGTCTTGGAAAAAAAAAAAAAAAAAAACGAACTTAAAGCCCAAAGGTGCTGGGCCCTTAAGATGCTATCTATTGCTTTCTTAACCTTCCTGGTCCTCCATGTCCATTCATACTCAGACCATTACTTAACAGAGGAAGCGGGATATAGTGCCCATCATCATGGTTTGTGTGCCCAAGCAAGAGTTCCCTGCTCTCAGAGAAGATGAACATAACAAACATATATACATACTTAAATACATATATGTATGTGTATTTAAGTATGTATGTATGTATGTGGCTTAGCGTATCATGGCAGGTGCTGGCCATAATAAGGCTAACAGGTGTCAGCCTTCAGTTAGAACTGAGGTGGTCAGAGAAGCTTCAGTGGGGAAGATGACATTGGAGTAGAGACTAGAAGGAAATGAGATAGGCTATGTGATTGGCGAGAGAGAGAAGGTTTCAGTAGCAAGAATGGCAAAGCCCTGCTGAAGGGACCCTGATATAGCGGCCTCTTGTGAGGCTATGCCAGTGCCTGGCAAACACAGAAGTGGATGCTCACAGTCAGCTATTGGATGGAACACGGGGTCCCCAATGGAGGAGCTAGAGAAAGTACCCAAGGAGTTGAAGGGGGCTGCAACCCTGTAGGTGCAACAACAATATGAACTAACCAGTACCCCCTGAGCTCGAGGCTCTAGCTGCATATGTAGCAGAAGATGGCCTAGTTGGCCATCATTGGGAAGAGAGGCCCCTTGGTCTTGTAAACTTTATATGACCCAGCACAGGGGAAGGCCAGGGCCAAGTAGTGGGAGTGGGTGGATAGGAGAGCAGGGATGGGGGGGGGGTGTAATAGGGAACTTTCAGGATAGCATTTGAAATGTAATAATAATAAATAAAAAAGGAAAAAAAAATAAATGAGTTAACCTTCTGCACATTGTAAAAAAAAAAAAAAAAGAATGGCAAAGCCCTCTTAGGAACTGGTAGCCCAATTTAATTTGTCATGACGATACATTAGGGGCAGAATGGAACTGACTGACTGGACTGTGCCCTTCAGACCTGACAGGGTTTCTCTGTTTAGCCTTGGCTTTCCTGGAATTCACTCTATAGACCAGGCTGGCCTTGAACTCAGAGATCTGCCTGCCTCTGCCTCCTGGAGTACAGGAGATACTCTCCATTTCCCTCTTACGTTTATGGTGCTGTGAAGAAGGATCCTGAAGTTGTTTTTTTTTTTTTTTGCTTTTTCCAAGACAGGGTTTCTCTGTATAGCCCTGGCTGTCCTGGAATTCGCTTTGTAGACCAGGCTGGCCTTGAATTCAGAAATCTGCCTGCCTCTGCCTCCCCACTGGGATTAAAGGCGTGCGCCACCACGTCCGGCTTGGATCCTGAGGTTTGCAGAGATAGAAGATGCGCTGAGCGGTGCAATAGGTGCTCTCCCTGACTCCAGGCCAATCTGTTTAGGTGCTAGCATGGTCTTTCCTTTGCACATGGCTCTTTGGAGTCCGTTGGAGCTATGCGGTCTTAATGTTCACACAGAGTATGTCCTAGGCTTAGGCCTGGATTCTACCTGTCTCCCTCTGTTTTAACTCCGACCCTAGTACCCGTTGGGCTCAGTCTCTTTCCAGACATCCGGTGGGTTCCGTTATGTCACGTGGATATGTCACAGCCCAGGGTTTGGGCTGTCCTGTGTTTTGGGGGAGATCGACTAGCCAGGAAGCTCTGTCATATGGCTCCCATCCCTGTACTGTAGTTGGATGCTGGGTAGTGCTAGTTTGGACTGTTGAGTGCCTACCTCTCAGAGGTGCCTCTTACCAGTGTATCACATTGAAAGGTTTGTAGCTGGAACTGTCTGCCCTTCTTGACTCTGGAAGGCTGTGAATGGTGCTGGTGAAGCCCCGTGGACCTGGAAGAGCAAACAACCTTTTCCAAAGCCCTTGTTGCAGGCAGTGATGGCAGGGAGCATTGGGCCCGGGGAGGACGCCTATTGGGCTGGGTATTTTTTTGAAGCTCTCTCTCTCTCTGTTTCTCTCCAGAAGAGTTTCCTGGCTCAGCCCATCACCCTTCTGGACATCTATACACACTGGCAACAGTAAGTCTGGTGGAATGGAAGGGATGGAGCAGGGATACCCTACCAAGCCATCTTTGCATTGAGCTCGTATGTGAATGTGTTCTACTAGCCCACTGTGGGCATACTTGTCACCTTCTTTAGGATGGTGACACCTCCCCCACTTTCCACGGGTGTTCTGTTTTAAAGACAGGATCTCACTATGCAGATCAGGCTGACCTTGAACTCACAGAGATCCTGTTGCTGCTGCCTCGGGTGCTGGGACAATAGGAGTGTGTCTCCACACCCTGCGAGAGCGGAATCTCCTAAAACCAAATGTTCACACACCTTTAATCCCAGCACTCTGGGGAGATTGAGGCAGGCAGGTCTCTGAGTTCAAGTCCAGCCTGGTCTACAGAGGGAGTTCCAGGACTACACAGAGAAACCCTGTCTCAAAAAACCAAAAAAAAAAAAGGAAGGAAGGAAAAGAAATGAGACAGCTGGGTGTTTTGTCTTTTCAAGACAGAGTCCCTGGGTAGCCTTGGCTGTCCTAGAACTCCCCCTGTAGACCAGGAACTCAAAGATCTACCAGCCTCTGCCTCCCGAGTACTGGGACTAAAGGCGTGAGCCAGCATGGCCTGGCTTGTTTCTTCTTTCTTGTTGCTGACGTTGTAATCAGTGAGGCAGGCACAAGTCAAAAGAGAGATGCTAGTGGTAGTAAGAACTAGTGGCGGCAGGAGCCTGGCGCCCGATCTGAGCTGCTAACGAGTGAGTTTGGTAGTGACAGTTTCATCGCGGCAGCTCCAAAGGCAGGGGACGCCAGGCTCCGGAGGAGAGCTCGGGTCAGTGCAAGTCTTGCCCACCCTCCCCTGCATACTTTTACTACCCCTCTGCTGCTCGGCAAGCTCGGAGCACAGGGTGCTTCCTTGCCCAGGCGTGTGGCTGTTACCTACTGTGCCTCCTTCCCCAGCAAACACTGTGGGAGCTGTGCCACACAGTTTCCTGCCTCTGCCCGCTCTGTGGGTGAGGGGTGCAGAGTGGACCAAAAAGCTCACCCACCAAGCCAGTCCAGAGCAGCGATTACCTACCAAGTCAAACCCAGTCAAACTATCTATGGGACCTGGAACAACATTTATGACCTCCCAGAATAACATCATCTGTATAGTGAACTTTATTATCTCGTTGCATTGTGAAGAAGCTCAAACACAGTGATCTATTTAATACAATCGTAAAACTGGTCGCTGGTCCTCAGATACCATTCTTGATGTAACAGAGAACAAGCAAGAAGGGTCAATCCCTGTTCTTGTGAAATTCACATTCGGGTGGCGGTGGGGGTGGGGTGGGGGGTGGAACAAACTGATTCATGTAATAAAGCTTCTTTTTTTTGTTTTTTGTTTTTTCAAGACAGGGTTTCTCTGTGTAGCCCTGGCTATCCTGGAACTCAACTCTGTAGACCAGGCTGGCCTCGAACTCAGAGATCCACCTGCCTCTGCCTCCCAAATGCTGGGATTAAAGGCGTGCGCCACCACCCGGCAATGAAGCTTCTTCTAACAGCTTCCTGACAGGTGGCCTTCCTAGGAAGAAGGAACCTGGGCAACACAGTGCAAACTGTCAGACCCAGCTAGGAAGAATGGGGCTTAATGACTTCCTGCCGGTGGGAGGGTGAGGTCAAAGTTCAAGGGACTAAGCTATCTGAAGTCTTAACACCACACACACACACACACCCCACTCTGCTTTTCCTTCCAGATTCCAGTTCCTTTCTCTGGTGGTACGCCAGATACTGGGTGGGATGCTGTGTGAGCTGCCATCCTCCTGTCTAGGGGCCTGTTTGCATAGTGGAGTCATCCAGAAATCAGCCAGAGAAGATAAAGAAGGAAACGAAACTGAAGGGCAGGGCAGAGTGCTGTGGGGGAGGGGTGTTGGCAAAGATGCTTCACACCAAGTTCACAAAAGGGAGGAAAAAAAAAAGAGTTCACAAAAGGAAGACCAAGGACCTCTTAAACAGCTGGATGTTATGGAAGCATTTTTCTCAACTGAGGCTCCTTCCTCTCTGATGACTCTAGCTTGTGTCAAGTTAACAGGCTCAACCAGACAGTACACCAGCACAAGAGAAGGACTCAGTTCTAGGGTCAGAAGAACCTGGATGGTTCTGTGTCCTATGGGCTGTGGCCAGTCAGCTGATGGTTGTGAGCTGCTGCCGTTCTGTAACCTCCCTGGCTGCTTGTGACACTGAGAATAGTTTAAGGTGCATTAGAAAGTGGGTGAAGAACAGATAGTTTCTGCACTGTGTTGGTGTTCACTGTTTTAAACTCTTGTGTGCCCATTTCCTTTGAGGACTGAATAGGTAAATGGGTATCTTTCCAAACCTCATGAACTTTGTCCCGTCTCCCCTGTCCTGCAGGACCTCAGAGCTTGGCCAGAAGCAGAAGGCAGAGAATGATGAGACCCTTCAGGCTAAGAAGTCTCGAGTGTCGGACCCTGTTAGCAGTTCAGAGAGCTCGGAGGAGGAGGAGGAGGAAGAGGAGGCCAAAGCCAGTAAGAACCTTCCTTGCTTGCTGTGTGGGGTTGGGGCCCCCGCCTTGGCAGTTGTGGAGTTCTTGTCTGCTCTACAGTGGTGTCTGCCTCTGAATCATTGTTTAGTGTAAACCAAGAAAAGGTGGGGCTTCTCAGAGGGAGGTTGGGGAGTAGCACCAGGGAGGCCTTCCTTTGCTTCAGGCATTCTAACCCCGGAGGGCAGGCATTCTAATTCTCTGAGGATCCAAGGATGAATCCTTAGATCCCAGGAGGCTGGGTGTAGTGGCACACACTTTTAATCTCAGCACAGAGACAAGTGAATCTGAGAATTTGAGGGCAGCCTGGTCTACATAGTAAGTTCTAGGCCAACCAGGGCTACGAAGTAAGACCCTGTCTCCCCTCCCAACCTCCCTTCCCCAGCACAGGATGGCCCACACAGTCGTTCAGTTCGCTTCACAAGGGCTGTTTCCACAGCTCCTGGATGCTGCTGCTAGAGATGGTGGAGACCACATCTGCACAGGTGTTGATTCCATTTCAGAGAATTGATAGTTCTGACTTCTGTGTGGCCCTGGGGCTGCTTCCAGACTTGCTGGTTGTTTTAGTTACTGTTCTGTTGCTATGAGCAAAGCAACTGACATAAAAGGAAGCATTTAACTGTAGGGCTGGCTCACAGTGCCAGGGGAGTTCATCCATGACCCTCATGGCAGCAGCCAGGCAGGCAAGGTACCATGGCAGTACCTGTGAGCTTGCATCCTGACCTGCAGGCAGTGAACAGAAAGCTGGAGACTGGGCTTGGTGTGGGCCTTTGAGACCTCTAAGCGCACCCCAGTGACACACCTCCATCCACCAACCGGGAACCAAACACTTAAATATAGTCTCATTCAAACCACCATACTAATCGTCCCCTTATTTTGGCGTTATGCGGTGGGTCTGGTAGCAAGCAGTGTGGCCTCGTGTGGGCTCTTTGGCCTCTTCTCTCCTGGCAGAAGCAGCTATAATGCTACACCCAGCAACTGGCTCTGACTCTGTGTCCCACAGATATCATATTGCTTATACACAAGACAGTTTCTTGATTTTTAAGTAGATTTTCTGATTATAAAAGAAGTACAGGATTTTTTTTTTATATATATATATATATAAAATGTTCATTACAGAACATTTGAAAGTCGTTTTAAGAAAAGGCAGGGGAGAAGTCACCCACATGCTCGACATCTATACCTCCACAATCTTGTCTTTCATTTATTCCTCCTGTGTATGCTCTGTCAGGTGCTTGAGAGGACGTTTTGGGTGCATATTTTATATCTGAATCTTAAATTATAAATGCAAAGCAGGTCCAGTTTATAGAAGCACAGAGAAGGGAAATGTAAGCACCCCTGCTGCCAGCCCCATCACTTCCTACCCATGTCTCTTGGTTGGCAGCCCATAAGCCTGCCCTGTTGCTTCCAGTCAAACAGGAGTCCAGCCGTGCGCATGTGGACTGACCCACAGCGTGCTTCCAACAGAAATGGCAAATGCTTGTGCTAACTAGGTATCTGACAGTAATCAGTTTTTTTAAAAATAGCTTACTCTTTGACAGTTTCATACCTGTATACAGTCTATGTTGATCACACCCACGCCCAGCTTCCCCAGGGCACGCCCTCAGTACGTCCCCTCTCCTTAATTACCCTCTTTTTGTTTCTCCAGTTTGTTTGTTTGTTTTTTATTGTTGCACCCAACCGGCTAGATCCAGTTAGTGCTGCCTGCAGCGGTGTTGACTGGTCCTGTGTAGGTCATCAGGTTCATGAGCATGACCTTGTCGTGACCATAAGACAGCGGTGGTTCATCAGCTCTGCATTCTTAACACCGGCTCTTCTGTAATGCTCCCTGAGCCTTGTAGGCTTGATATGTGTCCCGTTGAGGGCTGAGAGCTCAGGTGTCACTCAGTCTCAACTTTGACAAGTTAGGAGTCTGCATTGCTACTGCAGAAAGGTGAATGTGTGTGCATGCATGCGTTTGAAATGCTCGTGGCAAAATGACAGTGGTAAGTCACATCTCATATCCCCCCTCCCCACTTCCACCCCCAGCCTACAATCTTGAGGTATTAGTCAATTTTAAGAATTATTTATTTATTTTATGTATAAACACTGTAGAGAACACTGTAGCTGTCTTCAGACACACCAGAAGAGGGCATCGGATCCCATTACAGATGGTTGTGAACCACC
>NC_034604.1:54631001-54633284 GCF_900095145.1 Mus pahari | reverse complement strand
ACTCACTCTGTAGACCAGGCTGGCCTCGAAATCAGAAATCCACCTGCCTCTGCCTCCCAAGTGCTGGGATTAAAGGCATGCGCCACCACTGCCCGGCTCCCCTAGTTCTTGAGACAAGGTCCTGATATGTACCCCAGATTGGCCTCAAACTCAGCAATGACCTGCCTCAGCTTTCTGGGTGCTAGCATTATAGGCAGGTGCCCCTGTGTCTGGCTTAATTTAAGAGTCCCCTGAAGTATTCATGGGCCACATGATGGCGTGAAGCATTCTCTTCAAAATAATGTATGATGGGGAAGGGAAAATGAGACAGTGGATGAGCTAAGGCTGCCCACGCACGGGTTGATAGAAGTTACAATAACAGGTGAGGCTGTATATCATACACACACACACACACATACACATACACACACACACAAGCTGGAGCTAGGTGACTTTTGGTGTACTTCTAGATATTTTGAAAACTTTGCACATGTGCAGTAAAGGAGCCAGGAAATGAATTCAGTCCTGCTCTCTTTAGCGATAAATTCTTCCCCTGAATGCCGGAGATCTAAAGTACCATTTCTTAAAACCCTTGATAGTCTGAATCTCGGTGTCTCCAACTAGTCCCAGGCTCCTGAGTCAGCACCATTGACATCCACATAGCTTCCTCTATGGCCTGGGGCTGGCTGCCTGTCCACTGCCCTGCCTGCTGGTGACTATCAGGACTGATGGTTGGCACCCGAGCCAAAGAGTAGCCACCAGAGTCAGGCATGTCTTGTGGTGATGGGTGGTAGGATTGTAAACCTGTCCTTTCCCTCTGAGGAAAACGGAAAAACTGGGAGTCCCTCAGGGATGCAGGTACGGTAACCATGGTGAGTTCTTCTCATGGTTCTGGGCTAGGCCTCAGGTCCTCATACCAGCACCAAGCAACCAGTACCAGTAAGACCATTAGATGGCATAAAGTCTGCCCATCGTCTTAGATGAGAAGAGCCCGCTGTGCTCACAGCATTTGTGTCTTGCAGCCCCAAGACCGACACCTGTCAATTCTGCAGCCGCAGCTTTGCCATCAAAAGTAAAAGAAAAGGTGAGTTATTTCTGGGTTACTTATAACCTGTGGGAGCTGTATCCAGTGGAGCATAGCCTGCCGTGTCAGGATAGGGTCGTGAGGTTCAGCGTGTGTCTTCAGGTGTCTATCTTCAGCTAGCTGTGCCTCAGGTGCCTTTTCTGTGATACAGAAGTGATGATGCCTTAAGCCACACACTTGAGCCGGGCGTGGTGGCGCACGCCTTTAATCCCAGCACTCGGGAGGCAGAGGCAGGTGGATCTCTGAGTTCGAGGCCAGCCTGGTCTACAGAGTGAGTTCCAGGACAGCCAGGGCTACACAGAGAAAGCCTGTCTCGAAAACTGAAAGAAAAAAAAAGCCACACACTTAAGCAAGCGCCTTCCTCTGTTGTCCCTGCACCCACTCACTGGTTGTATGAACAGCTCCTCTCCAGTCCCTGGTGTGCTACTAGGCCGTCTGTGCCATCATAAGGAATGCACTGTACACATTTTCTAGATCAAAAAATACTTTAAAGATGTCATTTTCCAGTAATCCATAAACACGGTTGCCGGCACATACATGACTGTGTCACCTGAACCAGGAGACAGCTATCAGGTGTAAAAGTAATGATGAAATGATAGTGTCACAGGGAACTATAGCTTAATGTAAAGTAGGAACCACTCTGACCCAGAAGCAGTAATGCTCCCTTAATGCTGTGTGGAAGGCATCTTAGTCCTGCTGTAGAGAGACGACGAACCAGTGGACTGTTGGAGGCCAGAGCTGGCTGCTGTTAGTCTATGGGAGGGGTGGGACACTCCCAGAGCTCGGAAGTGGCCTTGTAGGACCCAGTGTCCAGCTGACGCTTTTCACGTGACCTGTTATGAGAGAGTGCTCATCCCTCCCGTATTCTGTAGGCCAAGACCAAGACAGCCAGCAAGACGGTGAACTCTGCGCCGAGCCCTGGGTCCGGAAAGACAGTGGTCCACCTGCTCTCCGGGAAGTCAGCCAAGAAGCCAGCGGAGCCCTTGGCAAACACTGTCTTGGCCTCAGAAACTGAGGAGGAGGGCAGTGCACAAGCCCTCGGACCCACTGCCAAGTCTGGTGAGACCCCCCTGGAGCCTGGGGCAAGGGGGCAGGACTCAGAGTAGTCCTGTGGTGCTAGTCCAGAGTGTAGCACTGTGGTGCTATACTTACTCTGAGACATTCTGAGTGTGGGTTTGTCTCTGACAGCCAGAGTCTTACAGTAGCCATTTCCACCTTTT
>NC_034604.1:54610234-54630887 GCF_900095145.1 Mus pahari | reverse complement strand
GGGTGCTCTTACCCACTGAGCCATCTCACCAGCCCCATTTCCACCTTTTCTGACTTCCTAGATTACTTATTTTAAATTTACTTTTATTTCATATGCATCGGTGATTTGCCTGCATGTACATCTGTATGAGATATAACTTTGGAGTTATAGTCAGTTGCGAACTGCTGTGTAGGTGCTGTGAATTGCACCCAGGTCCTCTGGAAGAGGAGGCGGTGCTCTTAACCTCTAAGCCATCTTTCCAGCCCTCTATATGGGCTTTTTAGAGGGTGGCATTTCCGGCTTCTCTCTCTCTAGTGGGTTACAGGGACCACTGTGGTCACTTGGAAACGAAATGAAAAGGCATAGGTCTTAGGCAAAATAGGCCTTTGCCCAGTCTGTCCCCAACTCAATAGCAAAGTGACTTGATTAACCAGCAGGTGCTTCTAGTCTTTCCAAGACCTCAGAGAAGTCTGCAAAAATGGTAGTGAGGGTCCCCGCTCCGGCTAGGGGACTTTGGGTCAGGGCAGATACCAAACCCGTACAGGCGAGAAGCAAGCACTACCTAGGTTTGACTAACAACCGACACGGAGGCTCTGGGAGGGGAGGGGACTATGAGAAGGATCCTCAGTCCCCTGTGTCCACCCTCAGGAACAGTGTCAGCGGGCCAAGCCAGCAGTTCCAGTGAAGATACCTCCATCTCAAGTGATGAGACAGATGTCGAGGTAACTGCCACCCACTCATCCCCAGGGATTGCTCTCTTCCAGCTTCTGACCCTCCCTTGCTAGTGTTCAGATCCCAGTGGCCAGTCATCAGGTAACAGCCACAAGGGGCCAGTGGCAGGAACTAGTTAATATGTCCCATGTGTATAGCATGTATTATTTGGCATAATAGCCAACCTGTACCCCAGTACAAAGCCACAAGCTTTGAACTCAGGACCTTCAGAAGAGTAGTCCGTGCTCTTAACCGCTGAGCCATCTCTCCAGCCCTCTTTATTTTATTTTGTTTTGTTTTGTTTGGTTTTTTGTTTTGTTTTTGTTTTCGAGACAGGGTTTCTCTGTATAGCCCTGGCTATCCTGGAACTCACTTTGTAGACCAGGCTGACCTCGAACTCAGAAATCCGCCTGCCTCTGCCTCCCGAGTGCTGGGATTAAAGGTGTGTGCTACCACGCCCGGCTTTCCAAAGTTCTTTTGTCTTTGTCTACCTGTGGATCAGGGTGCAGCTCCCAGCGACTTCTCCAGCAACACGTCTTTTAAACGACCACCTTGGTCACTGGTCACAGTGTCTCTGCACAGCCATAGAGCAGTGACTCGGGCACCAAAGCAAGTTTTTTAAGAAAGAGTTTAGTTGAATTTATGGTTTCAAAAGGTTAGAGTTTGTGACGGTAGAGCAAAGGCGCAAGAACTGGAACAGCTCGGAGCTCAGACCCCGATTCACACGCAGGAGGCTGATAGGACACGCAGGGCATAAGCCTATCCCAGTGACACACCTCTTCCAGCGGGGCGAACACTTCTGCCATTTGGGGGCCTATGGGGCCGTCCCCATTCAGATTGGCAGAGAGCTGACTGCAGAGGGGGATAGGCTCGACACATGCTGCTTCCGTTTCCTGCTTCTAGGTGAGATCCTCAGCAAAACCACCCCAGGCCAAAGCTTTAGCAACCCCTGCCAAGAATCCTCCAGCAAGAACAGCCCCAGGCCCTACCAAGTTAGGGAATGTGGTTCCCACACCTGCTAAACCAGCCAGGGCAGCGGCAGCAGCGGGTGCGGCTGCGACTGCGGCTGCGGCTGCAGCGGAGGCGTCTGAGAGCAGTGAGGAGGACTCAGACAGTGAGGACGAGGCCCCTGCTGGTCTGCCCAGCCAGGTGAGTCCGGGCAGGGCTATCCACGGCCCGCTGCCCGTGGTCCCCGATGCTGGCAAAGCCACTGTGTGATGGAGTACTCCTGCTGAAGAGGATCCATTCTAGAGTTTATGGAGAGGGAAACGATAGCAACTGGCCAGGGGGCTTCAGTGCCTGTGGAAATGTCCACTGGGCCCACACTGCATCAAGTGTGGCTGATGCCTTTGGGGAGTCGGGGGTTGTCCTGCACCTACTCTGGTGATGATGTTAATTTGTGTGGTTTTCGTGTGTGGTCAGCGTAGCTTTCCTCAGCATAACTGCTAGGAAGAGACCCGAGCCTTTCTTCATTCTGAGTCAGTCTCCCTATAGCCCAGGCTGGCCTCTAACTCATTCTCTTCCTGCCTCAGCGCCCCAAATTCAGGGGGTTACAGACACATGCTATCATGCTGTCTTAAGTTTTCTATCGCTTCAAAGAGACATCACAAAGCAATTTATAAAAGAGAGAATTCAAATGGGTGCTTACAAGTCATGGCCATCATGACTGAGAACATGGCGTCAGCCAGCCACAGGGCTGGAACAGTAGCTAAAAGCCTAAAACTGGTCCACGGGCAAAGAGAAAGCTACCTTCAAAGCCATTTAGTACACCTTCTCTAATAAAGCCAGGCCTTCTAATCCTTCCAAATGCTCCCATCGATGGAAGGGAGGGGACACACCACAAATACTCAGATACCACATGTGCCCCAGTGAGTCCTGAGAACGTTCAAGGGTCTCTCTTTAGCTTGTCTAGCCAAACCAGACCCTGAGCAGGCAACCGCCATGGAGAGTGATTCAGATAGCAGTCTCAGTCCTGCGCACATGCTGGGCCAAGCAGAAGGAGCCAGAAAGCCTTTAGAGGTAGAACAGGAAGAAGGGAAGGGTCTGTATCCAGGACTGGGGGGTGGGGGTATGTGGGAGTTATTAAAGTGTTAAAGAAGAGTTGGTTGACAACATGAAGCGGCCAAGGAAGGACCGAGAAGGAGATGTGACTACAGACCTATAGTTGAAGTGTGCAGCGGACGTAGTTGGCTGCTGAAGCTCTGTGGCAAGTTACAGGGTGGGCAGACCCAGCCTACTTGGGGCTGCGTTGTGGGTGTCGGTTCGTGTCTGAGGAAAGGAGCCAAATGCAGCTTGTGTACAATTACTGCCCCTCCACACAGAAGGTCTTAGAAGGTCCAAAGCCATTTATTTTCTAGGAAGCTTAGGGCAGAGCGGACAAGGCTGTCATGAGAAGACGGGACCTATAGGCACCCTACCAAACAGGGAGGCAGTGGTGAGCCTTTGGCTGAGAACAGTGAGGAGAGTGGATAAAGAGGAGGCCAGTGAAGGGACTGGATCTAGAACAGTGGTTCTCAGCCCCCCTCCTGCTGTGAGCCTTAAATACAGTTCCTCATGTTGTGGGGACCCCCAACCATAAAATCATTTCATGGCTACTTCATAACTGTAATTTTGCTACTGCTATGAATCAAAATGTGAATATCTGATCTGCAGGATATCTGATGTGTGACCCCACATGGGGTCGTGACCCAGGGGATGATGACAGCTGACCTAGGAGTCTCGTCTATCACAGGAAGCCCTGGGGGGGTTGAGTCCTTTGTCATGCTCAGGCATTCTTTAGGAACCTGGCATACCCCTTCCCTGCCTTGAGCACTGCTGGCTAGTTAATGACTGGCCAAGGCTTGTACCCACAGAACAGACTCCTCCAGCTAAGGATTTAACCACTTATGTGCTAGGGCTGTCCAGGGCCAGAATGAAGGCCACTATACAGGTGTCACTGGGAGCTGAGGGCCGGCCGGGGTGGCTGGGGCACCAGTGAAGGTGAGGAAGGAAAGTGGTGTCTCCAGAGCCTCTGGGCTTCTTCCTGGCGGCATCACCGAGAACTGAAAAAGAAGAATGAACTATTCTTTCCCTTCACCAGGTAAAGGCCTCTGGAAAAGGTCCCCATGTCAGAACCGCCTCGGTGACTGCCAAGGGGATCTCTGGGAAAGGGCCCATCTCAGCAACCCCAGGGAAGACTGGGCCCATAGCCACCCAGGCCAAGGCAGGAAGGCCAGAGAAGGACATGGAAACCAGCAGCGAGGACGATTCTGACAGTGAGGATGAGATGCCAGTTGCTGTGACCACTCCTCAGGTGAAGCCTGGGAGGAACATCATAGCCCAGACCTGAAGGCTGCTAACCTGTCTCCTCAGCAGGTCCCAGCCCCCGTCCCTTCTTCTCTTCAGCTGGGCCCAGCCCCCATCCCTTCTCCTCAGCAGGTCCCAGCCCCCATCCCTTTTTACCGATAAGGCTCTCTGCTCCTGTCAGGTCTCTGCCCACATCTGCCTTCTGATTTACTCCTCAATTTCTCGTACCAGGCAAGGCCTTCCAGGAATAGCCCACGGGCCAGAGGTACCTCAGCCCCTGCCAAGGAGTCATCCCAGAAAGGGGCTCCTGCAGTCACCCCTGGAAAGGCAAAGCCTGTGGCGGCCCAGGCAGGGAAACCAGAAGCCAAGAGCAGCGAGGAGTCAGAAAGTGACAGTGGGGAGACACCAGCCGCTGCGACTCTGACCACGAGTCCTGCCAAGGTGAGGCCAGCGGTGCCTTGTGCTCTGCCTAGAAAGGAAGGCCTCCTTCTTCAAAACCAGAACACCTTCCCCTGATCTTGCCCTCTGTCACTCCCAGGTGAAACCTTTGGGGAAGAGCTCCCAGGTCAGACCTGTTTCCACTGTCACCCCGGGGTCATCGAGAAAAGGTGCCAATCCGCCCTGTCCTGGGAAGGCAGGGTCAGCAGCTCTCAAGGTCCAAGTGGGAAAGAAAGAAGAGGACTCGTGGAGCAGCAGTGAGGAGTCAGACAATGATGGGTCTGTGAGCCCAGCCAAGGTAAGTCCTCCGAGGTCTCAGCACAGGAGCCTACATGGCCCTACACCCCAGGTTCTGTCGTCTGGGTCTCTAATTGCTGCCGTCTCCTACTTGGGGCTCCCACTCATTCCAGGCAAAGCCCCCAGGGAAAATGGCCTCCCCTGTACTCCAGAAGGCGGGGCCTGTGGCCACCCAGGTCAAGACTGACGGGGGCAAAGACCACTCAGAGAGCAGCGAGGAGTGGACTGACAGCGAAGAGGAGGCAGCGCCAGCAGCCTCTGCTGCTCAGGTGGGGACCAGGGAAGGGGCAGTCTGGCTGTCCTGGCCCACCCCAGTCGGAAGGCCAGGAGGAGCTGCGTCTCAGAACGAATGAGTCCAGGAGTCTTCCCCCAACCCTCATCTGGGCTTTCTCCACAGGCTAAGCCAGCTCTGGGAAAGCAGATGAAAGCTTCCCTTAGGAAAGGCACATCTGCATCTGCTACAGGAGCGAGCACCTCATCCCATTGTAAGGCAGGAACGGTGACCTCTTCAGCCAATCTTTCATCCCTAGCTCTGGCCAAGGGCACCCAGAAGCCACATGTGTACTCTTCCAGTGATTCAGAGTCAGGAGCTGCTCCCAGCACCCCCACGGTACAGGTAAGGGCTGCATTTGCCCAGGTGGGCTCACTCCCAGCCCCCATGGGGCTTCTCAGGCCCTTGAGAGACCCTTTCTTCTCCTTGTCATTCTAGGGGAAGTCTGGGGGGAAGGGCCTCCAAGGGAAAGCTGCCTTGGGACAAGGGATGGCCCCAGTGCACACTCAGAAGACGGGGCCTTCGGTCAAAGCTATGGCTCAGGAAGACTCAGAGAGCAGCGAGGACTCCAGCAGCGAGGAAGAGGATGAGACCCCAGCACAGGTGAGGTAGGGAGGAAGCAGCCTAAACCAAGACTAAGGATGAGCTCACCTGAGGCTGCTCTTGGCCCTGGAAGCACAGAATCCTGGGACTCAACTGGGTCTCAAGTTCCCTTGCCCTCTGTTTCCTGAACCCCCTGGCTCTAGGATCCTACACATCTGGGTGTGCCACGCACTCTGCCCACTGCCACTCTAGACAGAAGTCTGTGACTTTGGCCTTGGGGAAGTCGTCACCTGGAACAAGGTGTAGTACAATACCGCTACAGCAAGATAGGAGTGTGCAGTGGGGCTAGCTAAGCATGGTACCTGAGGTATTTTTAGAGGAGTGTCATGTCAGTGAGGAACTGAAAGTCGTCTGGTGAGGTAGAGGGTAGGTAGGCTCTTTAGGCAAAGAAGCAGCCTCTGTGGACGCCAAGACAGTTGGCTTCGGTTGCACCACAAGCAGGATTAAGTGGCAGAGGCCAGGGGCCAGGTTACCTGGGCTCAAGTCCAGTTCTATTCCTGGGGCCTTGGCTACATTCCCGTCTGTCAGAAATCCACCCTTGTGGGTATGGGTGGGGCCTCGCCTGCCGGAAGCCCAGGGACTTGCCTTCCTGGCAGTGGTCTATGATGCTGGGGGCAGAGTTGAAAGGCACACCACCTGGCCCGAGAGAGCAGGAAATGAAAAGGAGCTTGTCACAGTCTGCGCTATGGGGGAGGGGGTGGGGGGGGGACCCTTCCTTAAGTCCTAACTCTGTCATGCACATGAGAGGCATTGGGAGTTGGAGCTACTTTGAAACTGACTAGATGGTGATAATCTGAGTGAGTCAGGTCCTCTCTCTGTTCCACACTAACCGAATTGCTCTCAGTCTTATCAGTGTCTGTCTTACTCTGGCTGAGGCCATAGCTCCTAGCTGGGTGGTATAGTGTTTGCCTACCACGCACCAGGCCCTGCATTCCATCTCCGGCACAGCACTGACTCTGGAATGGTTTCTCCTCTGTCGCTGATCCCTGTGGATTTGTACAAGCTGGACACCCCGACAGGCTCTTGGGGGAGGGGGGGTTGGGAGGGATGAGATTAAGCAGAAGCAATGTCTCTATCGTGTTCTGTTAACCTGCTCAGTTCCTAGTTTGTGGGCTGAGACGGGTGCTTGAGCTCCGGCCCCCTCTGCAGTTCAGGGAGAAGAAAGCACGGGTTCACAATTTTGTATGGCACTCAGCTTCCATTCTGTAGAGTCGAATTTAGTGACATGGAGCCTAGCTGAAAGGGAGCCTAAAACGCAGTTGTGTTTGGGTAGGATTATATTTAAAAGGCTTTACAGTGCTGAATTTGAGTGCGTGTTAGCGCCAGTTAGACTACTTAAACACGTAGTCTGTTTAATCTTTGCAGAAATCCCATAGATAGATTTTATTTTTACACTCCTTTTATAGAGATGAAAGTGAGGCCTGGTAAGATTAAGTGGCTTCTTCTTTGTTTTGGTTTGGTTTTGGAATCAGGTCTCACTACATAGCTCTGACTGTCATGGAACTTTCTCTGTAGACCAGGCTGGCCTCCCGAGTGCTGGATGAAGGCGTGCACTACCATGCCTGGCATCAGTGACGTCTTAAGCTCACACTGCTGTTCGTTGGAAGGCAGAGCCAGCATCGGCTCAGTGTCTTTGATGGCTGCTCTGTTGCCCTTTGACCTTCCTAATTCCCTTACTTCCTTCCAGGCCACGCCCTTGGGGAAACTTCCTCAGATCAAAGCCAACCCTCCTCCCACTAAGACACCTCCAGCTTCTGCATCTGGAAAAGCAGTGGCTACTCCAACCAAGGCAAGTGGGACCAGAAACCATAAAGCACGTTAGGATAAGATCTAAAAGGGCGTCCCACAGTGATCCGGCATGGACCACCCGCTGTCCCACCCCCTGTGATATTACAGCCACACACTAGTAGAAGGTTGACTGCCCTTCTTTCCTCCTCCAATACCATTGCCACCTCTCGATTCAGGGAAAACCACCTGCGAGAACTGTTCCGAACAGCACTGTCTCTGCAAGGGGTCAGCAGTCTGTGCCAGCCGTGGGAAAAACAGGGGCCCCAGCAACCCAAGCCCAGAAGGGGCCAGTGGCTGGCGCAGGGGAGGACTCAGAGAGCAGCAGTGAAGAGGAGTCTGACAGTGAAGAAGAGACGCCACCCCAGGTACCCAGCTGGACCTGGGGTTAGAACACCATGTCTTTTGGCCCAGGCCTATAGGCACACTTGATATGCCTCTCCCTTGCTGCTTCTCCAGATAAAACCTGCGGGGAAGACCTCTCAGGTCAGAGCTGCCTCAGCTCCTGCCAAGGAGCCTACTAAGAAAGGAGCCCATCCAGTAACCTCCGGGAAGACGGGATCTTCAGCTACCCAGGCCCAGACAGGGAAGGCGGAGGACTCGGACAGCAGTAGTGAGGAATCTGACAGTGACGCAGAGATGCCGTCAGCCGCCATCCCAGCCCAGGTGAGCTCTGCCAGGCCCGAGAGCCACTGTCACCAACTCCGCTCATAAACAGATTGTGCCCTGGTGGGGAGAAAGAACAGGTAGAAGTCGTAACTCCAGAATCCCTTGCCTCCAGGTGCCCGCTCCCACCCCACCACCGTGTCCCTGGATGAAATGAGCTGTAAGTCCCAAACCAAGGCCATCCTAGTATATCCCAAACCAAGTATAACCTAGTTATACCAAACCTAGTATATCCCAAACCAAGGATGTCCTAGGTACTCCTACAGCTCCACAGGGGCCTCTGCAGCACTGGGCATGGCAATCCCATGCAAGCTGAGCCAGGTTCTGCTGAGGAACCTGGAGCCATCCTGCAGAGATACCAGGAAGAGTCACCAGGAAGCTTGGGCTACGGTGCAAGTCTCTGTAAGGAGGGCCTATCTCACTCAGTGATGCCTAGGCCCAAGGAGTGGACAAGAAAGGCGCTGTCTCTTACCAAACCATTGTCCAGTTCTCAGCCTGGTTGGTTGCAGCGAGCAGCGGGGCTGGCTCTGACTGATAGTCTCTAGTCCGAGCTCAGGCAGCCTGGTAGAATCGGTACATGATGGCCTCTGGTGTTGCACCTTAGGGAGGTGGCAGCAAGATCAGAAAAAAAAAATGGTCCCTGTCAGTTTCAGCCGACAATGACCTTATAGAAACTGAGGGAATGTCACATACAAGTCGAGATATTGTAGCTTTTCTTGAGAAACCCGGTCCTACTTGTTGACTGAGCACAGGCTACCCATGCAGGGAGACATAGAGCCCTCCCTGGACCTGCCTTAAGTTGGCATCACCACCAGCGCTTCACTGATTGACAAGATCTGTGGCTTTGGACCACCCAGCCTGTGAAGCATGCTCTTAATAGGGCTTAAGAAGTGTCGCTTGAAGCCGCATGCATTTCCCCCTCACTGGGAACCCTCCCGTGTCACGTGCTTACTCAAGTCTTGTCCCCTCCAAAGGATGATATCTCCCAGCCTGCCAGAGGCAAAGCGTCAGGTCCAGCGCCCCCAGAGAAGAGCATAGAAGGGTCCTCTGAGAGCAGTGATGAGGATCTGCCCTCCAGCCAGGTAGGCTGTAGCTGCTCTAAAGGCTGTCCCTGGCTGAGCCAGGCTGTCGCTCTCTGGTGAGAGGGTACAGCTTCCCACAGGGATAGTTTCACCGCATGCAGGTAGCACTTCACAGCTCTTAGCTGTCTTCTGATACATTCCTGGTGTAGTCGGGCGCAGGCTTCGCACCCCTGGCTCCCAGGAGCCTTTTAGGACTCTGGTTCAGTTTTGTGTAAAATGGAATTGGTCATGGTGCCCAGTCCCCTGCCTGAGCACTGTTAGGAGGGTACGTTGTTCTGGCTGCCTGGTTGGCAGGCCAGCGGTTGAGGCCCCTTACCTTCTCATGAAGAAGCTTGAGGAACCCAGAACACTACTACCCAAGCCTCTTTGGTCCCCATGGACTGTTGGGAGCTCTAGATCCTCCCTTTAGACAATCTGTGGGCCTCACCCCAGGTCAGGCCTATGTAACTTATGGCACCTGCTCATTGTCTGCTGGTCCCCACTCCTGCCTGTCCTTGTTCCCAAGGGTGAGGTCCAGGACACCTTCTGTGACTTCAGAGGCCCAACATAGCCACCAAGATGGTACAAGCTCCCTGGAACCCGGGCCTTTGTAGAGACAGCACTGCCCTCTTTCTGAGGGAGTGGGGCATTCCATTTGAAGATGAGAGGAGCCTGTAACTTTGAGAGAGCTCAGGGAACATTTAAATTCTGCAGTCCGTACTTCCTCAGTCTGTACTTCAGGCCTCAGCTTTTGCCCTCTGGCTCTGCAGTCTTTGAGGCACCTCCCTCACTCCTAAAGGACAGACAGACAGCTGGGATGGAAGGTTGCCTTGGTTTTTCTCTGTGTGAGTAGGCTAGCACAATTAAAATGAGCATTATGCTGAAATTGAACCTTTAACGTGAAGATCTGGGGTCTCTATTTTGAAAAAAAAAAAAACAAAGCCAGTAGTTTTCTAGGTTCCCAGAAGGAATTCAGGGAAGCAGGCACAGCCCAGGAAGCTGTCACTATTGGGCATTCATGAAGCACTTCCTTCCTGACAACTGCAGATGCTCCTTCCTCAGGTTCCCCATCTGGTTGGTTGTTTTTCATTAGCCTGTCAGTGGGAGAAAGGGCCAGGTAGGCCAGCTCTGGGCCAGCTCTGATCCCAGGTTCCGTCCTGCAGCTCATCTCTGCCATGTGGATTGTAAGCCTCAAGCTGAGGCTGGCTGGGACCTGGGGTGGGTACAAGTTAGAAAGAAGTGGGCATGTGAGGTAATGCAGGTACGAGACCACACAGCTGATCCGTTCTGTTATATAGCCATGTATCGTATCACATCATGCACATAGTCATGCATAACCTCCCACTTAAAGTATTATTAAATGTATTATTAAATGTATCAGTGTTTGCCTGCATGTATGTGCACCACATGCCTGCCTGGTGCCTGTGGAGACGAGAAGAGGTTGTCAGATCCCTCTGGAACTAGAGTTATAGAAAGTTGTGAGGTGCTCTGTGAATGCTAGGAATCAAACTCAGGCCCTCTAACCTCTGAGCCATCTCTCCAGCCCCCTTAAATTGTTTTAAAGGGTACTTCAGCTTTTGTTTTGCTGAAACAAAAAAGCATATTGAGTGTCTCTATTGAATGAGATCAGAAGACCTATAAAAATCTAAATTTTAGTATTTAGTCAAGGCTTGCATGGTTAGGTCTGGTCCCCAGAGAGCTCCCTTCCAGTCCTGTATCTGAAACCAGTTTGCTGGTCGTCCTGGAGAGGTGCTGGTCCTCTCTGAGAGCCCCAGCCTCAGCTCCAAGTCAGACTGGGGTGTATAAACCCCAAGTCTCCTAGCTGCATCCCCAGAAAGTGTCACTTCTAAGTCTCCTGGAGAAGGAGCAGCCCCCAGGTAATAATCATCTTCCTTCTCTCTGGGGTGGTGGAGTGGGGTTCAGGGGGTCCCAGTGCTGAGGACACACCCTCCACCGCACTGCACCTCCAGCCCCACAGAGCTGCTTTGAGGGAAGCTCTTGGTGACTGTCCCCTCGACAGCTCCACCTGCTCTCTTTGCCCCAGGCTAACTGGAATAACTGCACAGTAGCTATGAGCCCAGCTAAGACAGCAGGCAGTGGGTGGGCACCGCCCACAGGGTCCCAAACCTGCTTCTGTAAGCATCATTCCTGCCTGCCAATAGGTAGGGCATCCCCCTAATGTGCTCTCAGCACCCACAGGGAATGGAGGTGAGATGCTCAGGTGGCTATAGCGGTACTGTCCTCTTACGCTGCTTTGCCTCTCTGATCAAAGCACAGCCCACACTCGCTGGGCCTTGTGATTTCCCCAGGTGACTGCACACAGCACCGGCCACAGAGTGAGGAGCAGAGGTGCTACAGACCTAAGCACTACCCCTGTGCCCAGCCCACCCTCATCAGCCAGGCCGCTGCCTCCTCTGTCGCCTGCCGTCCCTGCATCGAGATGGGGTGGTGTGGGCAGGTGGGGCTGGAGGAGGCTGTGCTGCAGAGCTGCTTTTAACATTCCAAGACACTATTGTTTGCCTCAGTGGGTTTGCTGCCTCTCTTGGTCCCCAACAATCTGTTCTTCTGTCTTCTCACATATATATAGATCCCCCTCCCTCCACCGCAAGCCTTCTCCCACTTTGCATCCTTCTCCTCCTCATCACGTGGGAAGGGAAGGCTCTGGAAGTAGCAGATCAGAGCAGCCGCGGGGGAGGCTGTTTGGCAGGGTAGGGAGGGCCTGAGCGCAGCGGTGCCGCCGCCACACTTGGTGGGTACCATAGTGCTAAGTTTGTTGCTTTCTTTCTGTCTCACAGCCTCTTGGGCGGTGGGAGCCTGGTAAAGCACAGCAGGCAGGAGGGTGTAGTGGATAGAGACCCAGCTACCCTTCAGGCAGCCCTCCCATTAGCCAGAGCACAGCCTTCAGCCAGCACTGGCATTTGGAGAGTAGAAAGTGGAATTCCAGTTCCCTAACTACTGTCTCTGTACTTTCATCACCTGGGACTCTGAAAGGAAATAGACCTGGGAGTCTCCTGGTGTGTTGGTGACATATTTGGGAATCTGGTTCACTGCCAAACTGGCCTTCCCAGTACTAGGATCTGCTGCTGCTCTGCCGTCTCAGTGAGATACAGGGCAGACCCACAGGTGAAGTGCATCAGGGCATGTTAGAAGATGTCTGTAATCCCAGCATCCAGGAGACAAGGTAGGAATATCAAGAGTCAGAGGCCAACGTGGTGGGCTGTACAATGAGACCCTGTCTCAGGATTACAAAAGTAAAAGTGAACCCTACGCATTATCCCAACCTGCAGCCGTCCCGGTCCTGAGCGGGTTGGCTCTGTGCACATTCTGCCTGTGTCCTTGACTTTGAAGCTGATCTCAGGCCCGCCATGTCATCCATCAGGCTTTCAGCATGCAGCTCAAAATGATAAGAGTCTTCGTAGTCCTTGTAGGCACAACCACAAGACAGTATCTCAGCTAGAAAGCTGACTGGCCAGCAGGCCTTGTGCCTGTTTCTCCAAAGTATTTGTCTGATGAGAGACATTTTTCATACTTGTCCTGTTTAAGAGTGAGTCTAAATAAGGTTAGTGTGTGGTGATCTGTTCCTCTAATTCCAGCAGTGGAGGCAGAGACAGGTAGACTTCTTCATTCAAGGACAGACTGGTCTACATAGCAAAGCCTGTCTCAAAGCGAATAAGGGCCACATATACTGTGTTACCACCCTGAGCCCTCTAATCTGTTGGCTGGACTACCCGTCCCACCCACCCTGTTACCCCAGGCAGTTTGTGTACTAAAGAAACTAATTCAGTATAACTGGGGTCTGCGAGCTGGGCCACATCTCAGGGATGCTGCTCTCAGGGCCTCTGGGGGAGGGGACAATGAGACTCCAGGGAAATCATATAGTCGGGCTGCTACAGGAAATGCTTTTTAGAATTCCCCACTTAGCAGGTGGCCATCTGATGTCACCAGAAGAAAGGCTAAATTAGACATTCCGGCTCTCGCCTTGCTTCCTATGTGGCTGTGTGGCCCCGGCTCCCCTCTTCTCCCCTCTGGACTTAAGGCTTTCTTTCCCGTTAGGCCAGTGGAGTGGGTGGATACTGCTTACTTGGGGTCACTGTGAAGGTCAGCTGGGCTCCATGAGCTCTGGAGTGCCGTGCTGGGTGTCGGCTGTTACGGGGTGGGAGTGGGCCAGGAAGACCCCAGCTCCTTGAAGTTTGCCTTACAAAACCCCTCCTTCACCCATTTCCCCTCCCCTTCCCCTGGCCAAGCCCTTAATCAGAGGCGGGATGTTTCTGTTTTTGTTTTTCAAGGCAATTAAATCCCCTCCAGTTTCTGTCAACCGTAATCGTGGTCCAGCTGTCCCAACTCCTACCCCAGAAGGAGTCCAGGCTGTGAACACCACAAAGAAGGCCTTGGGCGCCACTGCCCAGAGCTCCTCTGAGAGTGAGGACGAGGACATGATTCCTGCCACACAACCCTCTACCCACGGTGAGTGCTGCTACAGCAGGTGCTGTTTGGCCAGGATGGGCCCCTGCCACGCATGCCCTCCCCGCTGAGGCCAGAAGGGACCAGGCACTAACCAGGTAGCCTAGCAGAGGTGTTGGCGAAAAGGACTGGGGGCTCAGCCTTAGGCTCTGCATTGTTACCTTGATGAGGAGAGCTGCCTCATTTTGAAGGAATTACATTCAAGGCTTCTGTGTGCTGGCTCCAAGCCTGAAAGCTGGAGCATTCTGGTGGCTGGACCAGGCTAGTCTAAACCAGAGCTCTGCTATAGCCAACTGGCCATGGGGTACATACGCTATTAGCCTGGCAGTGAGCTTCCATCCCCTTAGCATAGAAAAAGAAGACAGGCAACATTGTTCTCATCCCAGAACCTCAGGTGACTGAGTGTCTATTTGTATGGCAAGGCCCTCTGGTAGCGCAAACGTCTTCAGTTACATATTAGGACACTGTGACATTTCTATCGTTAAGTGTGGACAGCAAGATCCCTACTGTCGGCAAAATACTGCTGTTTATAGTGGGGGGGAAGTACATAGTGGGGACATGAGCTCATGTTGGGCTGTGGTAAACATCTCAGCACCCAGCAGCTCTCCCACTGATCCTGTGAGCAGTCGCTCACCATGACCCAGCATGTTGCTTAGCATGTTGCCTGAGCAAGAGGAAAAGATGAGGATAAGGCTTGGGGGTCACCGCCACAGCAGCCATTTCAAATGACATGGTGACAGCTGAATGGAAGGCTTGGGAAGCCAGGGTCCCCTTTATGATCCCTAAGCTCAACACAGGTCCGAGGAAAGAGTGAGCTGGTAATGCCTTGCTGGGGAGTCGTGTGGCTTCCGTATCCTGATGTGCCCCCCTCTCCTCCGTTTCAGCCATCACAACCAGTGGGATGACGCCCGCAGCCCTCTCACAAGCAGCCTCCCAACCCAGTAAGAGTGAGCAGTCTAGCCGGACGCCAAAAGGCAAGAAAGCAAAGGCAGCAGCGCCCACTCAGGTACTGTCGGGTAAGAGAGGGCTGTGGTGGGGTCATTCTCTGCTGCCTTGCCGTGTGCCCTCAGGCTGCATGCCAGTCACCGGCTTGCTCCCAGCCCCCTGGCACTGTCATACAGTCCCGGAGCCAAGCTCCCAAATCCATGGTGTTGTCCGGAAGAGCAGGCTGGAAGCCCAAAGGCAGGGGGACTCCCCCGTCTTCCCAACTTGGCTGAGTGTGGATTAGTTTTCTTCTGGTTTTGAGACACTGAAACTGACTCTGAGTTGCTTGCCTCTCTTAGTAGTCGTAATGGAAGTGGCCTTTCCTCCCAGCTTTCACAGTCCAGTGCATTATTAATATCTAAGGCAAGATTAGTGGACAATGTCTAAATAAAACTGAGGGCTCATCCCACCAGGGTTGGTCCGGGCCAGAACCTGGGTCCTCCATCTCCAAGTTCTTCGCTCTGTAGGCCTAATGGGGTTGGTTAACGTGAGGGAAGAGTTTATCGCACACCCAACACCCTAAGGGGCAGGAGAAGGCTGTACTGAAGCCCCTTCCAGCTTTGGGGTGCTACTGTGCCGCCCTGTTACCGGGTGCATCACAAACTAGCCCAAAAAGAACCTCTGGTGGCCGTGTGATCCAGTGGGTAGTGAGATGGCCTAAGCATCTGCCCGGCTGGGCACCAAGGCTGCAGCAGGCGCAAGACCTTCACGGGGCTCCTAAGCCAGCAGAGACACAGCCATTACACAGGGAAAGCAGCATGAATTAGTTGTCACCAACTGCTAGGTGTTGCAAAAGGAACAGCACGGAGCAGAGAATAATAGATGACCTGCTTTAGAAAGGGTGGGCAGGGAAGGCTTCTCTGGGAACATGAGCAGAGCCTGCCCTGCAGGAATGGAACCCAGAGGTACTAGAACCCTAGGTGGTTCACATAGGGGCGGGTAAGATGAAGTAGTAAGGCCATACCTGGACTGCTTTGTGTCTGCAGCTCCAGGAGGCTTACTTAGCAAAGGCTCAGTGTGTTCTTCCTGACTGCTAGCAGGGGTGCCCTGAGGGACCACCTAGCCAGGGACACATCCCAGAGGAGACACAGGCATTGGCCACTGGAGTTGGAGCTGCGCTGTCCTCCCCTGGGCCCAGATTAGAAAACAAAGCCATAGCTCACCACCTGGTGCCCACCTTTCCAGCTTCGATGGCTCCTCCATTCTCCACCTCGGCCTCAGGGCTTTTCTTGCTTGAACCTCCCTGCCTCTTTACTCGTACCAAACATTTCTGGCACAGAGTGGCACAGATGCTGTTCTGAGAATCTATGGGTCTCAGGGCCTCCTCGTACCATCAGTGGATAACAGAGGGACCCTGCGTCTCTCCCACTGGTGTTGTTGAAAGCTCTTTCTTAAAAAGCCAGTAAGAAGGGGGCTGAAGAGATGGCTCAGCAGTTAAGAGCACTGACTGCTCTTCCAGAGGTCCTGCGTTCAAATCCCAGCAACTACATGGTGGCCCACAACCTTCTGTAATGAGATCTGATAGCCTCTTCCAGTGTGTCTGAAGACAGCTACAGTGTACTTATATATAATAAATAAATCTTTTTGTTTTTAAAGCCAGTAAGCTTGGGGAGGGAGGGGGACAGATAGCTCACTTACTGCGCAAGCATGAGGGCCTGAGCTCATTCTCCAGTACCCACAGGGGAAAGCCAGGCATGGTAGCAGGGGTTTGTAATCCCAGTACTGGGGCACATTAACCAGCCAGCCTAATCTAATTGGTGAGCCCCAAGTCACATTAAAAGACGGAAGGCTTCATATGACTGGGTTCTCTTCTGCTCCACCTCAGTGAAAGGCCAGTATGGTTGTGTGTGTAGTCAGCAGCCCTTCCTTTACCTCCCTGGGCCTCAGTGTGCTGGTGCATGATAAGGAGCCACAGTGCCCATCAGAGGGCTGTGGGAAAGTCATGGGACGGGGAAGCCATGCACGGTGCTTCCCACATAGAGCCTGGCCTGTCGTGTCCCTTCACTGTAACTTAACCTTGTGTTCTTTCCTTACCAAACTAGACCAGCAGTGCCATGGAAACACTCCCCGTGACGCCTCCCCAGAGCGCACCCGTCCAGCCCAAAGCCACCAACAAGCTTGGGAAACCCAAACTTCCTGAAAAGCAGCAGCTCGCCCCAGGCTACCCCAAGGCCCCCGGGAGCTCAGAGGACAGCAGTGACACCTCTTCAGAGGGCGAGGAGGATGCCAAGAGACCCCAGATGTCCAAGTCGGCCCACAGGCTGGGTGAGGATTCCCAGAGGGAGGACGGGAGATGAGACACAGCCTGGTAGAACTGTAGGCTCTGGCCTTCTCTCTTATCCTCTGATAATACCTTTACGACTTCAGAGACCCAACTGCTGTTCGACAGCTGGCGGCTTCTTGGTATCAAGCTCCCGTTATTGAAGGCCCCCAAGTCCCTGGACTCTGCTTCCCTTCTGGGGGGAGGGGGGAGCCTCGGGAACCAGGGGGGAAATTATGCTATTCACGTGTGTGGGGCCAGGGGCTTCGGATAGCATGGGTGAACAACAGGAGGCTTGGTGCAGGAGGAGCATAGAGAGACCCAGGCCTCGGAGGCTTCCTGGGGAGCTCTGCCTGGCCTGAGTAACAGGGCTGCCAGGGACTCCCACTCAATGGGAAACCTCTGCTTCCACACTAGATCCAGACCCTTCCCAGAAGGAAACCGTGGTAGAGGAGACCCCTACAGAATCCAGCGAAGATGAGATGGTGGCCCCATCACAGGTAACTGCCAGTCAGGGCTGGAACTTGGAGCTGCCGCTTTAGACTTCAGCTACCCGCTGGATCGAGTGACTTGATCCCCATTCCCAGGGCCCTGGGTAAGGTCCTGTCAGTGGGATACCCTTAATCAATCGAATAGCACCTTACCTCGTGCTCTGGGGCCCAGGGAATAGATTCAGATGGATTCCAAGACATGACCAGAGAAGACGACTTCTTAGGTCTCTCTTAAGGCTCTTCCTGTACAGGACAGACTCTAGTGACTTTATTTGTGGGGAGCAGGTGCGTGTGGGGGTCAGTCCTCTCCTTCCACCTTCACAAAGGTTACTGGATTGAGCTCAGGCTGTCAGGCTCGTGTCAGTGCCTCTACCCTCTGAGCCATCTTGCCAGCCCAAAACGTTAATGATTTTCTGTGATGGTAATAGTCCATTAGCAATAAAGTCCCCTTTTAATGTGCCTTAGTTAATTCACATAGCTTAGGAGGCATATGGCGAGGGCCTATGTTCCCCATGGGCTCAGTGCCGCTCATGCTTGACTGGGCTAGCCTGATCCAGGGTCACCGACTGATTCCCTTGAGCAGGCCTTGCCTCTGGGGTACGGCTAGGGGCTCGCTGCGTCTTTCACACTGGACTTCTTCAGTCTCTCCTCTCAGGTTACGTGACTCCCAGTTTAACTGTGGCTAATTCCCAGCCTTCAAAAGCCAATCCTAGGCCAGACTCCGACCCCTTGGTTTCCTCTGCCCCGGCCACCAAAGATAACCCGGATGGCAAGCAGAAGTCAGAATCCCAACACTCAGCAGGCACCGCGTTCCCTAAAACCGGTGAGTGGGGACAGCAAGACATGGAGAGGCAGGGCTGCTGGTCCCTGCTTGTCATCGGCAGCATCTGTCTGTGTCCCATCAGAGACTCTCACATTCGAGCCTATGGGGTCCTCTGGGAACTAGAGGTACCTTCAAATGCGGCTGGCACCCAGGACCAGGTTGCCAGCCCTGGGCAGTCTGGGAGCAGATATATCCAGCCATTTGGAGCTATTTCTCTAAGGCTTGTGGAGGAGGCCTTGGCTGTCCGTCCATCCCTACTAACTTCTCAGTCAGTGGACAAGGGTCCTGGGTATAGGGACCCAGAATGACTTAGACTAGGCCAGCAACCTTGTTTAGAGGATTCAATACCTAGAGGAGACCATTGGATAAGGGACTGGCCTCTGGGGTCTGCTCTGACTCACGCTGCTGTAGCCTAGACAAGCTCCTGACCCTGTGTCTTAACCACACAAGGCAAGAGTAATGCCATCGTGCAGGGTCAAAAGCATAGCATAAAGAAAACTGTCACATGACATTTGGAGGGACCCAGGGGAGGGGACTGTCAGGAGTGCCCACACCCCTGACTTATATAACATGAAGCATCCCGTCCCACTCGCCACCCCACTCCTGTCTGCTTCTCCTACGGCACTCACTGCTAGGGTTCAGCCCCTGTGCCCAGCATGTAGACATTCCTTGCTGCACAGGTGACCTGGGAGGCCAGCAGGGGTTCCGGGCCAGGGCTCCGGGCTGGTAACTTCAGCTTCCCAGCGCTGGGTCAGAGGCGGAGCTGTTGCTCACTTTCTTCGCCACTGTTCTTGTCTGTGTGAGAGGCGGGTGCGAGCGACAAGGAGACATTTTCGAGGGGGCTGTGGAAGGTTTTTTTTTTACACGTGTAGTCAGCACACAATTATCAAAGGCAAGCAGAGGCGTAGAAAATTCTAAACAAAGGCTGCACCAGAAGCCACTCTGGCAGGCAGTAAACCTGCTTAGTCAGCCACCGCATGCATACACAGCATACTCAAGAATTCCGCCCAATCTGCCTCTTGCCCCAGCCTTGATGGGCTAAGGACCCATGGTGTATCCACAGACGGGAGCTGAGCGTTGATCTGTAGGACCTTCTCGTGTGTTATAATCCACAGTTCATGACAGAAGACACCACTGTATGTCTAACTTCTTGCTTTACAGTGGGAAATAGCCTTGGGGGACTGTGACCTGGCCAAAGCCTTACACTAAATTGGTAAAGGCAGTCCTAGAACCAGTGCCACCCATGTGCCACCTACTGTGCCCTCCATGTCATTAGCAGACTTCAGGCCCTCTCCTTAGCATTCTGAGATCTCTGTCGATCCACAAACATGGCTAAGCATAGGAGACAGAGCAGAGTGACCCCTGGACCTCAGTTTCCCTCTTACGCAGTTGTAAAGTACACCCCCTCAGTTGTCATGTATTGTGCAAGATCTGACCCTCAGCTTTCCAGACTTGTGACCTCCAAGACCTGTGATCCACAGGTAGGAAAGACGCCACCTCAGGCCTCACGCCTCAGAAGCCCAAGAAACCCAAGAAGAACACCTCGAGTTCGCCAGCCCCCGCACAGACACTGCCGAACAGCATCACCCAGCGCCTCCTGGAGCAGGCCTGGCCCCTGAGTGAGGCACAGGTACAGGCCTCTGTGGTGAAAGTCCTGACAGAGCTGCTGGAGCAGGAACGGCAGAAGGCCACAGAGGCCATCAAGGAGAGTGGGAAGAAGGGCCAGAAGCGGAAGTTATCAGGGGACCTAGAAGCTGGGGTCCCAAAGAACAAGAAGAAACAGCAGCAGCCGGTGCCTGGGGCAAGCCCTGTTTTCCCAGAAAAGGTCCCCACAAGTTCCAAGGCAAAATCAAAGCTAGACAAAGGGAGTGCTGGTGGCAAGGGGAAGGGGTCTCCTGGCCCCCAAGGAGCCAAGGAGAAGCCCGACGGCGAGCTGCTGGGGATAAAGCTTGAGAGTGGCGAGCAGAGCGACCCGAAGAGCAAGAAGGAAAAGAAGAAATCCGGCAAGAGTAAGTGACTGCTTTCCAGCACACGCTGCCCGGGCAGGGCCAGGGTGGCAGGGCCCTGCTCTGGCTCTTTACCTCATTCTTTCCACAGAGGGCAAGAGCCTGAAAAATGGTTTGTCCAAGAGTGACAGGCATCTGGTGGCAAAGGCAAAAGAAGACTGTAGAGCTGGCCTGTGTCCCCTGCCCCCACAGCCCCTTACAGTGCCCAGTATTTAGCCTCAGGCTTTGGAAAACAGACTCAACCCCAGCTTCACAACAGGGAGCTCTCTGCTCCAGCCTAAGTCCGTAGCAGAGTCCACGACCAGTCCCTAGGGTGTGGACTGTCCCTGGGTTCTCATCCAGAGCCCATCTTTACTCTAGAATTCAGTTCTTTAGTGAAAACGGCCCTTCGTTGCCCTCCATGCGGGAACCTGCACCCAGCGGGACTTCTGAGTCGCCCGCCAGCCCTGGGCTGCAGGCAGTGTTCTGTTTTCCTTTTCTAAGGGGAAAGCAGGCTCTGAAAGGGAAAGGCCACTGGCGCTAGGCAGTCCCC
>NC_034604.1:54594021-54610107 GCF_900095145.1 Mus pahari | reverse complement strand
AACTCACTCTGTAGACCAGGCTGGCCTCGAACTCAGAAATCCACCTGCCTCTGCCTCCCAAGTGCTGGGATTAAAGGCGTGCGCCACCACGCCCGGCTCCCACTTTAGTTTTGTCTTAAGACTGGACCTCACAATGTAGCCTTGGCCAGCCTGGAACTTACTGTGTAGAACAGGCTGTTCTCAAACTTAAAGCAATCCACTTGCCTCTGCCTCTTGGGTGCTGGGATTAAAAGGGTGCACCACCATGCCCAGCATGGAAATCCTGAGCCCTGCCATTCTGTGGAAGAGAAGAGGCGTCACCTGATCTCTTCCAGGTTCTTACTACCCCTTCCCCCACATTCAAGATCAGGTAGATAGACTTGCATAGGTCTGAGGCCAGATTGTGTAGTCCACAGACAGGAAGAGTGGAGCCTGGCACATGGATGGTATCCTGGCCCCATCAGGACCTGCTTCCCCGTGGTATAAGAGCTGTGAGCTGCCGTGGGCCTCCTGACGCTGACCCATCAGTGTCAAAATCTATTGCTCAGGAAGCTCGCTTTCTTCCCTCAGAAAAAAAAGACAAGGAGAAAAAGGAAAAGAAGAAAGGAAAAAAGACCCCGACCAAAGACCCTGCCTCACCAGTCCAGAAGAAGAAAAAGAAGAAGGTAGATTGAGTTCCTGAGGGGTCTCAGGGCCGGGAATTCAAATCCTTTCCCTTCCAACACCTAGACCGGGCCCACACCACCTTTCCAGTCCCATAGTCTAATGGACCTTGTGAGGAAGAGCAGGGGAGGGGTGATGGGAGAGACCTCCACAGGCAGGACAGTGGTAAGCTTTCAGGTGAGAAAGTGCCAGCGGGGAGCCCACAGAAGAAACAGCCAGCCGCTTCCTGGGGTCAGAGGCAGTTCTGCCCAGGACTGGTATCAGTGGGTCTCGATCCTTAACACCTACGGGGACGTGGATCCTTCGAGGGAGTCCTGTCCTGGACCTGTGGGACAGCGGTAGTGAGGAGAAGCCACAGAACTGATAGCTTATTGTCCTTCTCTCCCCACAGAAGAAGACGGCCGAGCCTGCCGTGTGAGGCCCAGCACATCGAGCAGGTACCTGACTGCGTCCAGCCTTTCAGGGTAGCTGCGTAGGCCCAGTGGGAGGGAGTTAGAAAGAGAGAGACTTCCTTCCTCGGGTCGGTTGGACTGCAGTTGCTGCAGCAGCATGCAGAGGATCCACCCTGAGGGGGTCTGGTGTCTAAGCCAGCTGACCAAAGCCTGGTTTGTATTCTTCTCCTAGAATCTTGGCAGAGCGTGACCATCCCCAGGCCTCTGACCTCTGGCCAGCGTGAATTGGGCTTGGACTTTTAAACTTGCCCTCCCTCAGCAGAAGACGATGGCTGGCACATGCTGGCCAAGCCAGTGAACCCCCAGGGAAGCCGCGGTGCCAGGAGGAAGCGAGGTGGGACACGCGTCCCCTCTGAGTGTGCTGCGTGACATGTGTACAGTATATCTATTTTTCTAAGCGACTTGCCTCTCTCCCTTCAAATCCTACGTGCCCAGAGGCCTCGGGACCTCCCTCCACGTTTCTCTGCAGACCCAGCAAGGTCCTGCGTGTGGTTCATCCCACACCCTGGATCCCTGGCTCAGCCTGAGGCCTTGCCCCATCAGTTTTTCCAGCTGTTTTGTTTTTGTTTTTTTAAAGAACTCAGAATAAAAGACTTTAAATATAAAGGGTTGCATTCCCCGTGCATCTGGGACTCGGACTGTTACTGGCTACTTAGGAGAGACAGTAGTGACCCTGGACATGCACAGGTCAGTACTCAGTTCCTTCCTGACCGCGTGCCAAGACCCTAGGTACAGTGAGTAGGATGGCTTGCTAAAGAGGAAGGCTCAGTAAAGCTCCTCGATGGGAGCTGATGCAGGGACGGCTCGCAGTAGGAAGTGGCCTATAAGCTTAAGAGGAACTGAAGGTGGGTCAGACGCCAGGTAGATGGCACAGGTGACCAGGGGGGCCTTTGGAAACGACTAGGATGTGGAGGGAAGCAGTGGCGACCAGTGGTGGCTGGCGTGAGAAGCGGGGAAGAGCCAGTGATCTAGGCCTCGAGTCACCCTCTGTCTGGGGAACAGTTTTGTGCTGGTGACGGTGAGAAGTGAGCGGAGCTGAAACGTGCTGGAAAAATGACTGAGCATACACCTCAACAAAACAAGAACCAGTACAGAGAAGAAGTGGCTGCAAGTCTCGGGGACACTGCTCAGAGCCTTGGGACAGACAGACACGCCCCAGCCGGCGGTCAGCCATTCCATCCATTCGCAGGTATGGATCAGAGTGTGGGATGTAGGTCTAGATCAGAATACAGAGAGCCTCTCCTTGGCTCGGCTGACTCGCAGAAGTGTTTAAACCTACAAAATAGAACGGTGTCCTTAACGTTCATTTCGGAGTCCCGGGTGGTAAAGGATCTGCTCCCTTTTCCCGTGACAGTGGGCTAGAGCTGAGAAGCCACGGGTCCTGCACAGACAAGACAGCGGGCTGCTGGCAGCCCCCACCTGCGTCCATTCTGGACACTAGGTCCCTGTGTCCACTGCCATCTGTCATCACACTTAACGCTGTCCTTAGTCCAGAAATGGAATTGGGGACAGGAGGAATGGAAGCTGGGATGTGTGAGATGTGCTTTTAAAACCTAGCAGGGGTCTGTTTCATTCTGACTGTTAAGTAGAAAACCATGTGTGTCTGGGGCCCATCTCCCCAGGCCCCGCAGGCCCGTGTACCTAGATGACTAGATTTAAGGTTGTCCTCGGCCTTGGGGTAAACTAACTGGATCCCAACTGAAGAGGCAGAAGCAAGAATGTTCTACTTTCTACCTTTATTGTCACTTGAACCATGATCCTACAAGCTGCTGACAAGCTTGGCTGAGCAAGAAACCTGAAAGGGGGGGGAGGGTCGGCGGGATGTGAGGAAGGGTTGCTGGGGGGAGGGGCTTGGGTTCTTCTTCCTTGAGGAGAAGACAACAAATGTGTCCAGCTTAGGTTAAGGGTAGGGCATCCCTTGATCCTTGTCTGCGGGCCTATATCTCAGAGCCCCACATTAAAGACTGCTAATGGGTCAGAAGTGGGGGGTCCCTTTAGATAGCAGTAGGCAGCAAGGCCCTCCAGCGTCCTCATTCTGTTCTGGTTTCATTTGCTGGGTCCAGGGACGATGAAGCAGACACCAGTCTCAAGCCCCAGGGTGCAGGGTGACGGGAAGTGGGGTGTGACATCAGGGAACGAAAGGAGGGCTGAGGCACAGGAGAGCAGGGGGCACTGCCGCTGTGCAGAGCTGGCCTCTGTCTTCACAGGATGACTGAGAAGAGAAACACAGGTTGATACGGCTGGGCCACCAGTTTGTTGTCCCTGCCTCCTCCACCCAACATCTTGGAACTGCAGAGCAGTCAATCCCTCCACTGTCCCCCTGCTGGGCTCAGGTACTCTGCTTCCAGCTACCAGCCCATTCTGGAAAAACCATCCCAGTGATGGTGACACCAGAGTCTACATGTGGGTGACCCCTTCTGTGGTCCCTCTTACCTTGGCCCAGTTCCTGCCTGGTCACTCCCAAGCCAGAAGACGGGTCTTCCATGTCCAGTGGCTCTGCAAGGGAAGCATCAGGCTCACTGTTATTACCACAACACACACACACACACACTGTTGCCACTGTGCACCAGAGCATACAGTGTGGTTGCGGGTATGGTGAGATGGGTAGGTATGTGGGACTCCAGGGCAGGACAGCGTGGGGAGAAGGAGAGGAGACAGATTAGAAGGACACAAGGAGTGCCTGTGTGGAGAAAGGGGCTGGTGCGTGACTGGCGGTGGATGTTCCCAGGGCACAGCCAACCCGTGTCCTGACCCCATGTCTACTGGGAAGGACCTTCGGACCCTCGGCCTTCCTAGAGCTTCCTAGTCCTTTAGGTTATGTGGCACGGTGTCCCCCGCTTACCACTGCAGTTATGGCGCCCGCGGCTCTTGGTGCGAGGGACCTCAGTACCGTTGGGGAACACACACCAGCAGTAGCCAGTGCTCCCGTGGCACTGGAGTGGCAAATAGTTACCGTTCTCGTCGCACTTGGGACGGAACGCACCCGGGTAGACGGCAGGGATGTGGCTGACTTCTTCCTGGCACTTGGTCAGTACTGAAGGCATGATGAAGACAGTGAGTGGGCGGCGGGCTCTGGGCCAGGATCTCAGCAGGGCAGAGACCCACACACCACTGCCATGGCTTGATGCCTATCTAAGTTGCTTTCCCTATTCTACCCATAGCATAGATGAGAAAACTGAGGTCCAAGTCTGAAACCAGTAAGATCCAAAAAGAGGGAAGCCACGGCATTATTTGCCCCAGCGTATAATCTGGATTTTTGTTACAGTTTGATTCTGGTTTCAGGGGCACAGTAATGGGGACACCTCTGGGAATCTGACCTTCCTTTACTGGGATAACTCAAGTAGAAATGGGGGCTGCCCACTTGTCGGGGATGCTGGAGAGGGGATTCAAACATGAGCTAGAAGCTGGTTGAGATAGCATATGTAAGGGATTTGAAGTCCAGGGCAGTATGGGCCTCTAGCCTTCCACTTGTGGGACACAGAAGCCCAGTGGGATGGGCTTGTCCAGCACTGCACAGCAAGTTAGAGACAGTACCAAGGTAAAGCCGAGGTATTCCCCAGTGCTTTATGCTTCAGCCTCCAGTATGCTGGCATTGCTGTGAGGAGAGAGGCGCCCAGGGCTGTCTGGACACGTGCTGATTCCGTGTCCTCCTTGTATGTTTATGTACGGCTGGGGGGGGGGGACTCCTGCCTGGTACGTTTTGAGTTGGTTTTGCTCCAAGCCAGAGACACCAGAGGCCTCTGTACTCTGGACATGTGTGTGAAAGAACAGACCCACAGACAGGATATAAGGGTTTCCGAACCCTGAAGGAACAGGCGAGAAAAGACCGAGCTGAGAGAGTGGGTCACTGTGACAGGCAGGCCAAAGCTCCCGTCCTGGTACCTTTAGGCGGAGCCTCGGTGGGCTTCTCCTCCTCCAGGGAGTTCTTGCTCATTTCAAACAAGAGCCACTGCTTCATCCAGCTCTCGAAGATCTGACGAGAACAGAGGTGGATGGATGGTCAGGGTCAGGAGTCAATCGCCGCCTACCCTTCTAGACTCTGCCGTGACTACAAGCTTGGAGGAGCCCAGCTGCAGCCTTAGTGCCTCTTAAAAGACCCACAGGGGTATCGTGAATGTTAGAAGGCCCTCAGTAGCTTCCAGAGAACAGCAGCCTTAGTCCCCCCTTTGCCTCTGTCTAGTCCTGAAGCTGCTGTGGGGGGGGAGGAGAGATCCCAACAGGGGCTGTTTACCTTCCAGTTCACGCCGTCCATGGAGTTCTTAAGTTGCTTCAGATTCTCTGGGAAACTTCCCTTCAGCTGCGGGTACTCCAGGGGTCCAGACCTCTGCAGAGTGGCAGGGCAAGGGGCAGGTTACAGAGAACCCGGGATAGGTATGGGCAGATGTGCACCCAATGTTCCCAGGCCTTCGTTCTGAGGAATGGAGGTTAGCCACACTAAGCCCGGCCCCTTGGTCTCAGTGTTGGGGAGCAGGGGTGAGAGGCACCCAGCTATGGAACTCCCGTCAGGGTCAGGAGCTGAACCAGAGCCTCCAGTGTTTTCCCTCTGACTGGGTCCTCTGCCTATTCTCACACAACTAGTGCTCCCTGCTGTAGGCCAAGAGCCATGCACAGTGCCTGGCATGGAGCAAGCATGTGCAATATTAATTTGGGAAGGAGAACATGGTATTGTAGCTAAGTCACATCCATAGGACCTTAATTTGATTTAAAAAAAAAAAAAAAAAAGATTTATTTATTTCATGTATGCGAGCACACTGTCGCTGTCTTCAGACGCACCAGAAGAGGGCATCGGATCCCCATTACAGATGGTTGCAAGCCACCATGTGGTGGCTGGGAATTGAACTCAGGACATCTGGAAGAGCAGGTGGTGCTCTTAACTGCTGAGACATCTCTTCAAATGGACCATAATTTTTAACTCCTCAAAAGTGAGGTGGCTGGAACCTGGCCTAGTGATGCACGCCTTTAATCCTAGCACTGGGAGGCAGAGGCAGGCAAATTATGAGTTCAAAGCCATCTTGTTCGACATAGTCAGTTCCAAGACTACATAGACTCTTATCTCAAGGTGGGTAGGGGCTGGACTGTACGCAACAATTAAGGACCACCTTGTATTCCTCGGATTAAGCATGTGTTGAGTTTATAGTGAGCCCAGCCCGTGAGTGAGGGTCAGGGTCCCACGTGAACCAGGAGACTGCCTGCTGGCTCTGATACTCACCGTGAGCAGATGCATCACATGGTCCTGGGTCATGTTGCCATACTTGGTAACGTTCTTCACAGGCTATGGGGAAGGGAACAGGGTTACCAGCACTGCTGGGACCAGCAGCTAGAGTCTAGTAAGAGTCAGGTGCTTGCACTCACCAGCTCAAATCTGCCACCTCCTAACATGGAAGCGCCAGCCCCTCACGCCCTTCCTGCCTCTATGCCCTCTCTGGACAGGCAGGCATAAGCTTGCCAGGGCCTTCCCAATAGCAGAGTTTGCTCCCCCCTCCCAAGCCCTCCCATATGTTCCTTCCTGCTTCACTTCAAATTCATGGCCTCTTTTTTCATTCACTGTCATTGCTTGCATATATATATATATATATATATATATATATATATATATATATACCATTAGTTCTAATTAAACCTGCCCGGTCTGTATCATGCTAACTCATGTATGTTTTCAGGACTGACCATTTGGCACCATTCGATTGATGTGCTCTGCCCTGGTTAAGGTGCCCATAGTAACCTTGAGTAACAGCATTTTTGCTGCCAAAGGCTTGGAGGAAGTGAGGGACTGTTGGATGCTAAGGTGAAGAAGCACTTTGCAAGCTGTGGGACTTGCCCTCTCCCCACCAGGGTAGCCCTAAGATTTCTGGCCTCCACCACCTTGGGCAAGCCTCTCTGAGGTGTGCCCTGCTCCTCGCCAGCAGTTAGGACCCGGATTCCTTGACAGCTGTTATCCTTCGGCCCCTCCCCTCGGCAAACACCAACTACCATCTCCTTCCTGCCCCTTCCTTACCCCGAGGAGCATGTTATCCATGGACATCGGACGCATCAGCAAGGGAGTAGCCATCCGCATGTGGCTCACAGGTTTGGCAGCTGTGGGTCAGGGAGGACAGCATGAGTCCAGGTCCAAGGGAGTAGTAAGGAACCCAGGGGTTAAGATCTGAAACCCCCCCGGGGGGCGGGGGTGGGAGGGGCTAAACGGAGAAATGAGGTCTGTGAGGTGAGGGACAGGCAGGAGCACGCACATTTTGGAAGCTTCATGCGAAGGTTCTCCAGCTGCAGGTTCTGGGAGGTGATGGTCAGCTTGTCTAGGCGGCCCTGCTGCTGGTACAGGAAGTAAGCAGTGGTGGCCTGCCCAGCCAGGAGCAGAGCCACCAGGACAGAGACGCCGGTGTACAGGGCTCCGCGGCTGCACCTGCTGTGGGGAGGGAATAAGAGCATGATCGAGCCAGGGCGTGGTGGCGTATGCCTTTAATCCCAGCACTCAGGAGGCAGAGGCAGGTGGATTTCTGAGTCCGAGGCCAGCCTGGTCTACAGAGTGAGTGCCAGGACAGCCAGGGCTACACAGAAATCCAGAGCTGGACGCTGACTGGAAGTGGGGATGGATGCCCCCACCCACGCCCTCTCAGACTCAACCCCTCCCAATAGTGAGGGCATCCACTGCTCCTGCCAGGACCACCAGTGCCCTTCCCAGGAAGAACTCTTATCCACCTGGGGCCCAAGCTCAATGGGAAGGATAAATAAGCCACATTCCTTGCCTCCTCTGGGTCTTGGTGTCCCAGCTGTGCAGTGTCAGAGTAAAGTGGAGTGTCCTCCCTCCTCCCAAGTTCCCTCCACCCTGGAGATCTGAGGAGCAGAGCCCCCCTCGGAAGTGGGAAGGGGGATTTGATTTTGGTTTTGCTGGCAAAAAAAGATAAGTGAATTTACTATGTAAGGGGAAGAAGGGTTCTCATCCTCTGTGCCATCCCCAATCTCCGCGGTGACGTCAGGTTTAAAGAGAAAAGGGAAGGAAGTGCGGTAGGGGACAGCAAAAGCCATATACCTGAAAAGGAGAAGTGGGGCCTAGAGTTTTTACATGTGGAGTGGGAGGAGCACCAGGCTGGAGGAACGCCAGGCACTCATGCGTATATTCACACACACACACACACACACATGAGACACCCCCTCACCCCCACCCCTGCTCCAGAGTCTGTCTGTCCCAGAGTCCCTGAAAATCTGAACAGATCTTCACCAGTCTCCCAGCTCTCTCATACGTTCGTGTGTGTGTGTGTGTGTGTGTGTGTGTGTGTGTGTGTGGTGTATGTATATGTGTATGAGTGGTGTGTGTTTGGTGTGTGATGTGTATGTGTGGTGTGTGTGTGTGTGTGTGTATGTGTGGTGTGTGTGTGCATGAGTGGTGTGTGTGTGTGTGTGTGTGTGTGTGTGTGGTATGTGTGGTGTGTATGTGCATGCCTACATGTGCACTTCCACATGTGTGTGGCGACCAGATGTCCACTTGAGATGTTTTCTTCAGTCGCTCTCCACCTTATTTTTTGAGGCTGGGTCTCTCACTGACCCTGGAGCTCTAAAATTCAGCTAGACAGTCTCAGTGACAGAGCCCAGGGATCCTCCTGTGTCTGCTGCTTCCCCAACACTAGGATTACAGATACTTTATTCAAACGGGGGGGGGGGGCGGGCGGGGGTTGGCTCAACAGCAACATAATACCTAGGCTTCATGCTCCTGGACAGCCAGACCCTCAGACTTCAGTGACTCCTTACAGTCTGGGGGCTTTGAATAATGTGTTGGGGTGCATGCACATGTTACAGTATGGAGCACAGGGATCCTAACTGGGCACCCTGAGAATTCCTGTCCAGTCTCTCCCACTTACTTGGGTGGGGAAAACTATCAGTACTGTTATTTGCACACATCCCCTTTAAGATTCAAGTGTTTTCATGGATGGAGTTAGGCACTGTTGTAGGAAAGCTTAACAGGGGGAGTGAGTCTCCTGCCTTTTCACTGCCATCTATTTACAACACAGCAAGAAATTTATCATTAGATGCCAGTGCCTTGATCTTAGCATTCTCAGCCTTTGTAACTATTGGAAATAAATCTCTAGATTTTTATTATTATTATCATTTATATAAATGACCCAGTCTGTGGCTTTCTATTTTAGTAACACAGATTCAGACTAAGACGAACTCCATTGGAAATTCTCGTGATAAGTTTGCATCTTGCCTACTCCAGCAACCAGGAAGGGTAGTTTAGGAAACTCCAGAAAACCTGTCTGCCTGGTAACAAATGACATCATAGACACAGCTAATTCTCATTGGCTTGTTAGCCCTTTGTATTTCCTAAGCCAAGGGCTGGAGAAAGGCGAACAGATAGGAGGGAGAATAAGTTTAATTTCTTGGCCTTCTGGGGGAAGGTGGAACCTGGGCTCAAGGTCTTCTGCTTCATCCACTCTGCTGACTCATGGAACCCCTCTATCACCCCATACTCAGATCTAGTCCCGGCTCTACCTGCTACCACATGAGCTCGGGGTAGCCACGTCCCTCCCCTTTCGAACTTCAGTCTTTCAGAAGGCCAGCGGACACGGGTTTATATTGAGGATGAGAGCAGTAGCCATAACTGGCGTCCTGGCTTGCCTAACTCTGGGGCCAGGAACAAGTCAACACTTGTGCATGTGGACCAGGTTAGGGCTTGGAATGAGTGGTTGTTAAATAAGGAAGAGATGAAACACTTGTGGTTCGTCTATCAGTAATCCGGCTCTCCGGGAGGTCACTATCCATAACAATGCTGCTCTCTGGGGGGGGGGCGGGCTGGATGGCAAGCCTAGCAACCTCTCTACTTCCTCTTTTACTCAATTTATTATTATTTTGTTTTTCTGAGATGGTCTCGTGTAGATGAGTCTGGCCTTGAACCCTTGATCTTCCTGCCTCCACCTCCCAAATGCTGGATTCTAGGCATATACAAGCACGCCCAGCCTCTGACTGCCTCTAGGTTGGCTGGGTCTTGGTGCTGATTGAGTGCCAACTCTTGCCACCTCCTGCTTTTACTTCCTCCTTTGTACTTCCTCCTTGTGTTAAAAAAAAAAAAAAAAAAATGACTTAAGTCAGAAACCAACCAGAGCCGTCAGGAATCATGACGCACATGTTGCCAGGCAGAAGTGTTCACAAAAGTGCCCCCAAATCAAACCTGTAGGGAATGGCCCGGGAGCTTAAAGCCTGGTCAGTTTTGGAAGAAGTGACTGAAGTAAAGTGAAGATTGTCGTGGATTTGATGGCACGCAGCCCTCAATGAGAGGCCTGAGGTCGGAGGGCTCCCACCTCCTCGCTCCACAAATGAGGCCTCTTCAGGACCCAGACAGGACTCAGACTGACTGGGTCCTGGCTCAGCAGCTGAGATAACCTGGATGTTACTTACTAGATGAGCTCAAATTTCTTCTGTGTAATAATGCCAGCCAGAGTGGCACACACCTTTAATCCCAACACTCAGGAGAAGTAAGCAAGTTCCTGTTAGCTCAAGGCTAGCTTGGTCTATTCTGTGAGTTCCAGCCCAACTACATAGTAAACCCAGCCTTTAAAAGAAAAAAGAAAAAAAAAAAAAAAAAAAAAGGCACAGGCAAGGGGAGATAATAAAAAGGCCCAACTCCTAGCTACAGTAACTGTAAGAATTAAGATAGAATCTATAGTTTGCTTATCATTACTGTGATGATCAATGTCGTCTGAGGACCAGTGGAAGGGACACAATAGGTGAACAGTTCTTATAGCCATTGCTGTTTAGCAGTGGGACCCAGAAAAGAGGCTGTGGTTTTTCGGTGGTCACCCACGACAGCAGTAAAAGTTACCTTAGAATTCCCCACTGCTCTAAGAATCCATATCTGGTTACCTTCTTGCTAGAATGCCATTCGTGGTCAATCTCCCAGAGTCTCTTTCAAAACCCCTTTCTGCCTGGAGACAGCTGACGTCACATCTGGTTTTAGTTCCCCATAGGCAAGCAAATAGGCAGCTTGGGGGTTGGGGAAGCAAGACAAGAAGGCAGGCGAATTCTAACCCTGTTCGGTTTTGGGGGGGTTGGGAGCGTAAGGCTGAGTTCATTTAGGGGCTGGGAGAGGAGCCCAGGGCTATCTGGATGGCTGTGGCAACCATGTAACACATGGACCAGGAGCTCCGTCTCTGTGAGCAGCTTCTGGGATGGCAGCCAGCTCTCTTCCCCTACACACACACAGAAAGGCTCATCCTGTGTCAGGTGTGGACTCGGGTCTGCTGAGGCCCTGCTTGCCTGGGCTCATACACGTCTTCTAGCAGTTAAGGAAGACTATAAGGCGTTACTTCTACTGTCCTCAGAAATGGATTCTGAGGCTGTCAGCTTGGGAACCCTTTTCCAGATTGAAGGCTAGGAAACAGACTTATTGAAGACAAGGGAGAACAGATTCAAGGGGGAACACTATAGTCTTAAGTCTTCTGACCTAGAGGCATGGCCCAGCTTCCGAGGATCTGTGAAAAGCCCTTACTTGCATTGTGAAACTCGAATCCCGGGCTCTCTTAACACAAGTCCTAAAGGAGGCCCTTGGTTTACAGAGGGGGAAGTCAGTACCCTTGGCAGGTGGAGGCAGAGGGGGGGAGGAGGCAAGATTACTCAGAGCCACGTCTGGTAATGCATGCCTTTGATCCCAGCTCTTGGGAGGCAGAGGCAGGCAGTTCAAGGCCAGCCTGGTCTATATAATGAGTCTCATTATGTACAATGCCAGGGATGTATAGAGAAACCCTATCTCAAAAAAAAAAAAAAAAATCACTCAGAAATTCAGTACTCAAGGCAACCTTCCTGCAACACACCTCTGTGTCCCTCCCCAGGCCTGCATTCTGTGCCCTCCGGAGGTAAGGGCTCTGCTGATACTCACACATACCTTTCTGGGTCTCTAGCGCGCTGGCCCAGTATGGGCATCTGCTCATGGTTAGAGATGAGGTCGCGCTGGTCATCCATGGCTCTAACCTCTAGTTTTTCCCACAGGCGCTGCTGCTGCTGCTGCTGCTGCTGCTGCTGCTGCTGCTGCTGCTGCTGTGTCTGGGACCCTTGAGCCCCGAGATCACCTCTTAAAGCTGATACTGGAAGGGATCTGATTCGTCCACAGCAGGTCACTCCGCCCACACAGTAGATGTGGAACTGAAAGCCACAAATCTGGAAATACCCCACTCACTCAAAGCTGCCTTCCCTGAGCAGGATGAAGGGGGAGTTCCCTAAACAGGTAGAAAGGCCTACATGATCCCATTGGTTGGCCAGGGCTCTCATCACTTGTTTCTAGGTAGACTTCTGGATTCATCAGGCTCTTTGGACGGTTCTAGAAGCAGGCACTCTTGCCAGGCAAGGAATCATTTTGAAGCAGAAAGTGCCTTTGTCTACCCACCCCCACCCCCACTGCCCCTCATCTATGAATAAAGGAAGGAAGAAAGGGGCTGACAGGTCCCCTCTCTCTGGTCTGATGTCCCCTCTGCTCCTATCTGCACAGGGTCCATGTGTGAAGGCTCTCACGCTGACACTTGTCATCAATGACTAAACACCATGCTGTGATCAAATCATAACTGGTTGTGCTTTATAGGATCTTTACAGTGTCTCGAAGGAGTGTGTCTTCTCCTGTGTTTCAAGTGGAAACTGGTATGGAGAGGCTGCGTGGGCCCAGGCTCACACGTGCAAGCAGAGATGGTTGGAGCCCAGATTCTTAGCCATTCTCTTCTGCTTCCCAAGGCTCAGAAGTGAGGAAATAGAAGCTGGAAAAGGGTGCCATAGAGATTTCACTGTGCTGACAAGGTTTCATCACCCATATCTGTGCCTACACTGGGGCCTAGCTAGGAAGACCTTTAGTCTCTGCACTTGGTCTCTGACAAAAGAATCACTAAGGCCTCGGAATCTAGAGTGGCAAGGACATTCTATTGTTGTTTTAGAGAGAGTTTCATGTAGCCCAGGCTGGCCTCAAACTCACTAAGTAGCTAAGGATGGCTTTGAACTTCTGTTCTTCCTCCCTCCACCTCCTGAGTGCTGGGATTATACACATGCACCACCACACCAAGTTTATGCAATGCTGGGGACTGTGAAGTAGAATAAGGTAGAAAAGGCCAATTATTATTATTAGATACTAATTTACTGACTTATTTGTTGGTTGATGTAAAGCACTGCTTACACTGCCTGTTTGCTCCCTAACAACCTGCTGACTGCCATGTGCACTTCTGTAAAATCTTGTTTGTTTGCTTCCCAACCCACCTTGTGGTTCAGAAGCATAAAATAAGAGCCAGGTGGTAGTGCTTTAATCCCTGGAGAATCTATGTGAGTTTAAGTATATATATATATATATATCTTAACAACAACAAAAGAAAGATTAAAAAAAGAAACCCTGTCTTTGTGTAACCAAAAAGCATAAAATGAGAGAACACAAACTGGACCCAGTATCAAAGGCTTTGAAGAGCTGTACTGGCTTTGGTCCACTGGTGACATCATCTCTGTTCCACTGGTGACGTCATCTCTCTTTCACTGGTGACATCATCTCTGTTCCACTGGTGACATCATCTCTCTTTCACTGGTGACATCATCTCTGTTCCACTGGTGACATCANCTTTCACTGGTGACATCATCTCTGTTCCACTGGTGACATCATCTCTCTTTCACTGGTGACATCATCTCTGTTCCACTGGTGACATCATCTCTCTTCCACTCTCATTGGTGTCAGAGTGTTTATTTCACAAAGTTCCCTACAACAACTGAACCCAGGGCTTCCTTCATGATGTGATAGATTACCAACTGATCTACATCCCCCCCCAGCCAAGAGGATATTTTTATATGTTAATTAGGATGGAGGCTTGTTGCCAGAATGACTGACCATTTGATGAGAGGATGAGGACGAGGACTTGAACTCTTTTCAGAGGAAAGGGATGAAGATTGAGCATAATCACCTTAGCAAGTAATTTAATCATATTTTCATATACAGAACTTCTATAAAAACCCCAACGGACAGGGTCTGAATAGCTTTCATTCTTCACAGCCAACACTATGACAGAAGTGTAGTGTTCCTGCGCCAGGGGCCTATTTCACATACCTCAGGTCATGTACCTCTTCCCTATGCATGTGGCTCTTTTAGGATAAAGTGGGAAGTAGAATGTTTCCCTGGGTGCCCCTTGAATGATCTGAGATGGTTTGAATGAAAATGGCCTGTGCCCATATACTCATATATTTGAATGCTTAGACAGTGGAACTGTTTGAGAAGGATTAGGAGGTGTGACTTTGTTGGAGTAGGTGTTCACTGGGTATGAGCTTTGAAGTTTCAAAGACCCACACCAAGTCCATTCTCTCTGTCTCTGTCTCTGTCTCTGTCTCTCTCTCTCTCTCTTTGCCTGCTGTCTTCAGATTAAGATATAAAGCCCTGGGGGCTGGAGATATGACTCAGTGGTTAAAAGCCCTGACTGCTCTTCTAGAGGTCCTGAGTTCAATTCTCTGCAACCACATGGTAGCTCACAACCATCTGCAATGGGATCCAATGCCTTCTTCTGGTGTGTCTGCAAGCTGCAGTGTACTCATATACATAAAATAAATAAGTAAATCTTAAAAAAATACATCTATATAAAGCCTTCAGCTACTGTTCCAGCACTAGCACACTATCACTCTCTGCTTCCTGCCATGGTGATCATGGACCAACCCTCTAAAACTGTAAGCAAGCCTACAATTACATACTTTCTTCATAAGAGTTTTCTTGATCATGATGTTTCTTCACAGCACTAGAACAGTAATTAAGACACAGTTTGAGCGGAGCAGTGGTGGCTCATGCCTTTAATCCCAGCACTCTGGAGGCAGAAGTTGGCTAACCTGGTCTGTAGAGTTAAGTTCTAGGAGAGCTAAGGATACACAGAGAAACACTGTCTCAAAACAACAGCAGCAACAACAACAACAAAAGACTAAATTGTTTCCCATAGGCTCTCCTTTGAATGCTTGGTCCCTGAAGGTTGTGGAACCTTTAGAGATTGGGGTCTGGGGCTGGTGAGATGGCTCAACGGGTAAGAGCTCCGACTGCTCTTCCAAAGGTCCCAAGTTCAAATCCAGGCAACCATATGGTGGCTCACAACCATCTGTAACAAGATCTGATGCCCTCTTCTGGAGTGCCTGAAGTCAGCTACAGTGTAATTACATATAATAAATAAATAAATCTTAAAAAAAAAAAAAAGAAATTGGGGGAAAAAAAAGTGTCTGGCAGTAGTAGGACACTAGGGGTTGTACCCCTAATTGTGCCTGCTCTCTCTACTTCCTAACCCAATGTAAATAGGCATTGCCCCCAATCCCACTGCCATGTCTGAGCCACTCACTATGTCTCACCTCTCCTATTAGGATGGACTACAACTCTTTGACCACCAACCAGAATAAATCTCCCCTTACACAAGTAGTTTCTGATGCGTATGTAGTCACAGTGACCCAAAAGTGACTAATTCAGCCCTCCTATAAAGCAACCTAACCCCTGATACAGAAAGGCACACACCTATTCTAAGCATCCATCCTCCCCTGTGGCAGAATACCAGATGTCAGGCCTTTTTCCTCCAGGCCGCAGACAGAAGGAAACGTCTTTGAAGATCATGACCGTCACAGGGGACAACATCTGAAGAAGCTAGAACTGTTCTCCAGTAGGATAACCCAGCCAGATAACCCTATGCAGACCCTCACTGACCAAGCCAAGCTGTACTCATGGGCCACAGACTCCAGTTCAGAAAACCAAGGGTCATAAAGCATCCAAAGGAATGTGCATTACCATTAAAGAAAGCGTACAAAAACAGTCAAGTGGAGAAAGCACAAGGAAGAAATAAATTCGCTAACTTTCCCAGTGTCGGAAAGGATGGAGCTGTATCTGGAGTCACAAAGAGGATGCAAACAAGTGTGACTGTGTTGAAGAATTAAGAAGAATTCTTGAGCCAGGCGTGGTGGCGCATGCCTTTAATCCCAGCACTCGGGAGGCAGAGGCAGGCAGATTTCTGAGTTCGAGGCCAGCCTGGTCTACAGAGTG
>NC_034604.1:54590082-54593911 GCF_900095145.1 Mus pahari | reverse complement strand
TAGAACACACACCTTTAGTCCCAGCACTCCAGAGAGACAGAGGCAGGAGGAGCTCTGAATTCTGGGAGAGAGAGTGAGAGAGAGAGAGAGAGAGAGAGAGAGAGAGAGAGAGAGAGAGAGTTAGTTTCAGGACAGCCCAGGCTATACAGCTACAGAGAGAAACCACGCCTTGAAAAAGAAAAAAAAAGTATGGGGGAGGAGGGGGTGGTGGAGCTAGGGTGGGGCTGGGGTACTGGAAAGATGGCTCAGTGGTTAAGAGCACTTGCTGCTTTCCCAGAAAACCCAGGTTCAAATTCCCTGTACCCACATAATGGCTCACAACTCACAACGACTTGTAACCACAACTCTGTAATTCCAATCCCAGGGGATTTGACACCCTCTTCTGGTCTCTGGGGCACCACACATGCACATGATTCATAGATATGCAGACAAAACACCCCATATATATAAAATAAATAAATAAAACTTTTTTGAAAGGATTCCCACCCACCCCCTCCAATTTCCAGGAAAGTAGTTGAGAAGGATAAAAGAAAAAAAAATCAGAGGGAAAGATTTTAAGAAAAAAATTAATGACCAATCTAGGAAGGCCAACAACCATATGCCAGAGTTCTAAAAACAGAGAACAGAGAAAAATAGAGGGAGGTAAATTACCAGTGATGTAATTCAATACAATTCCCAGAAGTCAAGGACTTAAATTTCTAAACTGAAAGGACCCAGTGAGTATCAAGAACAAGATAAAAATAATAATAATTTCACAGACAGGAGGTGGGTGGTAGCATGTGCCTTTGATCCCAGCACTCCAGAGGCAGAGGCAGGCAGATTTCTGAGTTCGAGGCCAGCCTGGTCTACAGAGTGAGTTCCAGGACAGCCAGGGCTGGACAAAGAAATCCTGGCTGTGACAAAATGCCTGAGGGAAGTCACTCAAGAAAGTGTCAATAGAGCTGGAGAGATGACTCAGCACACTGCTGGGGGTGGGAGTTGGGGACAAAACCAAAGAAACAAAAAGCTATCCAGAAAATATCTGTCTACAATGTAAAAAATCAGGAGAAGGCATTACAGGAAAGTTATTCAGAGACACAGAAGCAAATAACTGAAAACAGGCGCTGAGACTGAAGAAGACTGGATGGAAAGGTCTGCTATTGTTTCACAGGAAACCTTAGCCTTACAGAAATATTTCACCCTTTTTGTTTGTTTTTTTATTTTTTGAGACAAGATTTCTCTGTGTGGCCCTGACAATCCTGGAACTCACTGTGTAGACCAGGTTGGCTTCGAACTCACAGAGATCCGCCTGCCTTTTCCTCCCAAGTGCTGGGATTAAAGGTGTTCGCCACCACTGCCGAATTAAACTAGGTAAACTTTGATACAAAGTAAAACTAAATTTAAAATGAAGACAAAATGTATCAAATTCAGTAGTGTCTGAGCGGATCCTGGTAAAAGCCAGACAAACCCTTCTCCCTATGAAGGAACTTTGACCCCAAGGTCAAATGATTGGGTCCCGGCACCCAGGGTGGGCTGGACAATAGTCTCCTCCAAGACTCCTAACAGGACCAGAGGTCACTGCCCTGAGGTGTCACACAGACTCATTGTCCAGTGGGGTAGCCCTACTTCAGAGGCTCCTGCCTGCGTGGGAGGGAGGCAGTTACCAGAAGCAGGAAGACTTGGTCGTCTCACACCCTCATGGGAAGGTAGAATCCAGTTCTCCAATGTTGTAGGAAAGTGTCTGACTCAAAAAGGGAAAGGGAACTGACTCCTGTCACACAGCAAGATCCATAGAGCAGGAACTGGCCCCCAGGGGGAAGCACACAGGAGCTCTGTCAGAGCCCCTGAGTCCTAGCCGGGGCTGGTCTAGAGAAAATGCAGCACTCTGTGGCATCTATTTTCCCCATAAACCCCCAAATGCTCAAGCTCCTGGATCGTATCAAAAGGACCTAGGACCAACCTGAAGGGCCACCTGCCAGCCACATACAGAACAATGCAGTAGAACAATTTGCCTGCCTCTGTGGACAGAGTGGTGGCTCCATCCCAGGCTGCCAGGGAAAGCTCTTTATGGAGACGAGGTAGGAAAGGAGAAGATAGAATGAGATAGAATGTGAGGGTACTGGAGCTCAGCTACCACAGCATTTGTCTAGTGAGCAGGAAGCTTGGCAGCATTTGACCCCAGTACCCCATAGTAACCCACATGCTGGCACAGGAGGCAGAAGGGTCAGAAGTTCAAAGCCACGCGGTGTGAAGGCACGCACCTTTAAATCCTAGCACTGGAGAGGCAGAGGCGGGTAGATATATGAGTTCAAGGTCAGCTTGGTCTACAGAGGGAGTTCCAGGACAGCCAGGACCACACAGAGAAACCCTGCCTCAAAGATACCAAAAAACATAGAAGAAGAAGAAGAAGAAGAAGAAGAAGAAGAAGAAGAAGAAGAAGAAGAAGAAGAAGAAGAAGAAGAAGAAGAAGAAGAAGAAGAAGANAGAAGAAGAAGAAGAAGAAGAAGAAGAAGAAGAAGAAGAAGAAGAAGAAGAAGAAGAAGAAGAAGAAGAAGAAGAAGAAGAAGAAGAAGGAGAAGAAGAAGAAGAAGAAGAAAAAGAAAAAGAAGAAGAAGAAAAGAAGAGGAGGAGAACAAGATTAAAGTCATCTTCAGATAAATAGCAGTTTTTATTTTTTTAAAGATTTATTTATTTATTTTATGTATGTGAGTACACTGTTACTGTCTTCAGACACACCAGAAGAGGGCATCGGATCCTATTACAGATGGTTGTGAGCCATGTGGTTGCTGAGAATTGAACTCAGGACCTCTGGAAGAGCAGTCAGTGCTCTTAACCACTGAGCCATCCCTCCAGCCCCTAAATAACAATTTTTGTTGTTTTGTTTTGTTTGTTTGTTTGTTTTTGTTTTGTTTTTCTAGACAGGGTTTCTCTGTATAGCCCTGCCTGGCTCTCCTGGAACTCACTCTGTAGACCAGGCTGACCTTGAACTCAGAAATCTACCTGCCTCTGCCTCCCAAGTGCTGGGACTGAAGGCATAAGCCACCACTGCCCGGCCAACAATGTTTAAAATTTATTTTTTTTTTAAAGCAAGGTCTTCCTATATGGTCCTAGCTGAACTGGAACTCTGTGTAGACCATACTGGCTTTAGACTCACAGAAATCTGCCTGCCTCTCTCTCCCCAGTGCTTGAATTAAAGGTGTGTTACCATGCCCACATCACCGTTATACCAATATGTGAGCTGGTGCTCTGTCACAGCATAGGCAGAAGATGTGTGTCTTCATCCTCAGAGAAATTCTCAGTAACCATCAGTTTTGCTTTTGTCATGAAAGAGCCTCAGTTCTGTCACTTTGTAGATGCAGGATTTGGAACAGGGTAGTCACCCCTCTGTGCCTTGGTTTCCCCACCTATAAAACAGGCATGCTAAGACCTATCTCATTGGGCTGCTGTACAGGTTGAGCACCCACGTGCTTGACATGGAGAAAGCATGCCCTAAGACTTAGTCTGTGCAGTGGTGTAATTTTCTTCCTGCAGATTTGTTCAATCTGACTGTGGGGACGTGACGTAATATTAGGCGCTGCTCAGCAGAGAAAGAGGGGACCTTCCTCTTCCTCTCTGGACCTTCCTAGAGTCTGGTCCTGTGCTCTCATCTGTGCAATAGTTTGAATGTCTTCCTGAGACTCCCGCCTTCCCCGAGTGCATCTGGACTCTTGGGCTCCTGGAAGTATGGCTTCCCTCCAGTTTACTTTGAATAGGTTCTGCAGCTGGTGTGTCCCAAGACCTCTCTCTCTCTCTCTCTCTCTCTCTCTCTCTCTCTCTCTCTGTGTGTGTGTGTGTGTGTGTGTGTGTCTCT
>NC_034604.1:54587078-54589962 GCF_900095145.1 Mus pahari | reverse complement strand
CCTCCTCCTCCTCCTCCTCCTCCTCCTCCTCCTCCTTGCCCTAAGTCTCTCATGACCTACAAGATCTCAAGCAGATCTTATATACCATCTCCCAAGGTGGTGACTGTATAGACCTTAACAGAGTCCAGAGCCCAATACACCTTTGGCCCCGACAAGGGATCTAAAAAGGTGCAATTAAAGAAGCCAGAAGAGATTGTTAATCCCTGAAGCTAAAGTTTCAAGTGATTGTGAGACATTCCTGAGTATTGAGACCCAAACCTGGGCTCCCTGACAAAGCAGCAAGCTCTCTTAGCTGAGCCATCTCTCCAGCCCCAGATAGGGGTGTGCTGGGGGGGGGGACCCCCCGGGCTCTAGTGCTGTGCTTTGAGTTAAGGTTTCTATTGCTGCAACAAAACAGCATAACCCAAAAAAGCAAGTCTGGGGAAAAGGGTTTATTTGTCTGAAACTTCCACATTGTTGTTCTTTATGGAAGAAGTCAGGTCAGGAATTCAAACAGGGCAGGATCCTGGAGGCAGGTGCTGATGCAGAGGCCACAGAGGGATGCTTGCTGCTTACTGGCTTGCTTTCTTGCTCAACCTGGTTTCTTACAGAACCCAGAACCACCACCCCAGGAATGGCACACACCCCCCCACACACACAAAATGGGCCAAGCCCTCTCTAGTTGACCACTAATTAACAAAATGCTTCACAGCTGGTTCGGCAAGGCTCCTTCCTCTCTGATGACTCTAGCCTGTGTCAATTTGACACAAAACCCAGTCAGGACACCCTGTATCTGATCTATCTGCCCCAGACAAGGGAACATCTCTCCTTTGGCCATTCATTTGTTCAGTAACCGATCCAGGCACTTAGGATACATAGGGACATAATGTCCCTATCCATATAGAGGCAGGAAAGCAAGATTGGGCCAGGTTGCTGTGTTCACAGGGAGTGAATGGGCCTGATTGATAAGGTCAGGTTCAAGCTCAGGCTTGAAGGAGCTAAGGCGGTTACAGTCTGTCTGCAGAAAGGTAGCTCTAGGTGGATGCTGCAGCCAGAGCAAAGGCTCCATGTGATACTTGGTTGTGGTTGGAAGAAGACCCAGGAGGCAGCGTGGCTGCACCAATCATGTACATTTCTTCGGCTTTGCTCTGCAAGCAACTGGGAAAAGTCTTGAGCAGAGAAAAACTTTTTTTTTTTAAACACCCACCTCAAATGGGTTTGTGTCTTTTTTTTTCAAAGATTTATTTATATGAGTACACTGTAGCTGTCTTCAGACACACCAGAAGAGTGCATTGGACCCCATCACAGATGGCTGTGAGCCACCATGTGGTTGCTGGGAATTGAACTCAGGACCTCTGGAAGAGCAGTCAGTGCTCCTAACCACTGAGCCTCCTCTCCAGCCCAGAGAAGAACTTTTTATCAGGCTTTACTTTAGAAGGCTGGCATTGCCTGTTGCACTGAGAATCTGAAATAGCCAAAAGGCCTCATGGGACAGTGGTGATGGTCAGCAGGGAGACTGACTAGGGAGGCTCTGTAGCAGAGGGCCTCTAGGTAGTCCCAGACTCTCTCTGGGAGAGAGAGCTGTCGATTCCCATCCAGCTGGAGGGGCTGGGCTGCTGAGTCCAGGTCACTGTTGGGATTTTCCCATAGCTATATACTCTATATAAGCAATTTACAACCTGGGGCTCCCCAACTTTTCCCAAGTGGGAGGTGTCATCTGGCAGGTCGGAAGGAGGAAGGCATGATCCTCCAGACAATTCCCGAACCTCTGGGATTCATTCATTCAACTGGTGAGGCAGTAAGTCTAGGCCAGCACTGAAATGGATCAGAAGCAGGGTCAGGAGGCCCCAGCGGCCCTTAGAGGCTCAGGCATCCTGGTGGGGTAATAGCTGAGTCTGTCCAGAAATCAGGTACTAAGTGCGGCTCAGGGTTCCAGGGTCTGGAAATGGGCCTGGAAATCAGAAGTCTGTCTGTGGCTCCTCAAATCTAGGGAACCTTCAGGAGACCTTGGTGAGAGGCTCTGGTTTGGAATGTGGAAGGGAGGGAGAGTCTCAGGATTGACGACAGAGACAGAAAGTGGGATCTACACTCCACTGAGTCTTCTTGCTTGGGTGATGGAGAAGGTGATGCTTACACAAGCAGAAAGTCCTTGCCATATTTGAGGAACAGAAAGCAGTGTTTGAGTGAAGCAAGCCATGCAGGAGAGAGGGGGGGGAGAGGGGAAGTCTTGGCTATTACCAATCCAAATCTTGAACCTTGAGTCCCTGCTAGGTTATTTCAAAACCCATCATAGATAGAGGAGGTACTGGGCATGAAGGTTCTGGGTCTGCTTCATGTGTGAAGTAGATGTATGTGACATATAAGTCCAAGTAGGGCTAGAAGGGGAGCCAGGGACCAGAGAGATGGTGCTGGATGCAGGTAGATATGGGGAGATCTGGGGGAGGGGAGGATGAGGGTCCAGGATGATGGCATTCCCTGAAGTGGGACAATGATAGTGGGTGGAACCCAGAGTTTTGTTCCGTAAAGGTCTTGCTACATCAGCTGGGTACGCTCTTGGAATATGGAGCAGACATGGAGGGTAGACACCACGATGAAACGAGAAGAATGAGCAGATCCCTGAGTGCTATCACCCTGCAGATAGCCCCTGAAGCCATGAGAGAGGAGCCTCTCTGCCTTGAGACTGGAAAAATAGACCTGAACAGCGATGAGGGAGGGGACAGGGTACACTGGGGAGTCCTCACACAAGCCCCAAAGAGGGAATGGTCACCTGTGTCAAATACTGCCCAGAGGACAAGCCAGGCAAGCACAGGGATGCCTATTGGACATAGCCACTTGGTGACAATGATGAGGGCGGGTCTGAGAGCAGGGGTGAGGGATGGGAGGTGCAGGGGTGAGGGATGGGAGG
>NC_034604.1:54584611-54586963 GCF_900095145.1 Mus pahari | reverse complement strand
GGGGTGAGGGATGGGAGGAGCAGGGGTGAGGGATGGGAGGTGCAGGGGTGAGGGATGGGAGGTGCAGGGGTGAGGGATGGGAGGAGCAGGGGTGATGGTAAGGAACTCAGGTGTGTGATGTGTTTGTCTGTTTGGAATACACCGATGGATTGGATGGCGGCTGAAAGAGGGGGCTCACAGGTAGATCATAGCCCAGCAAGGAGGGCACAGGAACAGCTCTAGTTGGGCCCTGGAGTGTCTTTTCTAGCATCCAACCAAGATGTCTGCCACCCTCCACATTCCTGCTCCCAGGACTCAAAACATCCCCATGCTGCCCATGTTGGAGGGACAGGCAGAACTGTGGGCTCACGCAGGCCAGCTCTGGCTGTCGTTGTTCCCTTCTGGGGAGCTCACTGTGACTCCTGCGTGCTCTCTTCCTTTCCCATCACCACACCCCTGTGACTGTCAGCAGTATGGAGCTAAGGGCGGGAAGCAGAGAAGCAGGCTTCTGAGGCCAGGTCTGTGCTGGGCTCATTGTGGAACCCACCGTGCACACTGCCTTATCCTCTCTGAGAATAGGGAATTTCTTTCTTTATTGTTTCTATTTCCATTTTTAGATCCTGGATGGTTTTGTTCAGTTCCTTCAGCTGCTTGGTTGTGTTTTCCTGTAATTCTTTATTCTATTGGTGATGCCTGCATCTATGATTCCTGATCTCTTTCCTAGGTTTTTCTATCTCCAGGGTTGTCTCCCTTTGTGATTTCTTTAGGAATTTCTTTCTTTCTTTCTTTCTTTCTTTCTTTCTTTCTTTCTTTCTTTCTTTCTTTCTTTCTTTCTTTCTTTTTCTTTTTCTTTTTCTATTTTTTTTTTTTTTTTTTTAGGTTTTTCGAGACAGGGTTTCTCTGTATAGCCCCGGCTGTCCTGGAACTCACTCTGTAGACCAGGCTGGCCTCGAACTCAGAAATCCGCCTGCCTCTGCCTCCCGAGTGCTGGGATTAAAGGCGTGCGCCACCACACCCGGCGGGAATTTCTTTCTTAAATTTTTTTTTTTCATCCATTTCTTTTGTGTGTGTGGATGCTTTGTTTGCACATGCATTTAAGCACCACATGTGTGCCGAGGGCCCGGGGCAGCTAGAAGGGGGTTTCAGATCTCCTGGAACTGGAGATGGTGATGAGATGCCTGGGTTCTAGGAACTGCGCCTAGGTCCTCTGGAAGATCAGCCAGCTCCCAGCTACTGACCCGGCAGCCCCCTCCGGGGGCCCACCTAGAGTTGGGGAGATGCTTGGGAGGGAGGAGGAAGTACTCGGTCTCACAAGTCTCTAAAATGGCTCTCATCGCTTGTCCATGACGTTCCCTCTCATATTCCGCGAGACAGTGAGCCTCACAGCAGAGGAAGTCCAGCTTCTCAGGAAGACAGTGGAGACAGAGGCTGCCACGGAACTCGTCTGTCTCCTCCGTGGGTTCCGATTAAAATCGCCTTCGTGCTTGCAAGGCAACTTTACACCCCGAGCTCTCTCCCCAGGCCCGAAGCTGTTATTTCTCGCACAAGCATGATTTCCCTGAGACCATGATTTCTTCCTTACGGAGTCTCTGGTTGTCTGCCAGGCAAGCTCAACTTTGCCAGATACATGAGGGGGAGAGGGGCAGCTTCAAGGCCTCCTTCCTGCCCTCACAAGCCTGCCTGTCTGTTTGCAGCACCTGCAATCCCTGCTCAGGATCTCTGCCAGCAGGCCCCCTTGGCTGCATACCCTAAGCATCTACTGTCGGGGCAAGACCATGCTTGGATGATAATAAATAAAATTAAATAAACAATTCAAGACTCGGCTTCACGCGGTAACACATGCCTTCAGTTGCCCTTGGCAAGGAGAGGCAAGCGGATAACTGAGTCTGAAGCCAACCTGGTCTACACAGAGTTCCAGGACGATCAGGACTATAATGGAGAGACTCCCCCAGTCTCAAAGACACACACACACATACACACAACTTAAACTCAATATACTACACTGGCTACATGTTGTGGAGGTCAGAAGACAGCTTGCTGGAGTTGGTCCTTTCTTTCCACCATGTGGCTCCCAGGGATTGAACTCAGGTTATGGATGTGGCAGGGAACACCCTCACCCACTGAGCTATACCCAAGGCCCATATTCAGGCCTTTGTAACACAGGATCCGGTATGTACACAAGTGAATGGATTGTGTACCTGAGACTGGCCTCGACTTCTGTCCGGACTCTGCTTACAGAGCTGAGATTATAGGCACACCCTTATTTACTTTTATATTTGCATTCTGAGTGGGTGTTTTTTTTTTTTTAAGATTTATTTATTTAATATGCCGGGCAGTGGTGGTGCAGGCCTTTAATCCCAGCACTTGGGAGGC
>NC_034604.1:54581235-54584196 GCF_900095145.1 Mus pahari | reverse complement strand
GTTACGGATGGTTATGAGCCACCATGTGGTTGCTGGGATTTGAACTCTGGACCTTCGGAAGAGCAGTCGGCTGCTCTTACCCATTGAGTCATCTCACCAGCCCCTGATTTTTTTTTTTAAAGATTTATTTTATGTATATGAGTACACTGTCGCTATCTTCAGACTTGCCAGAAAAGGGCATTGGATCCCATTCCAGATGGTTGTGAGCCACCATGTGGTTGCTGGGATTTGAACTCAGGACCTCTGGAAGAGCAGTCAGTGCTCTTACTCACTGAGCCATCTCTCCAGCCTTTGAGTGGTTTCTACATTTTTATTTTGTTACACATGTGAGTGGGCTGAGGTGGAGAGGTCAGATGGTAATTTTGGGGAGTCCTTTTCTCCTGCTGTGTGTTTCAGGAATCAAACACGGGTTGTCAGATGCGCGGCGAGAGCTTCTAGCCACTAAGGCATCTAGCTACCCCTGCGTTATGTCTCTTTTGGTGTTAACTCTGGTCACCTTTTCTGGCTTTTTGGTAGGAAAGAAGAAAGAGTTGAATTTCACTGGCTTCATCTGTTTCTTGTAGCTTTTCTATTTAAAAAAAATTTTTTTTAAAGATTCATTTCATTTTATGTGTCTGAATGTTTTGCCTACACGTATGTCTGTGTACCATATGCGAGCCTGGTGCCCTCAGAGGTCAGAAGAGAGGGTTGGATCCTGAACCGCAAGAACACGTTCTCTTGACCCCTGAGCCATCTCTTCATCAACCCCCTTTTCAAATGATTTTATTTCATATTATGTGTATGAGTGATTTGCCTGCTTGTCTGTCTGTGTGGAAGTCAGAAGAGGAGGTGGATTTCCCTGGAACTGGAATTATGGACAGATGTGAATTGCCATGGTAGGTGCTAGAAACAACAAATACTCGTTAACTACTGAAGCATCTCTCCAAACCCTTCTCACTGCTTTTATAGCTCAACCAAAAGGGCTCTTTGTATATTACACAGTCCCAGCCTCCTCTCTGAAAAGATGGGAAACTGAGGCCCAGAGAACTGGCTTTGCCTCACAGAATCTGCGCCACAGTGCTGTGCAGCACTGGAGACTGTTTCCTGTCGGAACAATGCTGCCACCTGGTGGTCATCCACAGAAACCGGATACCTGCACGGAACAACTGGGGCTCCTCCTTCAGACTTAGAACTTCACTCCCTTTACCTCTCAAACCCCTCAGAGGCTGGGTCACCAAAAGTCTTCCTCTTCCATCAATTCCATGGCAGATTTTCTTCACTGAGCCCCGCCTGCTAGAGATGAACTGTGTTCCATGACTATGAACACAGAGGTTTGAATTCTGGCTCAGTCCATTTCTATTGCTCACATTTCTTTTTGTTTGTTTGTTTGTTTGTTTGTTTGGGGTTTTGTTTTGTTTGTCTTGTTTTTGGTTTGAGGGTTTTTTTGTTGTTCTGTTTTGTTTGGAGACAGGGTTTCTCTGTATAGTCTTAGCTGTCATGGAACTTGCTTTGTAGACCAGACTGGCTTCTTTCTCCCAAGTGCTGAGATTAATGTTGCACGCCACTACTGCCTTGAAAAACAAAACAAAACAAATAAAAGAAAAAAGAAAAAAGAAAAAGAGAAGAAATAAGGAAGGAAAAAACGAAAGAAAAAAGAGAAGAGAAAAAGGAAGGAAGGAAAGAAGGAAGAGAGAGAAAGAAAGGAAGGGAGGGAGGGAGGAAGGAAGGAAGGAAGGAAGGAAGGAAGGAAGAAAGAAAAAGAAAGAAAGAAAGAAAGAAAGAAAGAAAGAAAGAAAGAAAGAAAGAAAGAAAGAAAGAAAGAAAGAAAAAGAAAGAAAGACAGGCACATCTTCAAGCCTTTCTCCCAGAGTTCTGAAGGTAGAAGCTATGGCTGAGGCCCAGGTATCAGGATTGTAGATATGTTGTGCACAAGAAACACTGGGCTTAGTGAGAGAAACTCATGTAGCAGGTGGACTTAAGCACCGTACACAAGCAAGATATTGGGTAATGACTTAGGAATGCCATCATGGGGAAGGGGTACTATGGGTAAATGGCTTAGGAATGATGTCATAGGGAAGGGGTACTATGGGTAAATGGCTTAGGAATGCCNAATGGCTTAGGAATGATGTCATAGGGAAGGGGTACTATGGGTAAATGGCTTAGGAATGCCGTCATAGGGAAGGGGTACTAATGATAACCTGGTTTGATGGTCAAGGAGATCCTGCTAAAATGACAAGCTCAGAAGAGATCTGAAAGCAAAGTGTGTGTCCGTGTGTGTGTGTGTGTGTGTGTGTCCGTGTGTCCGTGTCCATGTGTGTGTGTGTACGCAGGCACACGTATTTAGAGGGTGTCCTGCTCTGTGACTCTCTGCCTTATTCTCCTGAACCTAGGAGGACTGGGCTGGCCATCAGCAAATCCCAGTTATTCTGTCTCTGTCCTGCTCTGTGCTGTGATTACGGTGTTCATGGCCATAACCAGCTTATGTGGGTGCTGGGGATTTGAACTTTGGTCTTCAAGCTTGTGCAACACGCACTTTATCCATCCCCCAGTCCAACAATGGCTTATAGCATATGAGCTATACTTAGGTGCTTGGAGAGACTGAAAACTGAAGTCTGTTTCGGTTTTTTGAGACAGGGTTTCTCAGTATAGCCCTGGAACTCACTTTGTAGACCAGGCTGGCCTCGAACTCAGAAATCCACCTGCCTCTGCCTCCCGAGTGCTGGGATTAAAGGCGTGCCCCACCATGCCTGGCTAAAACTGAAGTCTTTATTTTGGCATTTGGAGGAGGGATATAGTGATCAAACCCAGTGCTATATAAGTGAGTTATATCCCAACCTGCAGTCTTTCAGATTAGTCATAGATCCAGTTAAAAATTGAGATTCCGGGGCTGGAGAGATGGCTCAGCGGTTAAGAGCACTGACTGCTCTTCTGAAGGTCCTGAGTTCAAATCCCAGCAACCACATGGTGGCTCACAACCATCTG
>NC_034604.1:54577705-54580445 GCF_900095145.1 Mus pahari | reverse complement strand
AAAAAAAAAAAGAAAGAACCACATGCTGCAGGCTACCGCGTTTCCTCAGGGCTGTTTCCATCCCATATCCATTCTGTGCAGAAAGACAGACAGCTTTGGTAGTATTTTTTGGGATTACAGGGGGCTTTATGGAGGCTGCGTGAATCCCTGGTGCAGTCAACAAGCCACGCAGAAAAAAAACGAAGAAGCCCATGCCAATTCTGCTGCAATCTTCTGCTATTTTATCTTCAGTTAAGCTATTCTTCTTTTGGTTAGCTCGAATCTACCATTCAACTCGTCCGTGTGTTTAATTTTTTGTATGTGTGTATATTTAATCTCAGTCAAATATTGTTCTGAGCCTTTCCTTTGGTCTTTTTCAAATACACTTCGATGTTTTTTTCTTTTCTTTTCTTTTCTTCTTCCCCTTCTCCTTCTCATCCTTCTTCTCCTCCCCTTCCTCGCCTCCTCCTTCTCCTTCTCCTTCTCCTCCTCCTCCTCCTCCTCCTCCTCCTCCTCCTCCTCCTCCTCCTCCTCCTCCTCCTTCTTCTTCTTCTTAAGACAGGGTGTCACTGTGAAGCTCCAGCTGTTCTGGAACTCACAGAAATCTGCCTGCCTCTGCCTCCCAGGTGCTGAGATTGAAGGCGTGCGTCACCATGACTGGCTTGGATGTTCTTCTTTGATTTCTTCAAAGTGCTTGAAGGTTTCCTCTACTTCTCCGGAGTTACGAAATGCATAGGTTTTTTTGTTTTCTTGTTTTCTTTCATCTTACTGGAGATCTAGGGAAGTCCTTCAAAGTACTGATTTGGGTGAGAACAAAGATGGGAGCCCCTTCCTCTATTCTTTCCATGGCTTACCAATCTGTCAAGCCCCTGCTTTGTGCAGATGAGGCTGGAAACTGTGGTGGCAAATCTAGTGTAGGGTCTAGCTCTGCTTCCAGAGACAACACAGTAGTGGGGAAATAGGCTATTGCAATAAATAGATGGCTGGAAATCCACTCAGGAACAAAAAGGTACTATTGGAATTCAAGGGAGGAGTACCCTGAGGAGCCTGGTCTACAGGGGTTCTTAACCTTCCTAAGGCTGTGACCCTTTAATATAGTTCCTCATGATGTGATGACCCCTGACCATAGAATTATTAGTGCTTAATGCAGGAGTAGAAAATTAGAAGGTAAAAGGAGCTAGGCTTGGCTTGGGCAGAGGAAGAGAGAATGGGTGTGGCCATGCTAGATCAAAAGCCTGGAAGATTCCCTGAAGAGAAGAGAAGAGATTCTATCCTGGGGAAAAGCCAAAGGGATAACTAAATGGGACAAGACAGTTTATTTTGCAGAGCTGAGAGATGAACTATCGTACTTAAGCCCTCCACTGAGCACCCCAACCCCTCAGTTTCATTTCCACGGGTTACAGGAAAACCAGGGTGACTAATCAGGAGAGAGACCATTCCCTGAAATCCAGTGAACAAGGTGATGCTGGGCGGTGGCCATCTCCAGAGGGGTGATAGGATTGCCAGCTTCGGGCTGAGCTTCTGAAGTTGGGTTCCCGTGCTCTGCAAAGGTCAGGTCAGTAACAGCATATGGCTCGTCTCATCTGCCTCAGAAGGCTGCTGGGGTCCAAGCTGACCACAGCTTAGCTGTCCTTGAAAAAACAAAAACAAACAACCAAAAAAAACCAAAAAAAAAAAAAAAAAAAAACCAAAACCAAAATACCAATCCAGAAATCAATCAACCCTGAAAGAGGGCTCAGTGACCCAGCTGACCACATCCCCGGTTACCAGGGAACAAAGCGGGTCGCAGTGTTCCATCACAGGAAGTAAGGAGAATGCTCCAGGAACCGCCAGCATGTTTCCACCAGGCTCCCAGCCAGCTGTCCTTTATTCGCTTGGCACAAGAACCGAAGAGGCTTAAGAATAGCAGCAGCTTGTCTGGTGCTAAACACTTCATCCTGTGATCCCTTCCGAGACACAGCATCCCCAGCCGTTTCCACTAAAAGGCTGAGCCGAAGTTCTTAGTCCCAACATTGCCGACTGAAGCGGTGGAAATGGCCACCTCCTGACTGCGTCCCGCATATACCTAGAAACCGGGCCGACGAACAGGATGAGACCACATTCCTTCAGTCATTTCATTTGATAGACAGTTAAAGATAACTTGAGTGTTCTTGTCTACGACACTCCTGCCACTTCCATCTGCCACTGCCCTGATATATTTATCAAAAAAAAAAAAAAAAAAAAAAAAGACATGTGCATGTCCGGTACATGTCCTCAATCTCCTTGTCTTTGATGTTTGTGGATGTAACTATGATGCTCATGAGTATTTTTGTAGATCTAATTCAGTTTCAGGTTTCTCTTGTCTAGGTGGAGGCTATGAGTTCTCTGGGAGAGCTCTGTGGCAAGTGAGGTGCTCTTGTTGTGTCAGACCAGAGGACCCACCCATGCACGACGTGACTTCCCAGGTGCTACGGGCCTCCTTGGTTACTTCTAATATCCCTCTGTCATATTCTATTCACCGGGATCTGAATCACCAGCACAGTAGAGGGAAGAAGTTCTTCCCAGTGAACTGATCTTAAATTACTTTCAATTCTTTAATTAAGTAAGATTTGTGCCCAGCCACCCCTACTTTTGAAAACTTAAGTTCAGCATGGTTTTATTTTATGACCTGGGTTTAGCCACACACTATTTTTTTTTTTTTTTTTTTTTTTTTTAGGTTTTTCGAGACAGGGTTTCTCTGTATAGCCCTGGCTGTCCTGGAACTCACTTTGTAGACCAGGCT
>NC_034604.1:54568691-54576965 GCF_900095145.1 Mus pahari | reverse complement strand
GAGACAGGGTTTCTCTGTGTAGCCCTGGCTGTCCTGGAACTCACTCTGTAGACCAGGCTGGCCTCGAACTCAGAAATCCGCCTGCCTCTGCCTCCCAAGCGCTGGGATTAAAGGCATGCGCCACCACGCCCGGCGACAGACTTCGACAGTTTTTTTTTTTTTTTTTTTGCATTTTTTTTTTATGTGTGTTTTGCCTGAATTTATGTCTGCACTCCATGTGTGTGCCATGCCCTTGGAGGACAGAAAAACACGAGATCCCCTGAGACTGAAGTTGCAGACAGTTGAGAGCCACCCTGGCAGGGTTGGAGTTGAACCTGGGTCTTCTGAAAGAGCAGCCAGTGCTCTTAACCACTGAGCCATCTCCCTAGCCTCCATTTAAGTAAAATGTGGGATTTTATGCATCCAGACAACTCAGTATTATCCAACAAAGGAATGGGGTGTGTGCATGTGTCACAATATGGATGGATCTTAGGATACTTTATCACCTGCTTATGGCAGGACACTACAGTAATCCCAGCACCAAGGGGCCAAGTAGGAAAATCCAAACCAGCCTGTGCTATATAGGGAATCCTGTCCCCCAAACCAAAACAAACCAAAGTACAACTCAGGAATCAAATCTTTGGCAACCGGCTTGAGAGAACTCAACAGTTGAGAATGCTTGTTGCTCTTCCAGAGGACCATGATTTCAGTCCCCAGCACCCAGGTCAGGTGGCTCACAACCACCTGTAGTTTCAACGCCAGGCTAGCAATCTCCTCTCCACACACACACAGATACACACACACACAAATTCAAAACAAAAAGAAAGCCAAACCGCCTTTGCCAATGTGCTAGGGGCTTTTATCTGAAACAGGGTCTCAGTGTATACAAAGTTCTGCCTGCTCTTGTCTCCCAAGATGCTGGGGTTAAAGGCATGCTCCCACACCTGGCTTTTTTGAGGCAGGTTTCAAATTGTAACCCAGGATAGCCCCAGTTGGGTAGCAACCCTAACTTTACTAGGATTGCATGTGGACCACCAAGAGCAACTCTGCCAGATTACTTTTCATCATGGCTTTCATACCTGTGTTATAGGAATAAAAGCACCTAAATGGCCAGGTGTGGGGGCACACGCCTTTCATCCCAGCACTCAGGAGGCAGAGGCAGGTGGATTTCTGAGTTCGAGGCCAGCCTGGTCTACAGAGTGAGTTCCAGGACAGCCAGGGCTACACAGAGAAGCCCTGTCTTGAAAAACCAAAGGTCACCGAAACGGTTTAAGACCGACCTTTACATCTCAGTACATGGGGGTGGGTCGGAACACACAGAGGGACCCGGCTCAGTGGTCGAGAGCACTGGGTGCTCTTCCAAAGGACCTGAGTTCAATTCCCAGCACCTACATGGCAGCTCAGAACTGTTTTAACTCCAGTTCCAGGGACTCGGCACCCTCACACTGACATACTCGCAGGCAAAACACCAATCCACATTTAAAGACTCAGTGCATCCAGGGTGGCACGTGCCTCTAATCCCAGAACTAAGAAGGCAGAGGGAGGCGGTTGGATCTATATTGAGTTCCAGGCCAGCCAGGGACACACAGTGAGGCCGCCTCAAAGAAAGAAAAGCAAACCCTTCCAGAACACTCAGCGCCATCTGATAACACCGTGTCCTTGGAGCTCAACACAAGCTTCTGCAAAGCCAAGAACCGTTATCTGCTTTACTGCCGATGAAAATAGGACTTGGTATTTGTGGGGTGACTGATTCTTAGGTACTTTATGTACCAATGTGGAACAACCTCAAAGAACTGCTAAGGAAAGCAACACAAGTACAAGCTCGCCATCTTGCACAGCCGGTGTGGGGGGAAGCAGCACACCCACACAGGTTTATATATGGCTCAGGTCTGGAAGGCTCCTCTCTTCAGCTCAGGCTACACTTGGATCAAGTTGCCCCTGCTCTGGCTCCTTAAGAACAAAACAGGAAGTTTACTGGTGGCAAGTGCCTTTAATTTCCACCTATTGGTGGAGGCAGAGACAGGCAGATCTCTGTGGGACAGCTTGATATACAGAATTTATTCCAGGACAGTCACAACTACACCGTAAGACCCTTTGGAAAAAAAACAAATTGGCTGCTAATTTACACCTGTAACCCTAAAGCTACAGTCAAGAGAATCATTAAGTTTGAGGCCAGCCTGAACTACAGTGAAACCAGTCAAAAGGAACTGATTCATGTGTCCACAATTTAAACAGCTCCACTTCTCTGGTGTTTTCATGTCACTCTGGCCTGGAGGTCCCTATGTAGACCATACTGGCTTCCAACTTGTGATCCACTAGCCCCAGCCTGCTGGGGTTAGAGTGACCCACGATGCCTGGGCTACAAATTACTTGGAGACTGGCTGGCAGACACCACAGATCTGCAGCCTCAGCTTCTTAGGCTCCCTTTCCCAGAAAACCAGTTTATAGAACCTAGGCTTGCCCAACTTACACCAGAACCGAGACAACCCTGCTGTGCTCCTATAGTCGTCTGCAAGTGCTCTCTAACAATATACATTTCCCTTGCTGTGTACCCTGGTGACAAGAGACAACACCAGAACTGCTGGGCATGGTGGCATGCACCTTCCATCTCAGCACTTGGAAGGCAGAGGCAGCCGGATCTCTTTTGAGAGACCAGCCTCATCTACACAATGAGTTTAAGGACAGCCAGAGCTCTGTAAAAACCCTGTCTCAAAAACAAACACCTGGGAGGACGCTGGTTTAATTCCCAGCACCCACACCGATAGCTCACAACTATCTCTAACTCCAGTTCCAGGCCCTCACATAGACATACGTGCAGGTGAAACATGGAAGTGCATAAAATACAAACACCAGAACTAAAATAGCTTACACAAAGCAATTTATTAACAGAAAATAATGAGAAGTCCTGTTCACAGACGGCGACCACGACGACCCCCCTTCCTTCGAGTGCTGTCAGAGGGAATGGGGGTAACATCCTCTGTGAAAAGAAAAAAAAAAATCATTGTAGCCACAAGTCTAACTAGCAGTAGACTTTCTTCTTCCCCAAATATAGCTCCAATGGTCAACCCCACCTTCCAATTCCTCATTCCAACCCCACTGTGGAAGTGGACACAGGCTCTGAGAAGGTGCACAATCAAAGGTGAAGGACACCGAGTTCCTAACTCAGAGCCTACTGACTGTGGTAGAAAGTGACCCTACATGAGCAAGTGTGGCTGTTTGCTCTTTTCACCAGGTAGCAGGAGCAATTCTGTCATGAAGGCCAGCAGAGAAGCCGGGAGGGCAACCAGTGGAGTCACCTGGTAAGCCACAGAAGGCTCTGAGATCAGTCAGAAATGGTTTTAAATTTCCCAACACAGATAGGGAAAAACTGTATCTATTACAAAGACACGCCTCTCATAATGCCTCTTACATACTCCTTAACAAAAGTAACCAAAGCTGACCCACTAGGCACATTGCACGGTTTGGAAGGGGTCAGTGCTTGAAAGCACCCCAAGTGTAACCAGAGGGGACACTCACCAATCCGCCCAATCTTCATCCCAGAGCGAGCAAGAGCTCTGAGGGCTGACTGGGCTCCAGGTCCAGGGGTCTTGGTCCTAGAAAATGAAGGATTGTCGGCCTAGTCAGCAAGAGTTTTTTCTAATTTTAATTCACATCTAAATGGGGAGTCGGGCAGTGGTGGCGCAAGCCTGTAATCCCAGCACTTGGGAGGCAGAGGTAGGTGGATTTTTGAGTTCGAGGCCAGCCTGGTCTACAGAGTGAGTTCCAGGACAGCTAGGAATACAGAGAGAAAAACCCTGTCTTGGGGGTGGGAACGGGGGAAGCCACCACTTAAATACTCGCAGACTGTGAGGGAACCACACTTAATCTCCAACTTCACAACACAAAACCCTTTTCAAAATTGCTAAATGAGGGCTGGAGAGACAGCTCAATAGTACTGCAGTGGGCCTGGACTCTTCTTACCGCCCACATGGTGGCTTACAACCATCTGCAACACCAGTTCCAAGAGATTCATTGCCCTATTCTGACCCCGGGTATTCACATGATACACACACTCATGTAATTTTTCTACCTTTATTTTGGTGGTGGGGAAGGGGGGGAGGAACAGGGCAGAAACATGCTGGGATCCCAGGCCCCTATTTAAGTCACCCCTACCACCAATTCCACACTTCCTAGTATTTACCACAGACCGAAACCATGTAACCTCCTGCATGTTGATCAAAAGCCTGAGTTTTCCTGCAGAGTGAGGTGCCACCCAAGGCTATCTCAAGTCCTGCTTACTACCTGGTATGCTGTGGTTATTCAATAAACACAAAAGGACAAACACAAAGGAACAAATTACCCATTTTTTTTAGCAACTCACTGTTAGCCCAGGCTAGCCCCAAACTCTAGCTCCTCCTAATCTATTCCTGCACGATGGGATTACAGATTATGAGCTGCTATCTCTAACTAGGAACATAATACATGCCTAAAATAACTTGCTCTCAGACAGAACAGATGAGATTTCAAACCCACCCCTCATCTTCTGTACCTGTTTCCTCCTGTAGCCCGGAGTTTGATGTGCAGGGCCGTGATGCCCAGCTCCTTGCACCTTTGGGCCACATCCTGGGCAGCCAACATGGCTGCATACGGAGAGGACTCGTCTCGGTCAGCCTTTACCTTCATCCCACCTGTTACTCGGCAGATGGTTTCCCTGGGGACAAAGGCAGCCAGAACCGTGTCATTTTCCAAAAAGGGTGCACAGAACACTTACTGAACCCCAATGAGCACAGTCTAACAGCGTATTTATGACAAGGCAGGTTAACTCGAGCATAATTCTGGGTCTGAACAAGACAGCTATAAGTTGTGTTTACGGGTTCAAAGACCCCCTATATAGCTAAACTCCTTTGTGTCAACAAGCCCTGGTTGATAAAATCAGAGCAAAGGAGTAGAGACATGAGCATCAAGTTCAAGTTTATCCTCAGTTCCGTGAAACAGTGTTTTCTTATAATTCGTGGGAAATTAAGCAAAACAGTAATTCTTTAGGGCAAATCCCACCAACTGGTCCAACTGGCATACCCTTTCTAGCCCAGCCCCACTAAGGCTGGTTTTATGCCTTTCTGCAGAAGTACTCACTTGCCAGACAGATCAGTGACATGGACGAAGGTATCATTGAAGGATGCAAAGATGTGGCAGACACCGAACACATTCTCCCCTTCAGCCACTTGAGGTCCCAGGCTGATGACCTGCTCTTCCTTCTTTTCCTTCCCCTTGCGAGGTGCCATCTCTAGGTGAAGAACCTCAATGTTAGCAACAGGCAAAGGGCCCCCCACATATTTTCTTTACTACTAAGGGAAAACCTAAGCCTTGCTCCTAATAGCCTGTCTGTTCTTGGCATTTATCAAGTTTAAAAAGAGGGTTCTGAACGCGCCTACAGTCCCAGCAACAAACCACATGCACAAGCTGCTATGTGTAACAGCATGGAAGTCAGGTCTCAAGCCTGAGTTAACACTCTTAACTCTTCCCTTAAACTTGGAATTTTTATTTGTTCAGGGTGACCCAGCAGGCAGTTAAATAGCAGATACCACAACTAAGTTAGGGGGTTCTCTGTCCATACATAATACTTAAACCCAAGTTTCCTGGACCCCAGATACCTTACAGTTTAGGCCCAAAGCAGCCTAAAATGACAAAGAAGTCAAAGAACTTTGCAGCTTATCCCTGCCAACAGCTTCACCACCACCCAACCAGATGCCTCCCCAGCACAAGCCCTCACAGCCTGTCTAGAAGCAAACCTTTCAACTTTTCCTAGTACCAAACATTAATAGCAGAGTGTGGTGTGTGTAACTTTTTACCTCCAGCATTAGGGGATCAGAGGCAGGAACATCTACATAACAAGTTCTAAGACAGCCAGGGCATGCCTTCCAGAAAGATCTACAAGCCAGCCTTGAGATCACCTAACTCTAGCCTGTAAACAAAGTGCACTCGTGGGAACTAGGGAAAAGACACAAACAGTGAGGCTGATCCTGAGAAGTAGCCGAACACACTACCACCATCCTCAACAACAAACCAGTTATTGAGGGGCACTCAAATCAAATTAGTTAATCTCCCAGCAACTAAGGATACTAAACAGGACAGTCTAAGATGATGCCTGCCTTGTATTCTCTCTCTAGCACCAAGATGTCCCTACTCCCCACACACTGACACACAAAAACCCCAAACACCACAGGCCTTAGAAGTAGGTTTCAAGTGTCCCTGGCATCTCTCTCGTGCCTTCCTCATAGGGTCCAATCGCCAGAAGCGCGAGGGCAGGTCTCGAATGCACAGTCACCTGATCTCACCCTCAAATTAGGCAAATACACGCGATTCGGTAGGGTTCGAATCGTCTGGGCCGTGATGACCACGGTGGGGGTGAATATGCAGGAGACTATGGCATCCGTCCCACTCCACCACGGAGGAAGCCGACAGGCAGTGTGTCAGACTCGAGAGTAGCCGTCATGGGTTAGGATTAGAAGCCCTCCACACAGGACTAAGAGGTCTTAGGGCATCCTTTTCTTAATTTGATCTTGACTTACAGAGGGGATCGGTACGACTCCTACTCGTGTTTTTTTCACGAGAGGAACGAGGTTCGGTGCAGGCCGGCGACTGCCCGGGGTACAGGCGACGGTCCACACGCGATCAGGGACCGGCTCCCCAAATCACTCCGCGCGACGGCTAAGACGAGGGGCCCAGGGCAGGCCCCGCACCCACTCCCACTCCCGACTTCCTCCATCTCAGGCCAGCGGCCGCCACCGGGACACGGCGGAGCCTTGGGTCCCGATGGGCCCGGCCGGGCGGGCGGCTGCTCGTCTCCACCACGCACTTGGCTCGGCTACGGCGCACAGACCCCGGCCCCGACCCCGCAGACGGCCCTGGCTAAAGGATGCCGCACGATTCTCCCGGCCCGGGCCTCCCTACCTGATCGTCGTCTCCAGACTCCTCCACCGGAAAGAGAGAGACGGAAGGGGAGGGCGGACGGGTCACTTCCGTCTTCCGGAAGTGTACCTCTGAGGTCACGGAGCGAGGGGCCGCCTCCCGGAAGAAATCTCCATCACGGTGTCCAGCGAAAGCTAGAACCGCCGGTACGGAAGATGGCCTATTAAGGAAGTCGGTGCTACGTGCTGCTGTGACCGGATCTGCCTATGAGAACTCACGGAGCGGACACGAGCGGGAGAAGACGCGGGCTCGGCTCCAGGTCGCGGTGGATGCTGCAGCTAGACGGACTTCCGCCATCAGAACGTCAGGCCAGGCAGCCGGGAGGCGACAGCGCTCCTCGTGGTACGGAGGTGAATAACAACAACAAACGTCCTTGTAACTTTACCCCGTTTTGCACACTACAGAGCAGCTTAGTAATAAAGTATTCAACACGTCCCTGCTACCCTGCACTATGCATCTTATATTCGGTGCTTCAGTGAACGCTTACGGCATAAGCTAGATTGATTGATTTCTATTGTACAGATAGATGGATGAAATGAGACCATATGTGTGTGGCCGATTTGGAGTTATGACATAAAACCCTTATATCTAATAGTCATTTCATATAACCCTCTAATAACAATATTGCAGGACATTGAATAATTGGGAAACGTTGTAGAGGGAAACACGGAGGGAAGTTACTTAGTAGAATTTGAAAAGCATGGGTACAGTATTCACCCACATACACTGGCATGTACATACATCTCTAGATTCATATTACATAGATAATGACATTCATATATTTCAGAGCATGGCGAACAGTAGAGCTACACGTATATACTACATATTGCATGTAGCTCTCTTTGTGTACTGGAATTGATACCATTCCCAAAGACTTCGGCTAAATTTAGGGAAAATTTATTTGTTGTTGTTGTTGTTGTTTTAGATACAGGGTTTCATTGTATAGCCCCGGCTGTCCTGGAACTCACTCTGTAGACCAGGCTGTATGGTCTCATACTTGGAGATCTGCCTGCCTCTACCTCCTCAGTGCTGGGATGAAAGGCATTGTGCACCTACACCTCCCAGATAAACTTTTATTCTTTTGAACACAGAGCCTCACCGTGTTACCATTTCTGGCCTAGAACTTGCTATGTAGACCAGGATGGCCTGGAACTCCCACAGATCCCAGCCACCTCTGCCCCTAGACCACTAGGATCTAAGGCATGTATTACCATACCTGAAGGGAACTTGCCTTTAAAAAAAAAATGTCTTGCCGGGCGTGGTGGCGCACGCCTTTAATCCCAGCACTCAGGAGGCAGAGGCAGGCGGATTTCTGAGTTCGAGGCCAGCCTGGTCTACAAAGTGAGT
>NC_034604.1:54565579-54567691 GCF_900095145.1 Mus pahari | reverse complement strand
GAAAAACAACCAAAAAAAAAAAAAAAAAAAAAAAGAAAAAGAAGGGGGTGGGAGGTGGTGCTGGAGAGATGACTCAATGGTTAAGGGTACCAGCTGCCCTTCCAGAGGACCCAGGTTTGATTCCCAGAACCTACGTGGCAGTTCACAACTGTCTGCAACTCCATTCCCAGGGACCTGAGACCCTCTTTAGACTTCTGCAGGTATTGCTTTCACATGGTGCACAGATACACTTGCAGGCACATACCCATACACAGAAAATAAAAATAAAATCTAAACAAAAGAAATGGAGAGATGGCTCAGCGGTTAAGAGCACAGACTGCTCTTCCAGAGGTGCTGAGTTCAACTCCCAGCAACCACATGTGACTCACAACCACCTGTAATGGGATCTCATATAAATAAAATAAATAAATCTTTAAAAAAAAAGAAAGAAAAGATGAGAGAGAGAGAGAGAGAGAGAGAGAGAAATAGAGACGGCCTGAGTTGTTGAGCACTTACCTACAGTGTTTAAAACCTTGGATTTGATCCCTAGTACTTCAACTATAAATAAACAATAAACTCAGCTACCCCCCCAAGTCTCCCTTCTACAGATGCCACTGTTATCAGATCTCACAGTTCATTCTAGAACCTTCCTGTGTTTCTAATTATGTCATCTACAGCTAACAGAATTCAATTTTAAACTATTTTTACTCAACGTTATTATGGACACTTTTTCGTAACACTAGGTATCTTCAACATTTTAGATTTTTTTAAAAGCATAATTAGTGGTGGAGCCCACCGGGTGGCTTCTGAGACTCAAACTCATGTCCTCAGGCTTACTGTAGAGTGCCTTTCTACCTGGACATCTCTCTAGCCTAGGAATTTATTATTATTATTATTTTTAAAATGTTTAGCTGGGCCGTGGTGGCCCACACGTTTAATACCAGCACTCAGGAGGCAGAGGCAGGTGGATCTCTGAGTTCAAGGCCAGCCTGGTCTACAGACAGCCAGGGCTGTCAGAGAAACCCTGTCTCAAAAAACAAAACAAGAAGTTTAGATTTATTACTTTATTTTACCTATCTGAGTATTTTGCCTGCGTGTGTGCACACCGCATGTGGGCCTGGTACCTGTGAGAGTCAGAAGCAGGAGTCAGAGCCCATGGAACTGGAGTTATGGGTGGTTGTGAGGCACCCTCTGGGTAGTGGGAGCCAAACTGAGTTCTCCACTAGAGCAAATGCAGTAAGTGCTCTTGTTTGTTTTGTTTTGTTTTAAGATTTATTTACTATTATAAGTAAGTACACTGTAGCTGTCTTCAGACACACCAGAAGAGGGCGTCAGATCTCATTACGGATGGCTGTGAGCCACCATGTGGTTGTGGGATTTGAACTCAAGACCTTCAGAAGGGCAGTCAGTGCTCTGAACCCGCTGAGCCATCTCGCCAGCCTCCCAGCCTGAGAATCTTAACGTAGATTTAAATGAAGTTAGTAGAAAGCAAGGGTTTCAGAAACGGAGAGAGGAGGGGACACAGCAAGTGTGTGTGTGTGTGTGTCTCAGGAGTCAGTCATTTGTATTTTGGTTTGGGTTGTGTTTTGTTTGGTTTTGATGTGTGTTTAAGACAATGTCTTTTTTTTTTTTTTTTTTCCGTTTGTTTTTTGCTTGTTTCTTTGTTCTCTGAGTAGCCCTGCCTGCCCTGGAACTTGGTTTGTAGACCAGGCTGGCCTTGAACTCAGAGATCCACTTGCCCCTGCCTGGAAAGTGCTGGGATTAAAGGGGTGTGCCCGTCACCCACAAGGTCTGAAGTAGCCCAACTCCCCTGGCTCCCAATGTTGTCATCCATCGCTGCTGTGCGCCTCCTGGTGTGTAGCTGAGACTTCTCTGTAAAGACTGGTTGATCTTGGTTTATCTGTTTTCATCTTCCCCGAGCTGTGCCTATTTTTTAAAGGTTAGGAGTCTTTGTTCTGTGATAGTGTATTGCTCTGTAGAAGGAGGATGTTAGCAGGGATGTGAGCCAGGGAGTGAGCGAGCTCCTGCTTTGAGTCCAAACTGTCTGAAAGTGTGCTGTAAACCTCAGGGAGAGAAGGCTTCCTGGAGGGAGCAGCCTACAGGGTCACCCAAACTGGCCTCCAATCCCCCCCC
>NC_034604.1:54555960-54565511 GCF_900095145.1 Mus pahari | reverse complement strand
ATGCACCACTATGCTTGGTTCTTAACCCCTTACTAACTAGCTGACCATCTTGCCCACCGAGGCCACTTCCGTGTTGTCAACATTCACGACCTGTGAGTCTTCCCCAAACCTCCATCATACTCTTGGCCCCTAGACCCTGATGGAAACCAACAGGCAGTGCGTTGACTTTAATCGTCCTTTGGTGAGTTTTCTACTTAAAACTCTACGTATCCGGTCTTCCCACTCTCTCCATGCTGCCCCTCCTGCCCTGACATTCCCCACCTTCCCAGCATGCTCAGTCTCTCTCACCATTTCCTTACTCTCACTTTCTGTTCCCTTGTCTCCTCTCAAGAAAAACCATGGCCTGCAAAATCTATACAGCTGAGGAGATAGGCAGATCTGAGGGATAGACTGCAGAGGGCCTGCCAGGGCCCCCTGGGGACTAGCGTGTGGGCAGGGAAAGGTACCATGAGACAAGTGAGTGTGTTCAGTGGGTAGCAGTGGGGACTGCTGAACGCCATCACAGCCAGTGACTTGCATGCTCATCTAACTGAATTTTCCTGGTGACTGGCGGAGGCAGGCCGTCTCGGTGCCCTCGTTTTACCACTTAAGAAACACAGAAAATGCCGTAAGGGTGTGGTGGCACATGCCTGTGGTCCGAGTACTTGGAAGGCTGAGGGAAGAAGACTGCTACAAGTCTAAGGCCAGCCTACCCTCCACAGTGAGCTCCAGGACAGCCAGAACTACACAACGGTCCCTATCAGAACAATAAAAAACAAGAGTCTTCGCTTCCCTCTGTGTTTCTGGGATTAAATATCCTGACGGGCCAGGCACTGATAACACACGCACACCTTTGCCTTTAATCCCAACACTCAGGAGACAGAAGCGGGTGAATCTCTGAGTTCGAGGCAAGCCTGGTCTACAGAGAGAGTTCCAGGACAGCCAGTGATACACAGAGAAACCCTGTGTCAAAAAACAAAACCAAGACAAAACAAAAACAAACAAAACAACAAAAACTGAAACAAAAAGCAGCCTAAGGAGGAAGGTTGTTTCAGTCCACAGTCTATGGAGGTGACGAAGTCCCAGCTGCAGGAGCTGGAAATCACCGGTCACATCACATCTGTGTCAGGAAGCAGAAAGCAGTCAATGAACGAATGCTGCAGCCCATCTGCCCTCCGCTCTTATCCAGCCCAAGGTCCCCAAGCCCAGAGCATGGAGCCACCCAATGAAGAGGGCTTCCCAACTAATATAATTAAGAAATCTCTCACAGCCAGGTCTGCTCGTGCACGCCTTTAATTCTGGCACTCCATATGCAGAGGCAGGCAGACGTTTGAGAGTTCAAGGCCAACCTGGTCTTCATGTGAGAGTCAGGCCAACTAGAATGACACAGTGAGACCCTGTCTTTAAAAAGAAAAAAAGCTTTAGCTAGGTGTTGTCAAATTGATGATTAAACCTAACCATCCCTACTCTACCCCTTATCATCCTGACATGCTACCGTATCCTTTGTCCAGATAAGCTCACGGTCATCTTCTAATACAAAATACACCAAGCAAAGTTCTAGAGTTCAATCGTTTAATATCATAATTATTAACAGTATTAACACTTTAAAAGTCCAATGTCTCCCGAGTTCCTATAAAATAAAGCACAAGTTACATCCTTCCAACATTACACATTCCTGCTCCTCAGCGAAAGAACCAGGATATAGGAACACACCACAGCAAACACACAGTATATAAGGCAAGCACAAAGCCCTGAGGCTGTGTGCTCTGGATGTGGGCCTTGTAATATAGACACCTGGGCTCTGAAAAGGCTTCCGTTGCCTGGCACCTCCATCTCCTCTGCCCTTGGCACACACAGCGTCTCTCCTTAGCACCATCACATGCACATCTCAGCACATGGTGCAGTGGTACTGGCATCTCCAGTATTCTGGGGTTACCAATGCAGCCTTAGGCTTTAACTTCATGGCTTCACACAATAGTTTATCTACATAGAGATACCCTATTGAAAAGCCTTTATATTGCTCTACTTGTGTGCTTGTGTGTGCATCTGTGAGTGCAAATACTGTTGTGTAGATCAGAGGACAGCTTGTGGGAGTTGGTTCAGTTCTCTCTTCTTACCTCTCAGATCCTAGGAAGTGAACTAAGGTGGTGTGGCTTCGACGACCTTGTCCCACTGAGCAATCCTGTCAGCCCGAGGTTTCTCTTTAATGGTGCTAACCTCTCTCTCTCTCTCTCTCTCTCTCTCTCTCTCTGTCTCTGTCTCTCTGTCTGTCTCTCCCTCTCTTTGTCTCTCTCTGTCTCTGTCTCTCTCTTTCTCTATGTAGCCCTGGCTGGCCTGGAATTTGCTATGTAAATCAAGCCAGGCTCAAACTCACAGAGAACCATCTGTCTTTCCCGTCAAGTGCTGGGATTAAAGTATGCGCCACCACACCTGGCTAATTTCTTACTTAATACTTACAGCTGTTGTGTTGCCGACACTTGCCTTGTTTGAAATGTTGAACTTGCCCATGCTACATCTCCTTTTGTTGAACAAATTAATTCATTATCTTTCTATTCAACTTCACTCAATTCTCAGGACATAGGCAAAATACAGTCACGGTCTTCCCCAAACACCACACATAAATTCCCTCTCACTTGGTTCCTGATGCCATCCTTCATCTCCTCTGAACCCACTATCCGAATTTATGCCATAAGTTTTTATGTACATTGGTATTTTGCCTGAATGTACATCTGTATGTATGAGCTTGTCAGATCCCTTGGACCTGGGGTTACAGACAGTTGTGAACTGCCATGTGGGTACAGGGATTTGAACCTGGGTCTTCTGGAAGAGTTAGCCAGTGCTCTTAACCACCCAGGCATTCCTCCAGCCAATACTCTGTCAGTGTTCATATCTTCCAGGCTTCTACCATAGCGGCCTCCTAAGCTTTGCTTCTAGCATTAACTGTTTTTCTAGCCCAGTGTTCCAAAATGACCCTTATTCCTCTCCCAGACAGTTCCAAGGGCCTAAAAGCCCATGATCAGGTTTATCAGAATACCCACTCCTAGTACCAGTTTCTGTCTTAGTTTATTTTCCTGTTGCCATAATTAAATAACCCGACAAAGGCAATGTAAGGGAGAACAGATTTATTTCTTCTCACAGTTCAAGGTGTGGTGAAAATGTCCGGAAAGCAGGAGTTGAAGCAACTGATCACACCAAATCTACAACAGGAAGTAGAGAACAATGAATATGTGCATGCTAGGCTTCAGCCCCTTCTCTACACTCATACAACCCCAAATCCCCAAGCCTAGGGAATGGTACCACCCACAGTAGATGAGTCTTCCCATATCAAGTGGTTTAGCTAAGGCATTCCCTTACAGACACTCTCAGAAGCCCTTCTTTTAAGTGACTCTAGATTGTCTCAAGCTGATGATTAAAATTAACCCCCATAAAAATAAAGCAGAACAAAATACAAATAATTGTAAGTTGGACATGGGATCAGAACTTTCAGTGTTTAAAGATGTGAGGCCAGCCGGGCAGTGGTGGCGCACGCCTTTAATCCCAGCACTCGGGAGGCAGAGGCAGGCGGATTCTGAGTTCGAGGCCAGCCTGGTCTACAAAGTGAGTTCCAGGACAGCCAGGGCTACAAAGAGAAACCCTGTCTCGAACCCCCCCCCCCAAAAAAAAAAAAAAAAAAGATGTGATGTGAGGCCAAAGATTGGAGGTCTCAAAGACACAGAAGCAGGGATTCTTGCAGGGCCCTTCGCTGCAACTCTGAGAGATGAAACTCAGAGCAGTGACTCTTGTTGCTGTGTCCTGCCTAACACCTAGGAGATTCTGGGTTCGATCTCTGGCAACAAAACAAAGAAAACCCCAAAGATAGTCATAGCAAGATGTACTTGTAATCTCAGCACTTGGGAAGTAGAGGAATGCCAAGAGAATCAGTTCAAGGCCTGTCTGAGATACATAGTGGTCAGCCGAGGCTACATGAGATTCTGTTTCAAACAAAACAAAAGATTATCAATGAGTAGGACTGAGGCAAGGTTAGATGAATGGAAGCTAGGACATTGGGGTAGGAAATTCCTGTTCTTACTCGAGCATCCGCTAGATGGCGCCTGGCTTCACGATGCTGCTAGTAGGACCCGGTGCTGGTTTTAGCTCTGGAGTTTGTTTATCCCACTTAAGACATGTGATGTGACCAGGGCTGTAGCGAAACTGAAGCAGTGCCCAATTCTACTTGCCAGCTTCAGAGTTGAGCAAGTGGAGACATTTTTGCATCCGTGGCTTTGTGCACTCCATCAATTCATGGGCTAATTTACAAAGGAACCAGCCTCCTTTGCTCTTTCAAAGGGAGGAACCACACCCATTGGGTTGTCTGTACTAGGATCTACAGCCTGTACCGCGTGTTCAATCTGCACGTTCAGTGAACCCTCGTTACGTGATGAATGACAAAGCAGTGGATGGGGAAGTTGTACATCTCTCTCCCCATGGAAAGAGCTGTCCAATGTGAGTGGTAACAGGGCATTGTATAAGTAGCCCGGCCATCATCGAGTCATTACAGACCGTGGGAAACGCTGGGAAGGAAGATGACTGGACAGTAGAGAGCCACTGTTGGAGAAGTGGACAAGGACTGCCAGGGCCAGGAATAGCTTGCAAAAGACTTGGAGGAGGGAGAGGGAGTTAGGGGAGGGATAGTACCGAGAACACTGAGGAGCCAACCCAGGCACTCTGCAAGAGAAACAAGTGCTCTGAGCCCCTGGGCCATCTCTCCAGCCCACCCCCGAAGTGATAGCTTTATAGGTCTGTTCTAGAGGCTGGAGGTGAAGTTCAGTAGAATGAATGCATAGAATATATGAAACCTTGGGTTCAGTCTCAAGTGGCAATGTAATCCAGCTATGAAAGGGCAGGACTGTAATTTCAGCACTTGGGAGGTGGAGGCAAGAAAAGTCTAAAGTTCATGATCACCCCTAGCTTGTAAGTTTGAGGGCAGCAAGAGGTACATGAAACCCTGTTTCAAAAATAGATAGATAGATAGACAGACAGACAGACGATGAAGTAAATCCTGGCTTTGTTCAGAGAATCAGTGTCAGTAGAAGGGGAACAGGAGTGGAGACAAGAAGTGAAGAAGATGAGCTGGAGAGCACTGGCTGTTCTTCCAGAGGTCCTGAGCTCAATTCCCAGCACCCACATGGTGGCTCACAACCACCTGTAATCGGATCGACCCAATGCCCTCTTCTTTCATGGAGACATACTTGCAAATAGAGTGCTCGTGCACATAAAATAAATTAATAAATCTTAGAAAGAAAAAGAGAAGGAGGAGAGGAAGCTGTGAAGACAGCTGTATAAATGGGAGATCACAGCGGCTTAGACCATGGCAGCAGCTATGGAGAGAAATAACAGATTTTAGGGGAAGGTAGAGGTGACACAGTGCTTGGAGCAAACCCAGAGCCTCAGAAGCAAGTGCTCCATCATGAAGCTACACCCCCAGGGCAATATCCATATCTGAGACCAATTTTGGAAGCAGGCTCTAACCTCTTATGATTAGTTGGGCTGAGCTGGAGAGCCCTCACTGACTGTTCTCCCAGAGGGGTCCTGAGTTCAATTCCCAGCAACCACATGGTGGTGGCTCACAACCATCTGGAATGGGATCCAGTGCCCTCCTCTGGTGTGTCCAAGGAGAACGACAATGTACTCACATACATAAAATAAATAAATCGTTAAGAACAACAACAACAACAACAACAAAAGATTAGTTGGGCTACGCCAGGGCTGAGGAGGATTCAGGCTTGTGGGATGGGTGAAGCTGAGACCTTGTGCCAAGACAAGGAGGCCTAGGTGAGGTGCTCCCTGGGTAAAGCTGTGCATTGAGCTAGGCCCTGCCATGCTTGGAGTGTGACTGTGACACCCTAGCGGAAAGACAGAGGCTGAGCATTTGGAGCTTACTGGAAAGACTAAGGCTGCTGAAGTGTATCAGCACCCTCTCGATTACACTCCATACCAGGAGGAGTACCATATGCTGGAGGAGACCTTTTTTTTTTTTTTTTAAAGATTTATTTATTTACTATATATAAGTACACTGTAGCTGTCTTCAGACACTCCAGAAGAGGGCATCAGATCTCATTACGGATGGTTGTGAGCCATCATGTGGTTGCTGGGATTTGAACTCTGGACCTTTGGAAGAGCAGTCGGGTGCTCTTACCCACTGAGCCATCTCACCAGCCCCGGAGGGGACCTCTTTAAACACCCTATAATCTAGATTCCCCATGGGGTAGGGGTCAGCGAGGACCGTTACTATAAGTAAGTAGCAGGGGATGGCTGATATTGGTCAAGGCTGCTGGAAAGAGGAGGTTTCTTGGACAGGAAGTAGAAGGAAGCCACCCAAAGGATGTCAGAAACGCTGTGACTCTAGGGCAATGTGTGTGTGTGGCCATACTTACTCTATCTCTTTGTCTGGTTACATCTTTCTTTTTCAGTGGCACCCTTCCCCCATTGCCAGATGGCAGGGCCCAGCTGCTCACAGATCCTGGGGAGGGATGGAGAGAGGGGCAGCCTCAGGGATGGGGCTGTAATTTCAGCTGGAGACAAGGCTCCTCCATTTCAGCCGTCTGGTTCACGTTCTTTCTGGCATTTCTCATGTGACTCTCTGAGCTGTGAGACTCCCACCCTACCCCACCCTACCCCCACTGCCCCAGAAGCTTCTTCACCTTTCTCCAAGGAGGGCCAGGCTCGGGGGTGCCACCTGCTAACTCCCACCCAGAAAGGACCTGAGTCAGGTGGCACAGTATCCCTAGGGACCAGGGGATAATTGGAGGGGGCTGCCACATTTAATTAGTGGTTATGAGGTGTTGGAACCTGCATCTGAAAGTCCCCACACAGTGTCTTTCATCTTCAAAACCTCCCCACCAGGCTGGATGAAAGGGCCGCACAGAGGCCAGGCATTAATAATAATTATTAGTTTCACTAATAAAGTGAAGAAGAGGGATTATCAGCAAGAACCTTCCTCCTCCCCCTGTCTTTTCTCTCCTCCCTGTTGCTCCTCCTCCTCTCCCTCTTGTTTTTCCCAACACTTGAGTTTGTTCTCTTTCTGTTTCAGGGCCTGGGGCTCTGGCTCTTGGTCTCATTAGTATTGGGGTGCGCAAGGACAAATGGAGACTACTCTATGCTAGTCTGGGTGGTAGAACAAGAAAGTAGGAGATGTGAGGCAGAAGGATGTGTACTTTTGAGTGCCATGTTCCCTCATGCATTGGGTCCCATTGCAGATGGTTGTGAGCCACCATGTAGTTGCTGGGAGTTGAACTCAGGACCTCTAAGGAGGAGCAGTCAGTGCTTTTAACCGCTGAGCCACCCCTCCAGCCCTCCTGCTGTTAACGGAGCTTATATGAGATAGTCCTGCCATGTGGGGCTGACTATTACTCACTGTGCTCCCTAGGTTGGCACTGAACTTGCCCAATCCTTCTGCTCTGCCTCCGTCCTCAGTGCTGGGATTAGGTGTGTGCCAAGAGGCTCAGCCACAGTCATTAAAGGAGTAATATGCCAAGTGCTAGATTAGGCACCAGGGGGCTCAGTATGAGCGGGACAGACATGGGCTTGGCTGTTAACATTCTAGTAGGGAGGGGAGGACAGTAAACAGTAACTGGCAGACACAAATGATGTCATAGATCAGGATGTACTCTCTGAGGGAATGAAGTGCCAGGTTTTGTGGCATGGTTTGATTTGGGGTGTTTTTTTTTTTTTTTTTTTTTTTCATTTTGGGTGTTTTGTTTTTGTTTTTATTATTTTCTGTTTTGTTTTGGTTGGTTGGTTTGGCGTTTTTGAGACAGGGTTTCTCTGTGTAGCTCTGACTGTCCTGGAGCTTGCTCTGTAGAGCCAGGCTGGCCTTGAACTCAGAGATCCACCTGTCTCTGCCCCCCAAGTGCTGGCATTAAAGGTGTGCATTCCCCGGCTTGTTCCCCCCCACCCCACCCCCCAGTTCTGAGACTTGAACTCAAGGCCTTAAGTGAATGTTAGGTAAGTACACTAATACTGAGCCAAACTCCAGGCTCTAAATAGAAATTCCAAGGAGAGCTACGTGGGTGGCTTCTTTAAATTAGGGAACCATGTTGGTGACATTTAGGCAGAGTCTTGAGTGATAAGAGAGATCAGTTATGGGGGGAGTAGTTGGGAAGAGCGGTAGACAAGCACTCAGCATGAGGGTGTGAACCAGTAGTTCTCAACCTTCCTGATGCTGCGTGCGCCCCTCTTATAGGGTTCCTCGGTTCCTCATGCCGTGGTAACTTCCCTCCCAACCACAAAATTATTTCTTGTTGTGACTTCATAACTGCCATTTGCTACTGTTATGAATCATAACGTAAATATTTTTGGAGATAGATTTGCCAAAGGGAAGGGATGTGGACCTGCAGGTTGAGAAGCATCACTGTGAAAGAAGGGCAGGAGAGGTGGCTCAGCGGTTAAGAGTGCTGACTACAAGCCAGGCAGTGGTGGCGCATGCCTTTAATCTCAGCACTTGGGAGGCAGAGGCAGGCGGATTTCTGAGTTCGAGGCCAGCCTAGTCTACAGAGTGAGTTCCAGGACAGCCAGGGCTATACAGAAAAACCCTGTCTCAAAAAACAAACAAACAAACAAAACAAAACAAAACAAAAGAGCACCGGCTGCTCTTCCAAAGGTCCAGAGTTCAAATCCCAGCAACCACATGATGGCTCACAACCATCCGTAATGAGATCTGATGCCCTCTTCTGGGATGTCTGAAGACAGCTATAGTGTACTTACATATAATAAATAAATACATATTAAAAGAAAAATAGAGCAAGCACTGCTCTTGCAAAGGACCAGAGTTCGGTTTCCAAGAAGCCACACGGGGCATTTCACAACCACTGATAACTTTGGCTCCAGGGATGTGATGCCCTCCTCTGGCTCATTAGGTATCACACAAATAAAAATAAAATAAAAAATACTTCCTTTTTTTGTTGTTGTTTTAAAAATTTTTTAAAAAGTATGTGTTGGTGGAGGCTGTGCACATTGTATCTTATAGCAGTTGTAAGTGGTTGAGTTCGTTCTAAACTTCTTAGTTTTTTTAATAAGAAAAGGCCTTTTTTTTCTTTCTTTTTCAGGAGTGATGATTTTTAGTTAGGGTCTCTCTCGGTAGCACAGGTCCACCTGAAGCTTAAGGTGGTTTTCCTGCCTTTTTTGTGCTTGGGTTTATATACCTTATTATAGTTCCTGGCTTGAACTGGGTTCTGCAAATTACGGAGTTGGCCATAGTAGGAAAAGCTGGCAAAAGGAGTGGGTGTCCATGCATGGAAGTGTGTGGGCCAGTTGGCTGGTGTTTGATGAATGAATGAGCGAGAATCCGTGGGTGTACACATCTAGGAGCACGCACGGGAAGCTTATCTGGGAGGCTGTCAGAGGGCCACATAGACCAGAGGATGAAGCCATGTGGAGGCACCACCCCTTTTCAGTGCCTCCCAAACTCTGCAACACTGTTACACTTTTATCAGGGGCTGCTACAGTTGCTCGGAGGACTACATAGACCCTGCCTGAAGCAGCAGATAACTAGTAAGGTCTGAGACTTTGTAGCAACACAGTCTTTTTTTTTTTTT
>NC_034604.1:54534760-54555700 GCF_900095145.1 Mus pahari | reverse complement strand
TTTTTTTTTTTACAAACTGACTTTTGATAGTAGCAAGATTCTTGTTTGAACAGCAAAGCCGACCCTGGTGGTGGAGGAGCAGCAGGTGGGAGAGAGCACGGGAGAGCTGGCCCCACTTGTCTACTGTGAGATGGGGGTCTGTCTGAGATGCTCTTCTCCCCCCACCCCTTACCCCTCACCATCTGTGGCAGTCAGGAGAGCTGACCCCAGGGTCCTAAGAGTGGGTGAGCTGACCGCGTCCCTAGCCATTGGCGGCACTTGGGAGGGTGGCCCTGGTGGAGAGAGTGTAGATGAGCCAGCCCTGAGGGCTAGAGTGCTAGAAAACCGGCCTGCCACTCCTCCGCCTTGAGGTGGTATTGGAGCCCGGTTGGAAGCCCAACCCCTTTCCCTGCTTCCCACCTAGTGGTGTGGAGAGCTGGCCCAGGGCTTGAGATAGGGATCAGGAGAGCTAGCCTCGCCCCCTCAGCGGCTGGCTCAGGTGCTGCTCCTTGCCTGAGCAACACAACGGAACCCATCCCAAGGCTGTGAGAGTGGGCAAGGTGAGCTTCAGTGCTGGGAAGGTGAGCTGGTGGCCGGCACGGGGTAGCTGAGCAGTGCTGGAGGGCTTGTCCTGGTGGTTCGGAAAAGGGAGAGCTGGCATGCTGACCAGCTACCACCCAGGCCCAGATCCAGGGCTCTAAGTTGGCCCATGCCAAAATCTACATCATCTGTGAACAGTTGGGACCCGTGAAAGGCCGGTCCTGCTGATCCAAAGCTGCAGGGTCTCCAGGACACAGGGCAACAGCAGGGCAGCCAGGAGGAGTCCTGGTGAAGCCAACATTGATGGTATCACAGAAGCCAGAGATCTCAAACCAGACCATGAACACTTTACAAGTGAAGATGTGAGGACAGAGGGGTACACTGTGGGACACACTGTGGCACACTGCAGCTTTCACAGTGAGAGGTTTTCTATGCTTGTGTTCTCTCTCTCTCTCTCTCTCTCTCTCTCTCTCTCTCTCTCTCTCTTTCTCTCTCTGTGTTTTATTTTGTGGGGAGGTGGCAAGAGCAAAGGGTGTATATGAGGGGACAGGGAGATGAATGGGACTGGGGTATATGATGTGAAACTCAAAAAGAATCAATAAACAGTTGTTTTTTGTTTTTCTCTGTGTGTGTGTGTGTGTGTGTGTGTGTGTGTTAATTCTTGCTAGAATGTGGCTCGGTTGCTAAAGATGAATGCATGAAGCCCTGGCTTAGAGGATCTAATAAAACCAAAGTGTGGTGGCACATGTCTGTAATCCCCAGCACTTGGGAGGAGGAAGCAGGAAATTCAGGATCAAGATAAAACAACACAAACAAAATAAAACCACAAACAAACAAACAAACACCAGCTATCGTTAGCTTCCAGTTTCTGGAGACGGGCTGAACATTAACATTTATCCTTAAAGGTCTGCGGAATTATGGAGAGGTCCCTCAGTCCTCCCAGTCTCGCTTTCCTCTTCTGTTAGGTCGGGCTATCACAATCCAACCCATCTTTACTCTGATGTGGTTGAATGATCCACCATCCTCACTATGAAAAGTCCACAAATTATAAACATATGTGAGCTTCACATATGCCAGCCTCCACCCACCCCCCTTTTGGGACAGGCCTTTTCCAGGTCTTGCCCACTCAGAAGGAAGGCGCCTTGCATTTCCTGTCAGCACCTAGAACTCACTCCCTCACACTGATAAGTGTACCTTGAGGGGTGAGCCTCGAGCTCCAAGTCTAGAGTTGGGCAAGAAAGAGGAAGGCCCTGCAGTTGGGGGATGGGGGTGGTTAAGGAGCTGAAGCCAAAATCCCCAGTGGCTTTCTTCCTGCCTCTCCTTGGGGCAGGAAGCAGTGGAAAGCTGCAGAGAATTAGTCTGACAAAGGGCCTACTTTGTCTCCCACATCTGCTCCCCAGAGGTGGATTTGCAGCAGCCTCCAAAACTCTTGAATCCTGAGCAGCCACCACCATGGATGGGCCTTGTTGATGAGGGCTCCCAGGCTCTCAGAGCTAGCCCAGGGTAGGGGGACATTAGCTTTGGGGTCCATCTGGTTCAAGTGTGGTTTAGGTTGCCAAGAAGACCTCGGGGTTACTCTGAAGCATGGGGACAGCAGTCAAACCTTAGCCCGGGCGGTGGTGTCACACGTCTTTAATCAGAGCACGAGGGAGGCAGAGGCAGGTGGATCTCTGTGAGTTTGGGGCTGTCCTGGTCTACAGAGCATGTTCCAGGACAGCCAGGGCTACACAGAGAAGTCCTGTTTCAAAAATCAGACAGTTATGTCTTCCCTTAGTGCTGTGGGAAGAAATGTGTGTTCTCAGTGCTCCGCAAAGCCTAATGCGGAATAGGTGGTGTGGGAAGGTGACTTAGTTAGTATCTGGTTCTTGCAAAACTGATGCTGTCCAGCAAGCTGGGAAGGAGTCTGCCTCATCTTATGTACTAGGTCAGGCCTCCCCTGCCCCCCCCCCTTTTCTTTCTTTTATTTCCCCTACAGTTCTGTTTTGCAGCTCGAATGCATGCAGGCATGCATTTTGTTTGTTTATTTAACTGCATGCAGGAAGTATATTGGTAGCATAATGTGGCAGATGGTCTCTGAAAGGTTCCTGGAAGGGTATCAGAAGTCCAGGGTCATTCTTCACTGCAAAGTGATTTTAAAAGCCATCAGGGGCTATATAAGACCTTGTCTCAAAAAGGGAAAAAAAAAAAAAAAAGCTATTGTTAGCTTCCAGTTTCTGGAGCCCTAGGCAAACAATAGCTTCTACCTCTAATTGTCTATATAACCATGAACAAGTCACTCAAGTCACTCACATTCGCTTACTGTCTGCGGGTCTAGCTCCAAGAACTTAGATTCTTGCTACCCTGGACGCAAGCACTGCAGTCAGGAGGGAGCCTGGTGACTGAGCACCCCAGACCACAGGGCTCTGCACAGAAGTTCTGAGTACTCGATGCCACGCCCCTCCTCACTGCATGATTTGTGCTCCCATTCTAGATGTAGAGACTGCCTTCCTGGTGGACATCATCCCCGCCAGCTTTCTCCCACCTCTGCTTGGTCAGAGCTCCATCCACTGAAGCCCCAAGCTGAGCTGTTTTCTGTCGCCTTCCACAGGATTTTTGTCATTTCCTCCCTGATTCTCCCAACCACAAAGAACCATCCTGAGGTTTCCTTGCATGGGGAAGCCCAACCTGGAGGCAGCCCATGGAACATGCAGCTGTGAGCCACTCTGGACATCTGTCTCCTTAGTAACAGAGCATAGGGTGCCTGGGAATAGAGTGGTGAACCTTTTGGGATGGGTTGCCTAGCCAAGGTCTTCCTGGTGCCTAGAGTCAGTCTCTGGCCCTGAGACAAGTCCTTTGCCTCAGGGGCTCAGTTTCCCTGTCTATCAGAAGAGGGGACATCGTAAAACTCCTGAGCTGGTCCTCAGGCTGGGTTTTATCTGCAGATGACAAGTTGTCCTGCCTGCTTTTCCTCTTGGGCATAGATGTGCACATGAAGGGACCTTGGCTAGGAAAGACCTTGGGCCACAGAGATGGATAAGAGGCAGATGGAGAAGCTGATTTCTGCTGGCAGAGAGCCTCCTGTTCAAGCAGTCATGTCTAGCTGCTTGCCTTTTCTAGGATGGTGACCACGCCCTGTTGAAACTGGACTCTGGGTTCAACAGGAGCCTAGATTAAGTCTTTAAAAAACAAACAGGCATTCATTTAATGTGAGTGTATTTGTCTGCATGTATGTGTGTACAGTGTTGGGAATATAACTCAGTTGTTGGGCTTGGAGACAGGGCCTTTATGTGGTAATCTAGCACATCTCACCCCAACCCTGTTTCTAGATCCAGGTCCTCCCAGAGATAGGTAAGGACTTTCTTTCCTTCTCCCTTTTGATGGTCTCAGGCTGTTACAAGGTATTCCAGGCTGGCCTTAAACTTGGTGTGTAATCATAACTTGAATTCATGATCTTTCTGTTAGAGCCAGGTTTAGAGGTGTGTGCCACCATACCCAATGTGTGCCATGTTGGGAATCAACTGCAGAGTGTCATGCATAGTTGGCGGACACGTTGCCAACTGAGCTACATCCCCAACCATTTATAAACTTGGAGGGGCTGAAGAGACAGCTCCGTGGTTAAGAGCACTGGCTGCTCTTCCAGAGGGCATAGGCTTGGTTCCCAGCATCCACACGGCTACTTATAACCATCTATAACTCCAGGGGGTCTCAAGGTCCTCTTCTGGCCTCCACAGGCACCAGGCACACACAAGTCATGTACACACACACACACACACACAAAACAAAACATTCATACCCAGAAAAAGTGAAACAGTCTTCTTTGGGGGGAGGCATTCAAGGCAGGGTTTCTCTGTGTAGCCTTGGCTGCCCCGGAACTCACTCTAAACCAGGCTGGCTTGGAACTCAGAGATCTCTGCCTCTCTTAATGCTGGGATTAAAGGCCTCTTGAACTTCCTCTCTTCCTGTGGAACCATGTTTTAGAAGGACATTTCTGGGCCTGATCTGAGCATCCTGCTGTCATCAAAAGCCGTGTGGCCCCCAAACCTGTATGTGGAAATCCTAACCCCAAGCTGATGGTATTCTGAGGTGTGAGCAGCTACTTGTGGGATATGGGGAAGTCTTGAAAACTGAACCCTCACAACTGGAGTTAATGCCCTTATAAAATAGGCCCAAGGAACACATTGGTCTTTTCTACCATTTGAGGGCACAGCAGAGAGTCATCTATGAAACAGGAAGTGGCTTGCCTCAGACTCAGGATCTGCCAGAGCCTTGCTCTTCGATATCCCAGCCCCTAACGTTGGGAGAGAGGTTTCTGTAGTTCCCAAGCCCCTCCATCCATGAGATTTGTTCTGGCAGCCCAGACAAAGAAACACCCCAAAGCCAAGAAGGCGCTACCAGAGAGCAATGTGTGTGGCCTCCCACAGCATCCTCAACACCCAGCCTTGCCCAGCTCACTCCTTGTCCTCCCCCACAGGAAAGTGGTGATTAGGATGAGGAGCTTGGGGGCAGAGGAAACGTGTTGCTAAGCAGATGTTCCTTTGGGCACAACACTCACCTTGTGCCTACCTTAGGAAAGCCTTTCTGTTCTTAGGTCTGACCCAGTTCCTGTGACTCTGCAAGCTCCAAGGCCAGGGCCCCTGACTTCTGTCCTCCCAGGTCCCCAGACTCCAGCCTTGAACAAATGGAAGCCTAGCTCAAGGTTGGGGAATTCTATCTGGGTTTAACTGACCCCAGATGCTGCCTTGAGTAGGGAGAACCCAAGGGAGGGAGGCAGGGGCATGCCTGTTTCCCACAAAGACTCAGGGCAAGAGTCTCACTTGCAGACTTATGCACACGGATGGAGAAGCGAAGAACTCCAGGGATGGCAGAGAGGCAAGGTCCCCCACGTGGAGGCACACCCATTCCCTCTCCCACAGGCTGGGCCAGATGGTGCAGGCAGCTGAGGGGAGACTCTTTGCTCCCACCTTCCCCCATTGGCTCTAGCAGGAGCTGGATTTATTTCCACACGAGAGACATGTGGAGAAAAGCCTTCTTCACAGGCAGTGCTGGGGCTCAGGAAACATTTTTAATCCAGTAGAATCACAGTTGTAGCATTATGGAGCCTTTAGCAGGCTGCCGGATACCAGACTCTCAGCGGCCTGGCACCCTGGAATGCTAGAAAAGTGAGTCACAGGATTTTAGGTTTTGAAATCATGCTCTCCAACACTGGAGCCATAGGCACATGTGGCTTCAGGGTATTTGGAATGTGACTAGCCCGTGTGTTCTAAGGGTAGAACACATAGGTTTCTGAAGACTTTAAAATAGCTCACTGATTATCTTTGTGTTTGTGTGTGTGTGTGATTTTCCTTTTTTCTCCCACCTAATGCTTCTCAAATCCAGAATCCAGAAAAGATTTTGTTCATGGTATCTCATGTGGAGTTTTTGTTTTGTTTTGATGTGCCTTTTTGAGGCAAACCATCTCCCCTAACTCTGTCTTTAAAACAGCCCCCACAATGTTTGAAATCCCGGGTCCATGAATCCCCTCTGTGATATGTCTTCCAGATGGCTCATCCACCCGCCCACCTAGTCACCTTCTACCATGAAGTCTCAGATGGCTTTCTGTGAGCATCAGAGACGGTCAGAACCTGACCTTGTGCTAGGTTTCAAATCTTTACATCAGACTGAGCCTTGGACACTTCATGCCTCTCATTCACAGGCCCAGTCTGCTTCCTCCTCTCCAGGGAGCCACTGGTCTCCAAGCTGCAGAGCATCCCTCAACACATGTCCTCAGTGGTGGGCACCAGGGAGTCCTCAGGTGGGCCCTCTGCTTCTCATGAACCTCTCTGCTGTTCTTTCCTTAGTAGAACCAGTCCCAGGATGCCAGGAAGAGGTTAGGGTACTTCAGGCCTCTTTATTCATCTATAGTCTCATTTTTTTCTCCTTGGCAAACCAGCTGGCCCTTGGGAATCTCCAGAGTCTACTGGCTGCTGGCTCCAGGAAGGCCTGTGAAGACAGGTGGGGTTGGGTAAAAATAACATTCGTGAGGGTAGCTATGGCAGGCAAGGTGCTAAGCGGTTTCCCAATTCCTCATTTACTCTCCTCGGTGATGCTACGGAGAAAACCATCATCCTTGTTCTACCAATAAACAGTGGAAGCAAGGCAAATGCCTGTAGGTGAGGGTTGGCCCTGGATTCCAAAAAGAAGACCAACCATTCGGCCTCAGTTCTAAGCCCTGGCTGAGGGCAGTTTGCAGGGAAAGGGTTGAGAGCTGTGGGGAATATGTATGTACCTTGAGTGTGACTGCATATGCCTTGTGTGCTCCGTGTGGACATCCTCGTCATGTCCCTCACTTTCCCCTACCTAGTCTCCAACTCTTATTCCATCTCACATCAACCCTGCAGAGGATTTTGGGATGACAAGAACGCTCACATTGAGGCAGGTAGGCTAACACAAAGGGCTAACCATATTGCTGGTCCCAGGGCTAACTTTCCATCAGTGTCCACACTGCTCCCTTATGATATCTCCCCAAGGACCCAGAAATAGCATCTATACTTGACACTAGTTAGTCATCAGAGAGGAAGGAGAGTCAGTTGAGAAAATGCCTCCATGAGATCCAGCTGTAAGGCATTTTCTCAATTAGTGATCAAGGGGGGAAGGCCCAGCTCATAGTGGGTGGTGCCATCCCTGGGCTGGTACCTTGAGTTTTATAAGAAAATAGGCTGAGGAAGCCATGTGGAGCCAGCCAGTAAGCAGAAGCCGTCCATGGCCTCTGCATCAGCTCCTGCCTCCATGGCCTCTGCATCAGCATCAGCTCCTGCTTCCAGGTCCCAGTCCTGCTTGCGTTCCTGTCCTGATGCTTCCTCCAGTGATGAACTATAATCTGGAAGTGTAAGCCAAATGAACCCTTTCCTCCCCAATTTGCTTTTTGGTCATGGTCTTTCATCGCAGCAATAAAACCCTAAGACCCCCGGACTAAGGTCTGCTTTATGCCAGTGGTGCTCTGACAGATTCCTATCCTCCCTGGTCTTTGTTTGTTTGTTTGTTTCTTTCTTTCTTTTTCGAGACAGGGTTTCTCTGTATAGCTCTGGCTGTCCTGGAACTTTGTAGACCAGGCTGGCCTCGAACTCAGAAATCTGCCTGCCTCTCTTTCTTTTTCTTAAAAAAGTTTTTTGTTAGGTAGTGGTGGCGCACGCCTTTAATCCCGGCACTCAGGAGGCAGAGGCAGTTGGATCTCCGAGTTCCTGGCCAGCCTGGTCTACAGATCGAGTGCCAGGACAGCTGGGGCTGCACAGTGAAACCACGTCTCAAAAACCAAAAGCCACCCACCCACAAAGCCTTCAATTGTATCCCATCTACAAGATATACAGGGACAAAGATGGAGCTGAGAGGGAGGGAATGGCCAACCAATGACTGGCCCAAATTGAGACCCATCCTATGGGCAAGAACCAATCCCTGACACTATTAATGACACTGTTATGTTTGCAGACAGGATCCTAGCATACCTGTCCTCTGAGAGGCTCCACCCAGCAGCCAATGGAAAGAGATGCAGAGACTCCCAGCCAACCATTAGATAGAGCTCAGGGAGCCTTGTGGAAGAGTTGGGGGGAAGGATTAAGGGGCCCAGAGAGGGCAGGGACTCCACAGGAAGACTAACAGAGTCAACTAACCTGGATCCTTGGGGGCTCCCAGAGACTGAATTGCCAACCAAAGAGTGGCATGGGCAGGACCTAGGCCCCCACCCCCAAACATGTAGCAAATGTGCAGCTTGGTCTTCATGGTTCCCCAACAACAGGAGAGAGGGTCTATCCCTGACCCTGTTCCCTGCCTGTGGATCCTGTTCCCCTAGCTGGGCTGCCTTGTCTGGCCTCAGTGGGAGAGGGTGTGCCTAGTCCTGCAGTGGCATGATGTGCCTGAGTGGGGTGGTACCCAGATGGCGGCTCCCCTTTCTCAGAGAGGAGGAGGGGGAACTGTGTGAGTGGGGGAGGGGGAGGTGATACTGGAATGTTAAGTGAATAAATTAACAAAACAAAACAAAACCAAAAAACCAAGCCAAGCCAAAAGCCAACAAGAAGTTTATTTTATGTCATGAATGTTTTGCCTGCATGCATCCATATAGACCATGCCCAGTGCCCATGGAAACCTGAAGAGGGTGGGTGCAGCATCCATGGGTACTAGGAACTGAACTCCAGACCTCTGAAAGAGCAGCAAGTGCTCTTACAGCAGAGCCGGCTCTCCAGCCCTCTCTGTTTCTTTAAGGAGAACTGGAGTAGTTCAGAAGTCAGAAACTCAGCCGCTAATAGGCTCAAGCGGAATTATGCAAATCAATGATATGAGCTGGGGTGGGGGGTGTGGCTTAGTGGCAGAGAGCCTGTCTAGTGTGTGTGAGGCCCGGTAGGTATCCCACCCTTTAGCCCCCACTGTACAACAAAACAAAGACGTGCTAAAGGCTGGAATGTTAACTCAGTTGGTAGGACACTTGCCTAGCATGCATCAAGCCAGGGTTCCAGGGGATTGGATTTCTCAGCAAGGTGTGATGGCATAGCACATTACCACTTAAGAGGTAGAGGAGGGAGAACTAAAGTTCACAGTTATTCTACACCACACAGCTAGGTTGAGGCCAGCCTTGACTACAGGAGGCCCTGGCAGCCTGCTCTCCCTTCTGCAGCCTAGATAGAGGCTGGGCTCCTCCACCTGGCCCTGTCCTCAGGGAACCTTGAGCCACTTGCTGATAACAGTCACTTAGAAACCGCTGGCCCCTGAGAGTGTTTTTCTTTGTCTTTGTCAGATTATAATTGGAGCAGAACAATAGCAGTGTTAAAGGGGGAATTACGGACGGACTTGCAGATGCTGGCTCTCTTCATTTCTTCCCTCCCCTCATCTTCCATCTCAAAACAAACTTTGGTTTCCAAAACATTTCATTTCATATTCATTCTCCATTGGATTACCTGCTCATTCTACAGGGTGTCTCCATTTGCTTAGTAGGTATCAAGTTCTTCCAGTCCTTGCCACTTGAGTCTCTCTCTGTCCATGTGTCTCTGACTCTGTCTCTCTGTCTCTGTCTCCTTCTCTCTTGGGTGTGGGGTTGGGGGAGGGGAGCTGTTGCACCATGTGCCATGTGGTCAACGCTGTAATTATGGTGACCATGTTCTCCAAACCACAATCAGGTCACGTGGTCTGACACAGGCTATTTTCTGCCTCCACTGCAGTCCAAACATGAAATCATATGTAGTTATACATTCATCAAATCACCTTTAATTTCTTTTTAAAAGGCAAATGACATGACATTTGGATTATCCTTGACAAATCCCACTATCCACAGAAAATCATTAAAACCATGAAAAGGGCCTGCACAGGCCTCTGGGAAGAACAAGGTTTCCTGGATGAGGCATTGTGGATCTTAAGAGTTGGAGGCTGAACAGGTTTGCGGAGGGAGAAAGAAGGTGGTGAGGGTCTATTCTGCACAGGACCTGCTCTCCCAGCTTAGGCTCTGGGGAAGCTGACTGAAGAGGCAAGGGTGCTTGCTTGTTTTTGTGAGTTTTGTTTCATTTATGTGAGTCCAAGGACCCTCTTCCTAGCCCACAGACAGTGCATTGTATCTGCCTATGTATTTACATGGCTCTCTTTGCAGTAGCTAATACTGTATATTAGCCTATAAAAGGCCTTCCCTTTCTTTCTTTTCTTTCTTTTTTTTTTTTTTGGTTTTTCGAGACAGGGTTTCTCTGTATAGCCCTGGCTGTCCTGGAACTCACTTTGTAGACCAGGCTGGCCTCGAACTCAGAAATCCGCCTGCCCCTGCCTCCCGAGTGCTGGGATTAAAGGCGTGCGCCACCACGCCCGGCTAGGTTTACCTTTCTTGCTCATCCCTCCTCCCTGCCAGGACTATGTAAGAAAGACTCTAAAGGAGAGAAGACTATATGAACAAAGGCGTGGACATCAGTGGGCATTCTGCAGGTAGACAGGGCACTGGCCATATGCCTCGTGCTATGCAGGGCACTGAGCCTCCAGTGGGGTTCCCAAGTCAGTCTACCTCCCCTGACCTTGGACTAGAGAGGAGAGCTGGGTAGCTGGCAGGCACCAGGAGGGTATGAGGAAGGAATGGGAAGTGTACACCAGAAGGCCTATGCTGTGTCAGGGGTTTAGGAAAAGCCCACTGAAGTTTAACCTGAGGCCTAGAGGATCATCATCCTTCAGCCAGCATTTATATAGTGCTCACCGCACGACAGATACCACACGAAGGGCTTTTCATATTTAATTCTCACACAGCTCTCCAAAGCACCAACCCTTATTACCCACACTGCAGAGATGAGAAAACAGTATAGACAGGTTGAGAAGGTAACCTTGGCCACATAGTTTAGCTGTGCCAGAGTCCGGAAAGACTGGCCTTGGGACATTCCTTTAACAAAAATCAGCAGCCTGGGGGCTAGGCTTTATGTCAAATGTCTTTGATCCCAGCACTCTGGAGGCATAAACCAGCCTGGGCTATAGAGCACATTCCAGGCCAGCCAAGGCTACACAGTGAGACTGGGTCTCAAAATAAATAAATGACCAGGCAAAGTGGAGGGCGGGGCTCTGTTCACTGAGGACCAGGAGGTAGCGAACAGACACACCCAGGCAAGATGCTTATCCTTGGAGGGTGGGAAACTAAGCTGGTGGTTGTTTTCTGTAGGAATTGGGCACTACGAAGAGGGAAGGGTGGAGCAAGGTAGAACTGATGCAGGAGAAAGGATTTGGGAAAGAAAAACCACCTGGAGGCAGGGGGAATGGGAGGGCTCATAGATGAGAGGTGTGGGGAAGAGCCTGAGGGAGCCGTGAGTTAGTTCAACCTCTGCCTTGCTAAGATGGAGCAGATGAGAAGCAGGAACAGCTAGGAGGTCTCAAGCCTGCAGTGGGGGTCCCTGGGCCTGAGGAGTGGTCATAAGGGTAGAAAGGGGTAGAATATCAGGAACTATTAGAACGTAGATCCTAGGGCTGGAGAGATGGCTCAGTGGTTAAGAGCACTAGCTGCTCTTCCAGAGGACCTGAGTTCAAATCCCAATCACCCACAGGGCAACTAACAGCTTCCTGTAGTTCCAGATAACATGACACCTTCATACAGACATACATTCAGGCAAAGAGGAAGGGAGGAAGGGAGGGAGGGAGAAAAGGAAGGAAGGAAGGAAGGAAGGAAGGAAGGAAGGAAGGAAGGAAGGAAGGAAGGAAGGATGTAGAAAGCCAGCTGCAGTGGTGCATGCATGCCTTTAGGCCCAGCACTCAGGATGGAGGCAGAGGTTGGTCTCTGTGAGTTCAAGGTCAGCACTGGTTACAGAGCTACACAGCAAAACAACAACAATGACAACAACAAATCAAACACACAGGACACCCAGCAAACTGGAAGGCTTCTGGCTCAGCTTAGGAAGCAGAAGTTTGTTTGTTTTTTGTTTGTTTGTTTTTCGAGACAGGGTTTCTCTGTGTAGTCCTGGCTGTCCTGGAACTCACTTTGTAGACCAGGCTGGCCTCGAACTCAGAAATCTGCCTGCCTCTGCCTTCCAAGTGCAGGAAACAGAAGTTTTGAAGAATCAGAGATGTTGCCAGAGACATGGGGTCACCAAACTTACAGGCTGGTCCTCCAAGCCTGCTTTGGATGTGTCCTTGACCTCACTGGCTGCCCTCCGCCTCATTTCCCATGAGGAGACTTCTCTTTACAGCAGCAGGTCCTCAGGACTACTCTAAGCCCCGGCTGCCCCCAGCCGCTCCTGAGCTCCTGACACTCTTTTCTGAGTCAGCCTTTCCTTCCTGCTTCCTCTGCCAGGCTCCACGCAGCTTTTCCAGAACCACTTCCACATGGTCCCGGCGAATCGTTCCTCCCATTAGAAAAGTCCACCTTCCTTCCCCAGCCTCACCGGGCTGCTGTTCTTCTCATCCAGTTTGAAGGCTGACTTCCCAGAGCCCCCACCTCCAGGTTTCTCTGTGTAGCCCTGTAGCTCACTCTGTAATGTAAAGCAGCAGGCTGGCCTGGAACTCAAAAGAGATTCATCTGCCTCTCCTTCCCGATTGCTGGGATTAAATGCTTGCGCCACCACTGACCAATAGTCCCTCAATCTGGAGAAGCCATAGTCCTTGCCCTTAACGGGGGTCGGGGGTTGCTCATGCTCACTTAAACCCTTTCAACACCTTGATAACACCTTGATCCTACTGCCTCTACTTCCCGAGTGCTGTGGAATTATAGGTATGCACCATATATGCAATGCTGGGGGGGGGGCGAGCCCCGGGTACCCTGCCCTCTAAACAACTCTGCTGACCAAGCTGAATCCTCAGATCATAGCTGAGCATAAACTTGTGTCCTTTTCAACCCTGCCCCTCCCACAGTTTCTAGAATACAGATCATGCTTACAGGGCTGCACGCTGATGGAGTGGACCTTCTTGACTGACCCAAGCCTCAGCCTGTTTTCAAGGACTTCATGCTGCCTGCTATGGAAACTCAGATTGCCAAGAATTTGCTGGTCTATGCTGTTTTCCCCGGCCAAATTGGTAGTGGCTGCAATATGTACTTGGGTCACGTCCTGTCCATACACAGCCTGCTCTGTCCCTGTCTTCAAGTTCAGTCCCGTTCGACTACACTCCTTCCAGAGGTATAACATGGGCACATATAGGAGGCAGAAAGCCGGTACTTTCTTAGCTCCTAGACCAGCATCTCCTCGTGTTTAGGCCTCAGCACCTCCACCCCCGGGAGGAGACACAAGTAGACTTAACCAGGGAGGGTACCTGATGCCACTGGGGACATTCGATGGGCCTGTCCTGAACCCAGTGCCAGCTGCCTTCTCTGAACTCTTCAATTTCCTCGACGACTCAGTTGTTTGTTTGTTGTTTTGTTTGTTTGTTTTTTTTTCAGTTAAGAGTCCTGAGCCTCTGATGGTGTTGGCGAGTCCAGGCTGTTGTTTCTCGTGGCCTCAGTTTGCCTGGTAGGAGGTCCTTCAGGACCTTTAAGGGCTGTTAATACATACCCTCCCTGGAACCTTTCTCTCCCCTGCAGTTTTACTGGCAGGCTGAGGGCTGGCAGGCCTCTCTGGGCTGAGAATAAATCTTAGCACTAGCTGCTAAGGGCTTTCAGTATAGTATAGGAGACTCAGTGTTCCCATCTGCTTAATGGGAGAAACCTGGTCTAACTCGCAGGGTCTTTGAGATGGATGGACGCGTTGAGGGTGAAGGACAGGACAGGTGGGAGAAACTTTTGCACAAGGCCATGTACCTCCTTTGTCTGCTTGCTCTATGCCACAGAGGGGACTGACTTAAGCTGAGGACAACTTGTTGAGGGAGATGACATTTTAGTAAACAATAAAATCAGTACATGAATCAGATCCACAGAGTAAGGGGAATGCAAGAGTGTTCCAGTCAGAGCAAGGGCGTGTGGGTGTGAGTGTGAAGTCCTGCCCTGGAGGGGTCACACGGACAGGTACCTGTTGTCGCTAGCCAGCTGTCTGAGGAGGCCCTGGAGGGTTGCCACCCGCAAGCAGGACAGAACCCGCAGCCCCGGGGCCCAGCCAGAGAGATTACAGGCCGTAAGTCGCAGCGAGAGCGAGTCTTTGTCCCCCCCCCTTCCCTCTGCCGCCTCTCCGACCCCCAGTGCCGGTCCCTCCCTGACCCCAAATAACTTGTTGGCTTCCCCAGGGCTTTGTTTGCTCGGGGTCATCGCCTCCGGGACCCTGGCCGCGGCGCACCGCCCTCGCGGGTCCCGCGCCTGACACCCCTCGGGCCGGGGCCCCCGCCCCCTACCCGCTCCGAGACCGGGGTCAAAGGCAGCCCGCGTCACGTGGTCGCCGAGCAGCACCGAATCGGCCGGGAGAGCCGAGGGAGAATCCGGGTGGAAGCGAGAGATCCAGCCCGGCTCGCGGCGCCCGGTCCCGCCCCGGCGCCCGCCGGGCCCCCGCAGCGTGCGCGCCCCGCGCCGCCGGATCGAGCCCCGCGCACGGCCACGGCGGGGGAGGTAGGCGCGGGCCGAGGGAGGCGGGCGGCCCGGCAGCCTTGTGCGCGCTCCCCACGGGCGGGGGCGCGGGCGCGGGCGCAGCGCGGCCAGCAAGGGGTTAAGCCGGCCCGCAGCCCGCCTCGCGCACGCCCGGGACCGGCGGCCGCGCGGCCACCCGCGCCGCTTCCCCCCGGCGTCCGGGCCGAGGCAGGTAAGAGGCCGGAGGGCCGGGCGGCCGGCGTCCCGGGGCCGAGCGCTCGCAACCGGGGCACGGCGTGCAGGCCGCGCGGGGGCCCGAGCGGCCCCGGTGCAAGTTTGGTGCGCGCGGGCGCCGGGCGGGTGGTGGGAGGACAAAGGGGTGGGGGCCTCACGGGGCCGGGCGGGCCGGGGTGCGGGCCGGGCAGCGCGGCAGCTGTAGGTCACGGATAATGTCACCCACGAGGAATGCCCCCTCCCCCTCCCCGGCTCTCGAACAGGGGAAACTTTTGTCTGGCATGGGAGGGGGCTAGAGGCCGGGTCCCAGCTTTGGGAAGTGGCGAAGGCGGCCGGACCGGTTTTCTCCGGGGCCCTGAGCGGCCTGCCTGGTCCCCAGCTCCCCTCCTCCCTCAGCTTCTCGGAACCGGGACTCTAGCATTTGGCCAGCGTGAGGAGGGGACGCCTGTAGGACGTGGGGGTCTGAGGGCTGCCAAGAAGCTAGGACTCATCCATCACCTGGCTCTTGCGTGCCAGGATCCCTACAGATCCTACCTCCCACTGTTGGTCCTCCGTCCTGCCCCTAGGCGAGCTTGGGGGACATTCTGGAGCAGTATTATTACCCTGTGGACTGAGAGCTAGACAGACCTCGGTGTTCGTCGCTACCCAGCTATGTGACCTTGAGCAGGTTCCTTACTTTCTCTAGCCTCTTGTTTCCTCACCTGTAAAATGGGTGTATCTGTCAGAGTTGGGATGAAGCCAGGGTGTGGGACCTCGGAAAATGTTGGCATGCTTCTATTCAACAAGTGTTCAGTTGCATGTCGCCGTGTATGCCGGGCACTGGGCTAGTTCACTGCTTTACATAGTTTCCTTTACAGAATTTCCCCACATTACTTTTAGGCACATTTTACAAAAGGGGAAACTGAGGCACTGAATGGAAAAGGACAGGAAGGTAAGAAGTGGGAGCTGGGATTTGTCCCCTCTCCCAGTTCTTATATACCAGGTACAGAGCCCCACTAGGGCCTTCGATGTGACTGGGTTTATAGTTTCAGTTTTAGTTGAATCTTTGCCCCATCACCCTTCCCCCAGGTGAGGCACCTTTCTCTCTGGCACTTGCCTGGGTGAGGTTCCATGCCCTTGTTCTGTTAGGCTGGGAAGCGGGAGCAGGAGGGGAGGTCAGTTGGAGCCTGTGATCTGAGCTTCGAGATGGTCCAAGTTCCGTTGCTGGCCAGGTCCTGGTAGGAAAGGTCTCCCTGTGTGGGTGGTGGTTTAGGGAGGAGGAGTCTTGTCTCCCTGGCTCCAACTGGGGACAGCTGGTGGCTTTGTCAACAGACTTTTCCCTAGCGCCCAGGAGACCTGCAGAGCCTTTATCATCTCCCTTTAGACCTGTCACTTTCAGATCAACAGGGGGTAAGAGGTTGGGCTCAAGAGCAGAACCCTTGGGCAGAAAGAGACCTAAGGTCAAGGATTTATGTCCTAAATGTCTGAGTGACAGGGTCCACTGCCAAAGAGTCAGGCCTTGATACCTTAGTCTTAAAGGTCCTTGGAGCTAGTATGAAGATGGGTGGACTTTGAGCCAACGTCAAGATTGCAGAATCCCCATGGAGATTCCTGTCTTTGTGTACCCCAGGAGTCCAGCTAGAGCAGTACTGGGCACCTTTTTAGCCTCTCAGGAAAGACCCCACTAGTGACTGAAGACTGGCTCAGATTCCCACTGCTTTTCCTGTGCTGGGCAGGCCCAGCCTTTTGGGGTGTTGTGGGGGTAGGGTGGGGAGGGATGATATCATCTGATTACCAATCAAGCTCTGATTGGGGAGATGGGATACGAATTGCTAATTAATGACATCTTGAAACCTTGGATCCACGGCTAGTGTGATGGGTGCGGTGGGTTCTTGGGGGTGGGCGGTTCTAACTGCTCCAAGGCCCTCCAGCCCAGAGTGTGGGATTTACACGATTCACAGGCTTTCCTTAGGCCCTGGGAATAGAGAGCTCTCCCCGGCTGACATCACTGTCAGCTTGTAGGAACAAGAATGGAAATTCCGCCACTTAGCCACTTAGCTCTGAAAAGCGAGGGATTAAGTCGAGGGCTGGAAGGACTGGAAAGGGTCCCGGGGGCTGGGGCTGTCCCTTGTTATGTGGTCAGACTTAACTTGTTTGTCAATGTGATCAGAGAGCAGAGGCTTCTGGGAGAGTCAACAGGTAAAGGAAGTCAGCTACAGAGAGATGGCGAGGGAGAGCCTCCTGTCAGGGGGTGTGCAGGGAGAAGTCTTCAGACTGAGAGGTCGAGGTCGGGACGCCAAGAGAGAATGTGAGAGAGACAGTCTCTCTCTGCCCTGGCCTTGGGGGCCCCCGCTTCGCCTCTGCTTTGGGCCCTGCAAGGCAGAACCAGACCCAGACTTAGAAATCTCTTGGGCTTGCTCAGACTTCTACTAGGTTGGAATTTGTTTTGGGTATGGCTTGAAATAACAGGACTATTTGGAGGACTTGGACATTCTTGACTTGAGATGGGGAGTCTGGGTAATTTTTGAAATCCGTATGGAAAAATTTTTGTTTGGCCGGTGTGTGTGTGTGTGTGTGTGTGTGTGTGTGNGAGAGAGAGAGAGAGAGAGAGAGAGAGAGACAGTGTGTGTGACAGGGGACATGAAACAGGGGTGAAGACTAGAGAGGGCAGACAGGGATCAGGGGAAGGATGGCAGTGAAGCAGGGTGTCATAGGGTGGGTGATCGGCAGTAGATGATGCTCTCAGGACAGTGTGAGGCAGAGCTTCCTGCTTGATGATGTCAGCAAAGGTTCCTAGAGGAGGAAGCATGTGAGGATTCAGGCCCTCAGACAGGACAGTGGGTACCAGACTGGACTGTGGAGGCTCACAGCACCCTGCTCCCGAATTTGGGTTTTATGCTGTAGCAGAGAAGACAGAAGGTTGTAAACAGCTTGTTGCTTTGTGTCAGGCATGGTGCCAGGCCCTTACAGACACCCCATTGACTTCTTACAATACCCCTGCAGAGTAGCTGCTGCCGGCCACCCCACCCTACCCTATTTGTAGGTTGGGGAAATGGAGGCTCAGAGGGGATAGTCACTTGACAGTGTCAGGATTTGAACCCAAACCGTTCTGGTTCTGTGCCACCGAGTTGCCCTTCTCAGAGTCATTTGGCCAAGGATGGTGGCAAGAGTGGCAGGCAGGGTGGAGACCAGAAGATCGACCGCTTGCGGCCCAGCAGAGTCAACCTAGCTCAGGCCAACTTGGGCTGAGGCTGACGGTAGGAGAGGGGCTGCAGGATCTTGTAGCTGCCTTGGGGTCTGCCAAGGTTTGGGGAAGGGTCCCAGCAAATTCACTGCTTTTGAAGCCTTGGAAAGCTCCTATGAGGCAGATGCCGTAGGCTGGTCAGCCGTGTAGGATTTTTTTGAGATCAGAGACAACAGAAAGGTCAGGTCTGGGGCATCTAACCTGGGAAAAGACTGCCCGAGGACAGGGGAGAGCCTCATTGCTAAGTGTCTGCAGGAGGAGAGCCTGCTGAGGATGTGGGAGGAGGAACCCGCAGGGTCAGGATTGGGTGGTTGCTTTCAGTTCCCTTTTTGCCTGAGAACACAGAGGTAGGGTAATACTCGCTCACTTTCAGCCCCGCTCTTCTTTCTCATGGCTCTTGAAGTGGCCTTTCCTGTGCAGCTCAGGAAGTACCAATACCCACAGGTTCACACGCATGGCTCCTCCTAGAGTCCCTGTTCTCTGAGGACACCCAGTCCAGCCTTCTTCCAATAATACTGGTTTTCTTTTCTTTTCCTTTCTTTTCTTCTGTTTTCTTTTCTTTTCTTCTTTTCTTTTTTTTTTAATATTTATTTATTATTATACATAAGTACACTGTAGCTGACTTCAGACGTACCAGAAGAGGGTGTCAGATCTCATTATGGGTGGTTGTGAGCTACCATGTGATTGCTGGGATTTGAACTCAGCACCTTCGGAAGAATAGTCAGTGCTCTTAACTGCTGAGCCATCTCTCCAGCCTCCCTTCTTTTCTTTTCTTTAATGTTCTCTAACTTTTGTTTCTGTTTCACGTGTTATGGATGTTGTGCCTGAATGTATGTCTGTGTACCACATGTGTGTTAGTCTTCTGGGATGGGAGGTAGAGAGTGTTATCTCAGGAACCATCCAGGGCCTGGCCTGCTGAGGGCTTGGCTTTCACTCCCACAGTGAGATCAGCTTCTCCATCTCCATCTGCGAGCAGGTACTTCTTCCATCGTGAGTTTCGAAAGGGGCTTCTGGGTCTGTGGGCTTAAAGGTGAGGAGTGGGGATGGGGTGAGGGCGTTTGGCATGGTTGTCCCCCCCCCTCCTTGAGGCAGAGGTTAAAAGAGGTTATCCCCATCCTTGAGGGCTCTAGGGGATTCAGTCTCCTTCCCTGGGGCCTGTTCTGATGTCTGTTCACCTGTTCACCACTCTGGTTTCTGGAGTTTGGGACTCAGTAGAAGAGTGGATGTGTCTTAGAGCTAGAGACAGTATGCTACCAAAGCTCTTTCCTCCAGACGGAAGGGACCACGCTAAGTTGCTCTATGGCTTGTTACTTTGATATGGGCTGGGTTAATCAAAATTGAAAATGTGCATGGTGACTAACACTTGATTAAGTATGGAGGGGGCTCCACTATGTAATGGCAGTCAGTGCCCTATGTCCCATGCCCCTCAACCACTGAGCAGAGCAGAGCTTCTTTTTCCTTCCTCCAGCTGTGTCCCTCATCCCTCCCCTCCCTTCTGCTCACGGTGAGGAGGCTGTGAGGCTGCGGCTCAGGTCTTTTTCCTTTCTTCCGAGCCTCCAGCCTCTTCCCTGGTGAGCGGCTCTGGGGTCTCACTTCTCCCGTGTAGACATCCTGACTCTCATGGCTGCCATTGCCTGTGCTCGCCAAGTTCATGGAACCTGTTGGCTGGCCCCTCCGGGGAGAGGGTACCCTTTTATCCTTGGTTTGAACTCTGGTTTACAGAGGCACCTGAGCTTTTCCCTCTGTGCTCCAGAAGCAGAAGCTGACTGGGGCTTGTTTCCAGAAGGGCGAGCAGCTTTCTGGAGCAGAATCCAAAGTTGTGGGTTCAAATCCCAGTTCTTTTCACGACTAGATTTAGCCGCTAGCTAGTTCCTAAATCTGAGCATTGGTTTCCCCAACTGCACAACAGTAATCAGGATATTCATTTTGGGCCTGGGAGATTGCTCAACTGAGTCAAGGCATTTGCCACCATTCCTGGTGATATGAGTTAGATCCTTGGGGTCCCACATGGTACAAGGAGAGGACCAACTCCTACAAGTTGTCACCTGACCTCCACACATGGCACAAACATACACTCCCTCACACCCACTCTCATAGATTCTAAATGTAAAACAAAACCAGAAATAAAACCCCAAACTCCTCCTTTGGAAGGGATGGTTGGTTTACAGCATCCAGCAGGCAGGAGCTGTTCAGAGTAGCAGGAGTCGCTTTTTACTGTAGAAGATGGGAAGTGCAGGTAAGGAAACTGAGTCCCGAGTGAATGCTAGGGCGCTTACATGGCCTGCTGTGGCTGTGGCCATGGCTGTGGCTATGGCCGTGGCCGTGGCTGTATCTTAGAAGCTGGGCAGGATTTCCTCTCTGTGTCAATGCCTCTGCTTTCTCTCTTCCATCCTCCACCCAGGTTAAGGGACTCAAGTCCCATCTCCTCCCTGGTGACCATATTGAGTGTCTTAAGCTTGGGCCAGGTGAGTTGGGCAGGTGGGCTTATGGTGGCTCTCATGACCAGGGACCCATCTCCTACTGCCTGGACTGTGGGCTTGGAGCTTCCAGGAGGGAAGGATGAAGGCTCGGTGGCAGGGGGAGGTGACAGACAGGGTAGGAGAGACTTAAGGCAGTAGTGAGGTCCACACCAAGTGAAGGCTGAAAGTAAGACTGAATACCAGACAGCCTGGGGCCAGGTTCCTGCTGTCACTTCTGCTTACGGAGCCTTGGGCCAGGAGTTCAGTTCTTCACCTGTACAAAGGGACTGCAGCTGTCCTTTGAAGCATTTTAACTGCAGACAAGTTTTGGTTGCATATGGTTGTTGAGACTCTTTTTTTTTTTTTTTTGGATATGGTCTCTCCGCTGGTTGGCCTATAACTAATTTTTACTGGCCTGGAAATTTCAGTGATCCTCCTGCCTTTACTTTCTGAGTGTTGGGATATAGCCACATATATACACAGATATAGCCACCATACCTAGCCTTTTTCTTTTCTTTTCTTTTCTTTTCTTTTCTTTTCTTTTCTTTTCTTTTCTTTTCCTTTCCTTTCCTTTCCTTTCCTTTCCTTTCCTTTCCTTTCCTTTCCTTTCCTTTCCTTTCCTTTCCTTTCTC
>NC_034604.1:54530586-54534335 GCF_900095145.1 Mus pahari | reverse complement strand
TTTTTTTTTTTAAGATTGATTGATTTATTTTTATGTATACGAGTACATTGTAGCTCTACTGATTGTTATGAGCCATCATGTGGTTGCTGGGAATTGAATTCAGGACCTCTGCTGGCGCCGGTCTAAAGATTTATTTATTATTATATCTAAGTGCACTGTAGCTGTCTTCAGACCCACCAGAAGAGGGCATCAGATCTCATCACAGGTGGTTGTGAGCCACCATGTGGTTGCTGGGATTTGAACTCAGGACCTTCGTTGTCTAACTTGGATAGCTGTTTATCAGACCCAGACAGACAGGGTCTTACTGTGTTTCCCTTGCTGGCTTCTAAGTCACTAGATAGACCAGTCTGGCCTCTAACTCTGCCTCCCGTGTGTTTGGTTAAAGATGTGAATCACTGAGCCCGGCTTTGTAGTTACTCCTGTCTTAGCTGCTCACTTGGTTCTTATAACAGGGGTGGGAAGTGGAGTTGGCATTCTCTTCTTTAAGCAGATAGGGCAGCAAAAGCCCAGAGGGACCAATGGCTCCTCATGGGGCTCCACTGGGTACCTCCTTGTCTGTGAAGCATCGATAGACAGGTTGAAGGGTGGATGTACCAGAGGGGACCGATCTCAACTCTCTACAGCATATCGCAGAAGGCCAAGATGGCAACATTTGTTTCTGGAGGGAGCAAGTACCATATTTCTGGGAGTGCATCTCAGGGCTGGAGAGATGGCTCAGAAGGTAAGAGCACACTGGCTGCTCTTCCAGAGGACCCAGGTTCGAACTCCATCAGCCACATAGTAACTCCATTCCATGTAACTCCATTCCTTGTAACACATGTAGCTCCGGTTCCAGGGGACCTGACACCGTCTTCTAACCTTCATGTGGGCAGTGCACACAAGTAGTACAGACATACATTCAGGTAAACACTCATGCACATAATATAAAAATAAGTTTTTTTTTTTTTAAAAAAAAATCTAGTGTTTATGTGATTCTGGTTTTTCAGACCTGAAGTCTGACCCCATGAGGGAAGGCCTAGATTCTCAGCACCCTCAGGCTGGCCAAGGACTGGCTTGTCTGGACAGGTCTCCAGGAGGTGTAGGGCGCAGGTTTGCTGTAGTCTTTGCTCAGTGGCAGACACCTTAGTTTGTACCCTCCGCTTTGCTTGCACAAAGCTACCTGCCCAGGCAGATGCCAGGCAAGAAGTGAATGCTGTCCTAGCAGGCTCTGTACTCAAGCTGTGTCCTTCTGCCTGTATGCCCTTCCTCCTGACGCTTGTGACACCCTGGCTCGTGCTTTTATGGGCATGGAAGCCGTGGGTGGCTTCCCTGCCTCTCCTGCAGGTTTAGTTGGAACATCTCATAGTTGGGCTGTGGATTGTTGGCATCTGTATCACCTGGGAACTGGTGGAATGTTCAGTCGATGCCTCCCTACCCAGACCTCCTCAGTCAGGTGCTGAGCCATGGGGCCCAGCACTGTGTGTGTGTCTGTGTCTGTGCACGAGTGCATGTGTTCTGGGTTCTCATGCATGAGAACCACAGAGCTAGGTCATAAAAAGAGTCAGGGCCTCTTTCCTGTTTCCAGTCTACTCAGATTGCCAGCACCCAGGAAAGCCCAGTTCGTTTCTATCCTAGGTCATTTGAAAAAGAAATGCCTCTTTCTTTGTACTATTGTTTCAGCATTTTCAGACATGTGGAGTAACTGGGGGGTGGGGGTGCTCACAGAAAGCCTGGTTTCTCTCTACTTTTTCCCTCCTCTTATTTATTTATTTATTTATTTATTTATTTATTTATTTATTTATTTATTTATTTATCTAGGGAGCCCATTGTTACGAAGCCCAGGCTAGTCTGATACTGTGTAGACCAGGCTAACCTGGTTTATAGAGACCCACCCCTTTTGCCTCCTGACTACCGTGTCCACTTTCTACCTTGTTTCCAAAGAGCTACCATTTTGGACTAGTGCCCTGTACCCCAAGAACCAATCTTATAACAGCATTGGGGTACTGTCAATTCTGTGAGTATAAGAAGGAACATTGAGACAAATTGAGGAAGACGGTAGTGGGAAGGGGAAGAGTGGGGGAGGAATTGTGTTGGCAAGAATGAGTGCCAGGAGGCAGGGCAGGGTGGCATGCCTTTAATCCCAGTACTTGGGAGACAGAAGCAGAGTTTCTGTGAGTTCAAGGCCAGCCTGGTCTACCCATTGAGCTCCAGGACTGCTAGAATAACACAGACATTATCTGAACAAGGAAACAGACAAATGGGAGCCAGGAGTAAGCCAGCTGTGTTCTGGGCCTGGCCCAGGGCTGGGGTCCTGCTTTAGAGAATGGCTGTGTGGGTGCACACATGGGCCAGTGGCCTGATGTGCTCTGAGAAGCCTTTGCTGTCAGCAGTCTGTAGTTTTAAGCATCTCAGTGATCCAATCATGATCACAACTACTACTTATATCTATTGACAGTTTATCAGTGCTTGCTAGACATTTCTGTGTCATGTTCTCAGAAGCAATTTCCAGAATAAGGAGGCACTGTAGTCTTTTCTGTTTATAGATAAAAGTACCTAGGCCATACATAGCTTTGAGGGACTCGATTTGGGAATGTTTGTTTATTAGAGTCTTACTGTGTAGCCCTGCCTGCCTCTGCCTCTGATCAAAGACATACTCCACTAAGCTCATCTTACTTGCCTTTGCACTGCCATTACCTGTTCATAATGTGCTAGGGATGGAAGCTGGGGTTTTGTGTGAGCTAGGGATCGCTATGAGCTGAACTGAAGTCCCAGTCCAATATAACACAGGCTGGCCTTAGCTAAAGCTGTTCTTGAACTCCTGATCCTCTTGCCTCCACCTCCCAAGTGCTGGGCTTGCAGATGAATACGCACCGTCATATCTGTAGTAGATTGAGGAGTTCTATAAGATTCTGCAGGGTTAGAGTCTCCTGAGAATGGTGGTAGGGATTGCTTGGGAGTGTTTGTGCTAGAGTGGAGCCCTTGATAAAATGTATTCTATCAAATGAGTAGGAGAAGCCTGATAAGGTCATGTTGGGTGGTTGGGGATCAAGGTCCCAGCATGGGGTGAGAGGTTATATTTGAGAGATAAAGTGGGGCGTTTGTTTGGGTTTTGTTGTTGTTTGTTTTTCTTTAGGTTTTGATTAGAGAGGTGGGAGGGTTAGACTCAGTTTACAGGGGCTGTAGAGATAACTGAGTCACTAATGAGCACTTACTGTTTACTTAGTAGAGGCTCAGACTGCATCTCAGTGCCCTCACAAACACCTGTAACTACAGTTCTAAGGGGTCTGGAGTCAGCTCTGGTCTCTGTGCGAGGGCACACACACGTATGCATGCAGGCAGGCACATAAATAAAAATTATTAAAAGTCTCTCTCGCACCCCCTTTGTATTTTCTTTCTTTTTTTGAAAGCTCTCTATCTCATGCTTGTATCTTTTTTGTTTGTTTGTTTTTACGATTTATTTACTTTATGTGAATACATTGTAGCTCTATTCATGCATACAAGAAGAGTGCATGGAGGCTGGAGAGATGGCTCAGCGGTTAAGAGCACTGACTTCTCTTCCAAAGGTCCTGNGTTCAATCCCCAGCAACCACATGGTGGCTCACAACCACCCGTAATGAAATCTGATGCCCTCTTCTGGTGTGTCTGAAGTCAGCTACAGTGTACTTAAGATATAATAAATAAATCTTTAAAAAAAAAAAAAACCCATCCGGGAATCCATCCCATCATCAGCCACCAAACCCAGATACTAATGCACATGCCAGCAAGATTCT
>NC_034604.1:54498680-54530196 GCF_900095145.1 Mus pahari | reverse complement strand
AGACAGGGTTTCTCTGTGTAGCCCTGGCTGTCCTGAAACTCACTGTAGACCAGGTTGGCCTTGAACTCAGAAATCCACCTGCCTCTGCCTCCCAAATGTTGGAATTAAAGACATGTGCCACCACCACTGCCCAGCACAGCCAGTGCTCTTAAGTGCTGAGCCATCTCTCCAGGCCTCCTCTGTATTTTCTTGCCTGTGTTTTCAATGCACTTTCTAGGAGCCCCAAGACTTCCCCTGGTGGTACAGGAACCCTTAATCTCACAGTCGAAGGGCTAAGATGCAGGCTGCATAGGGTGTGAGAGTCACTGTGAGGACCAGAGCTCAGTATTGTCACTGTTCTTCCTACTCAGGGAAAGCTCTTCTCCCTTGAACAGCCCCATTCCTGGTAGACAATGTAGCCATATCCTCTGGGTGGCCCAGGGCAATTCTGGGAAGAGAGATGAAGGTGCCCAGGGAGACAGCTGCCAAGAATGGGTGGGACAGTTTCCATGAGGAAGATCACCAAGAAACCCCAGACGGAAACCAAATGTGTTTTCTAGGTCCTGAGAGGATATGTGGAACAATGGTGATAGATGGGGGAGGCTGTGTTGGAAAAGGGTTTCTTGACATCCTTAAACAAAGCTGAGTCTATAGGTTTGACTTTTGTTTCTCTGAAGGATGTTTATGTAATTTCCCGAAGGCAAGATCCAGAGCTCTGTGAAGTTGTCAGGCCTGTTGTTTATACATCCAGCTTTGGAGCTGGGCAAGACTTCCATTAGGGAATCTCCCCATCTGACTTGGAGACTGTGGGATGGGGCTGTCAGAACTTGGGATAGAATGGGGTCCTCTTGGCCTTGCCACCCTCAGATCTCTGATTTGTTGGCGGCAGCAAGGGGCAAGGGTAGGTGGAGGGGGCTGTGCTTTGGGAACTCATTGCTGCTAAGGGCTGGGGAAGGTTAAGTTGGTGTTCAACAAGGTGGGCAAAAGGCTGGATAGTGTCTTGCGAGAGATCACCCTGTCCAGATGCTGGGCCTAGCTGTGTGCCGCCTACCCAGCAGCTAGGAACTATGAGTCACACTCAGTGGGGGGCACAGAGTCACAGGCCATTGTAAGTCCTGATTCATTCTGTTCTCCCAGTCTTACAGGGATGACTAGGCCCTGGGCCGGATTGTGCTGTGGGTGAAGGGCTCCGTAGCTACAAATATGAGAGTCCTAGAGGGCCTGCCTGTGAACATCTTCCCCTGTTCCTTGTCTCCTGTCTATGGGGCACTCTGGTCATGCCCCACATGTTCTCCCCGTACAGGGGTTTGTGAGCCCCTGACATTCTATGTCGCATTTCGAAGGAACTTCTGTACACTGCTTCTCCCCCCAACCCCTTAAATGAAAAAATGTAAATCTATTTTATGTGTATTGGTGCTTTGCTTGCATGTATGTCTGTGCACCATATGCATGCCTGGTATTTGTGGAATGCAGAAGAGGGTGTCAGATCCACTGGAACTAAAGCTAGGGATAGTTGTGAGCCACTGTGTGGGTGCCAAGAACTGAATCTGGGTCCTCTACAGGAGCAAATGCTTTTAATCTCTAAGCCATCTCTCTAGGCTTTAATTTCTAAGCTACCTCTGTTGTGTTTCTTTAAAAAAAAAAAAAAAAAGGAAAGAGAAAAAGATTATTTTATGAATGTGGATGTTTTATCTGTATATACATGTATCTGAACACCAGTAAAGGTCATCTGATCTTACGAAGATACAGTTATAGATGGTCGTGAGCCACTACGTGGGCACTGAGAGTTGAACTCAGGTTCCCTGAAAGAGCAGCTAGTGCTTTTAACCGCTGAGCTGTCTCCGGCCCTCTGTACTGTGTTTAAGAAAGAGTCCCGTCAGTTTGTCAGATTGAGAGAGTGATAGGTATTCCTGTGATGAGTAAGGCCCTATGCACAGGGCCATGTCAGACTGATATTTCAAGTCCGGTCAAAGAGACTTGCCAGTTTTGAAGCCAGCTCCTCTCCTTAGGATTTGTATGACCTTGGTGACTTTGAGTTTCAGGTTCCTCGTGTATAAAATGGCAAATACAAGGATGTTTATCTGTTCAGTCTGAATGTGCATGTGGGGGACTCCCCCATCACCTGCTATAGAACTGTCACTTGAGAAGGGTTAGGTGCATGGCTGTCCTTGCTCTGGTCCGAGGTTTGGCTCTGGGTCCCTATCCCCAGGCTCACCTGGCTCTGGGGAGCTACAGGGCCAGGTTGTAGAGCTGCCATGGGTAGGCAGTACGCGTAGCCCTCTGCCTTCTGGGACTCTCAGACCAGGCACTCCCATGCTTTGTCCTGAGGCAGGCTTATGTAACAACCTAGCCTGGCCAGGCAGGACAGGATTCTCAATCTCATTTTGTCCCCCATTGTGTCTTCCTCTCCCTTCCCCCACGGAGCTGTTGTTGGCCGGCTTCCTCAAGCTGCAGGTCTGAAATCGGACCCCTGCTATTCTCCCACCAATTGATTTAGTCTGATTGATTTAGTCTGCAGGCCTGTGAGGCGGGCAGCCCCTCCCACTACTCAGAGCCTATGCTTGCTTTGCCGGCTGGCAGGCACCTTGGATTTTTGAGGAAATGTTGGTTACTAGACGTCATGGGCTCCTGGTGTGACCTGCCAGCCTGTAGGGCCAAGAGGCTCCTGTTCCCTGTGGTCCCAGTTCTGTATCTATACCTTTCCTAAGCATCCCTCCCACCCTCAACACATCACTTCTCAGCCCAACCCAGGCAGCCATCCTGGTACAGAGAAGCTGTCTTCCTACCTGGTCTCCACAGTGCTGGTCACACCTCCTGTGCTGAACTCTTGAGCGAACTCCACACTGTGCCCTTCGCCCTTTTCTAGAGAACAGAGGTTAGAGGCTGGCGGGCCACATCTGCCCGATGGGCAGATTTTGTTTGCTCCATGCCAGATATCGAGCTAGTAGTCAGTAGGAGATTTTACACTATAAAATACTTCTGGCTTTGCCAGGAAAAAACGGATCTTCAAGCTGGACATAGTGGTATATATGTGCTGTTAATCCCAGAATTTGGGAGGCAGAGGTAGCATCAGGAGTTGAGCCAGCCTTGGTTATTTGAGTCCCTGTGTCACAGCTTACGCTGTTCCCATTAGAAGATTGAACACCTCAAGCCTGCATTCTCCAGTGGCTTCTGCCTGTCACTTCATGTGCTTCATAATTCTTTTTTTTTTTTTTTTTGGCTTTTTGAGACAGGGTTTCTCTGTGTACCTCTGGCTGTCCTGGAACTCACTCTGTAGACCAGGCTGGCCTCGAACTCAGAAATCTGCCTGCCTCTGCCTCTGCTGGGATTAAAGGCGTGCGCCACCATGCCCGGCTGTGCTTCATGATTCTTTACCACAGAGGCATCGGAGTTTGCCACCCTGTCCTTAGGGCAGGGGCTGCGCTCTCTCCTGCTTGGTAATGTGCTGCCTGTCTGTCTCCTGTGGCTCTTCCTGGGCAGCAAGGGTGTGCTGGGGAAGTGCTTAGGCTCAGGACTGTGCATGCAGAAGGAGTATAGTAAGTATTCCCTGTGGGAATGAAGGTCCCTTGGCAACCAGCCTGCCCTGGGCCCTGGGGGTCTCCCTCCAGACAGGCTCGAGCTGGTGCTTATTTGTTTGTTTGTTTGATTGATTGATTGATTGATGGATTGATTGTTTGTTTGTTTTGAGATAGGGTCTCACTAGGTAGCCCAGGCTGCCCTCGAACTCAGAGTGATCTTTTTGACATGCCTTCCCAGTAGTTATAAGCATGGACCATGTCTGACTTTCTGATGTAGGGAGCAACCTCTGAGAGTGCTACCTCGCACTGTCACAGCACACAGTGAGAGCCTTTTCCTTGCAGTGGTCCATCACATGCTCACAGAAGCTTGTGGGGTTCAACAGTTCTCAGCTGTACCATGTATAGGTCTGTCCCTGTGCATCCTGGGGCGAAGGGGAGGGAGGAAACCAGTGTGCACAGCTCTGGTATTTACATCACTAGGCTCTCCTGGTTGTTCATGCTGCTTTATTTAACCTTCAACTCCTGTCTGTCTGTCTGTCTAGTCAAGGTTTATTGGACTTGTTTTTTCTTTATTTTTTTTTTTTAAAGATTTATTTATTTATTTACTAGTGCACTGTCACTATCTTCAGACACACTAGAAGAGGGCATTGGATCCCATTATAGACAGTTGTGAGCCACCGTGTGGTTGCTGAGAATTGAACTCAGGACATTTGGAAGAGCAACCAGTACTCTTAACCTCTGAGCCATCTCTCCAGCCCTCTGGTTTTGTTTGTTTGTTTGTTTTTGTTTTTTTCTGAGATAAGTTCTTGATTGTATAGCCCAGGATAGCCTAGAACTTGCTGTATAGATCAGGCTGGGCTTGAACTCACAGAGATCCACTTGCCTCTGTTCCAAAGAACTGGGATTAAGGTGTGGGCCTCCATGCCAATGAAGATTGCACATTTTGGAAGTGGTCTTTGCTAATAAGTCACCATTATTCTGTGGATACGAAAACTCTGGGAAACTTACAGAAACTGCCTATAGATTTCTGTTCTATGATACAGTCGTTCTCTCCCCAGAATGTCCAGCCATGGATAGCGCTTTGAGGTCAGATTGCATGCTGAGCATTCTCTATGTTGTAGTACACAGAGCCTAGGGTTTGTAGAGGGCCTCAGAGTAACTTTAACAGGAACACCTTCCCTACCCCACCACTGGCTTCTCTTTCACCCTCTGGGCCAGCATGTAGGGCTCCTCCCTGTCTCTGTGGCTCCTCAGGCTTCTTGAGCAACTCTTCAAGGCTAGCACATTAGGCAGGTTTGTGAGGTGGGGTGAAGGCCCAGAGGGTTTCCCTTCAGCATGGACTGGCAGCTCAGGAGACAGGTATGCCAAGAGAGGCGTGCTTTGTCTGCTCCGGAAGGGGAAGACGCTAGCAGCGTGGCTCTTAGCAGGTAAGTACTAGGCCTCTGCTCTCGGGCCTTGTAAGAAATGACTGGTCTATTGAGGTCCGGTGTCACATAGGCTGAGACGTTGAGTACAAGATGGAACAAGCCATTTACAGCTGAGAGAACTGAGCTTCTAAAGGGCGGAGGTGCTCTACTCGTTAGCCTGAGTATATGCAAATCTGGGCTGGAACCTTGGGTCTTCTTGCTCCAAGCTGGGCGTTGCTTCTGTCTTCATCTCCCTCTGCATAGTTAGTGGCAGGCAGGTCACCCAGTGGAGACAATCACCTGATTGAGGAGGAGACTCTGAGGTTGGGGCCTGGAAGGCTGAGCAGGGCCACAGTATCCTGGAGGCATGAACTCGCCTGGGTATGTGAGTGACCCCTTAAATACCCTGCATCCTGTTTCTCGGTTTTCCCTTGCACTGTCTCTGATGGGCCAGCTGTCTCTGTGCCCACTTCTGCCTGGCACTGGCTTTGTGCTTTCCTTTGAGAACAGAGCTAATTTCTGATAGTTTTCCTGCTGACAGAGGAGAAGGACAGACTGGCCCTGGCTTTCCCCTCCACCTGCTGAGAGCATTTGTGGGCTGTGAGGGACTCCTGCCAGTCCAAGTGTCGGGACCTAGAGCTTCTCCCCAGGGCCCCAAAGACTGTAAGCAGAGAGAAATGGAACATAGAATCCAGTGGTCACCACTGGGAATTTGGCCAGAACTGATCACGTGAAAGCCTAGAGATTTCGCTAGGGCCCGGGTGTGGTATCACCCTTCAGGGCTCAGGGACTAGATGTGTAGTCACATTCAACACATTTTTACAAACATCTGCCTCATCTAGGCCTTTTCTAGGAACTGACGCAGTACACAGACTAGACCAAGTCTCTGTTTTCATGTCACACCACCAAGGGGGCAGCACCAGCAAATCAGCAAACACGGGCGGGCGCTGAGTGGTTCCTAGGAGGAGAGTAAAGCTGGCCTGGGGATAGCAGGGGGTGGCTCAGGAGGGAGGAGCACGCCAGGCAGAGGGAGCACCAAGGCAGGGGGTGGGGGAGTCGGGGTAGACATGGACATATGTGAGGAGCAGCAAGGCACCTGGGCAGGCAGGGAGGAAGGGAGGGAGGGAGGGAGGGAGGGTGGGAGGGTGGGAGGGTGGATGGATGGGTGGGAAGGCTTGGGGTGGAGGACTCACCTGCTTAGCTTTTCATGCAGAGGGGGATCATGGACAGGGAAGGGCAGGGGTTATGCAGGATGTCAGGAGGTGACCATCCCTCCCCCCTGCTCCCTATGAATGATGGTGGCTCAGTGGTGGGGGGTGGGGTTGGGGGGGAGGGGGTGCCCTAGGAGTTGCCTCTGGATTTATCCTGCAGAATGAGCTGACAGATTTGCTGAGGGATTAGCTGTGGGGGTGAGAGGAGAGTGTGGCTGGCTGGCAGCACCGGAAGGACATTGTTGACACTAACTGAGAAGACAGGGAGGGCTCAGAACAAGCAGGCTTGGAGAGAGAACTGCGATTTCTGGTCAGTTTTGTTGGGGTGTGGCACACACTGGTGGAATGATACCTGGGGGCCCTGAGAGCTGTCGGGCCGTAAGGTGTGCCCAGCTCCAAGAATCCGCTCCGAGACAAGTGGCTTACCTCCCTCAGTTCTGTCTTCTCTTGGCAGACCTGCCTTACCCTTCCTGCTCTGTCAGGCGTGCCTCATGGGAAGGAGTTTTGGTTTTGGTGGGCCTCAGGGAGCTGGGGGGGGGGGGTGGCTCTGGCTCTCTGCATGGCTTTACCCTCCTGTACAGCAGTGTTGTCCTGGCCTCTAGTTCCCAGAGCAGTAAGGAACATTTGAGGACATAGCATAGTACAGTGGTTAAGAATCTGAGCTTGACTCAGGCAAATGGACAGTGACTACTTCCTCTGCTGCTGGGCAGTTAGACTCTAGGAAAACGAAAGAACCTCTCTGATCCTCTGTTTTCTCACCTGTATAAATGGGCCCACCCTAACTCCTGCTTCATAGGGGGTTACTTTGAAAGTTCCTGATAGATTTGCATGACACCACACTCAGAAGGAGCAGTTAGCAGCAGTGACCCGTGTGGTCCGTCCCGGTGAGAGGTTCTCTGCCTACTGGGTTGTGGGTGCCATGTCGAGTTTTTGAGCAAGAACACAATTACTTGTGGTTTAATGGGGGCAGCTGTAGGTACTGAGACCTGGGATAGTGGGGTTCTGGGGTGTGCTCGGGATTCCCTGAATGGGGAGGCACGATGCTTAAGCAAAGTCCCAGAAGACCCCCTTAACCTTGTCGTCTCCTTTTGTTCTTATGAGTCTTGCTCAGAATCTTAACTTCCTGTGAACTTCTGCCTCAGAGTGAGAACAGGGCTGGCCCTGGCTCTGTACCTTCCCTAGCCGAGAGACTTTGTGGAGTTGGCATGGCAGCACAAGTCTCAGGGAGGAGGGTGGTAATCTTCCTTTTCCTAGAGATTCTTTGTCTCTGCAGTTCAGTGGCCAGCCTTAGGGAAATGTGGGCGGGAGGCTTGGAGGGACAGGTGTCCCTGAGGTGACTTGAAGGGCATTCCAGACATTGAGTTAGGTGTGGTGGTGCATACCTGCAGTGCTAAGTACTCTAGAGGCTGAGGCAGGAGCATCACTATCTTAGGAGAGTCCAAATGTGGGTACCATAGCATTTGAGGTCCACCTACGATATGTAATAAGACCTTGACGCAAAACAAAACAAAACAAAACAAAACAAAACAAAACAAAACAAAAAACAAAGCAAACCAGCCACAAAGCAGTCAGGGCTATAAACAGGGCTGGCTGTGGGGCCGACTGGCCTGACATTGCTCTGCGCACTTGTATGCGGCTGGCCTTGGCTCCTGGTCTGGGTCCAGGCAGGGTGGTGCCTGCTTCAGTGGAGCCATGGAGAGGTTGACTATGAATGGAATGTGGCCCCCTAAGGACCCACACACACTTCACTGGCCTTGGCATGCCAGTTGAACCCTGTGCGTCTGTAAGCCTTTTCTAGCAGTTAAGCTGTGCCAGGACAGCCAAGGACATTTCATAGTCCCTGGGGTGACACTGGCCAGTGCTTCTTCTCTCAGCTTCAGGGGACTTTAGGTATGTGGGTGAAGGCCTGGAGATACTCCAGGCCACTTCTCTTAGTACCCGAGGAAATTGACATCCAGAGAAAGCAAGACACTTGACCAAGATCTCACAGGGCCTTCCCCTTACGTCTGCCACCTCCTTCTGTCCCTGTGTCCCTTGCTCAGACTCCTGGCCTGCTGCCCAGACAGACGTTTCCATCAGCTCCCTTCTGGCTCCCTGCGAGCTTTGTTTGCTCTCCTGTTATCATCATTTTGCCATGCCCCACCAGGCACTCACACGACGTGGTATGTCTGACCTCTTGTCCCCTTCTAGCGTCTGTTAGCTCTGGGACCTCCTAGACTCTGGAACCACACAGCCTGGGTTTGGACCATTCAGCTTTTGTTTGTATGTAGCACAGCGATCCTGGGACTAGCAGCCCACCGGAGCCCCGGCATCCCCTCTGCACAGTGAGATCAACAGAGGCATGAGCATCAGGGCTGCCGGGGGATGATGTCAGTGAGATGACAGGTGCCGTGCTGGGGAGACGTGAGTTCTCCCATGTGCTCATGGCTGTCACGAAAGCCGGTTGGCTTGTTGGCTTGGCAAGTTGAGGGTGTGGTGGACTCAACTCTGCACGGGAAGGCAGAGGAGTGCGCTTGGAGCTTACCATTTCCTGTGTGCCTTTAGGGGAAGTTATATGTCTTTGGGAGTTCGGCTTCCTCCTTCCAGGGATGGGGAAAGAAATCCCTATAATTTTTTTTTCAAAGCCGTCATGTGATATTAAAGCAGTGGTGTGAGGAAGTGTTGCCTGAGTGTGTATATGGTTTTAAAATGGGAGGTGGTAGTTGGTGGCAAGGAGGACACTAACGGTAATGGTGGACAGGTGGCTGGGTGGCAGACTGGCCGGTCTGCAGCATTCTCAGTGCCCACATAGACTCTCCACCCACCTGTTCCCAGCCACTCTGCATTTTAATGTCAATATTATGTATTAGAAAATCTGTGAGGTGAAAAGATAAGTGGCATTTTTTTTTTCAGGACCTGGTGGGGTTAGGGTAACCGGTGGCTAGTGCCACAGTCAGGAACCCAAGACAGGCACCAGTTTGAATGTCAGCTACGTCTTTCCTCCACTGGGAGTTTGAGCAATTACCTTAACCTCTGTGAGCCACAGTCTCCTTCCTCCTCTGTGAAGTTAGACCCAGAAGGTACTGAGGCTAATAAGCAGATGGTCAGCAGAGGGGAAGCAGTAGGGTTCTGGACAGGGTGAGCTGGGCCATTGTGTCTTTTGGGGAACTAGGCGCAGGGAGATGTGTGGGCATGGGGGAGCCACCCTCACCCACAGAGCCTGTGCCACAAGCTGTTCCCACACCTTGCCTCCTTCATCGAGCAGAGCCCTGGGAGTAGTGTATAAGAATCAGCTTCAGCTCTCCTGACCTCGAGAGCCTTTGGGACACTTGGTGACACCCAGAGTTCCCTGATCCATTTCATATGGATCCTGTCTGAAGTAGGTCAGGTGCACCCTTTGTTCTGTCTCTGCTCTCTAGAGAAGCCATGTCTTCCTTCACTGGCCTGTTCTACCCTCTGCTAGCTGTGCCTCCTAGTGACTGTACTGAGCCCCCGGTGTATTGGCAGCAGGCTCTTGTCATGGTGACAAGCTCCAGCAAGTCTGAAGGGACAGACTGCTTTCATGTGGGCCTTCAGGAAATGTCCTCTGTCTCAGCAGGCCCGTGCTGTGCCCACCAGGCCTCTAGGAGATTAGGGGCCTCTGCCAGAATCACTGTAGCCTCTGGCTTTCCTTTGTACTGGCCTTAGGGCCTGCAGGTTTTAGTGTCCCTAGGGCTCAGCCATCTTTTGGGCAGGCTGGCTTTAGGGTGCTCTTCTGCCTCACTGCTGCTCAGGTTTGGTTTTGTTTTTTGTAATCTAGGATGATATCCATCTCTCCATCATCTTCCCTCAGCCTCTCAAGTGCTGGGCCGCAAATGACTTCTTAAGAGGTGGCTAAGGCTGTTCATCCCATGTAGGTGTTTCCAGGGTTTATCTCTAAGTGACAGGGCCCCTGTCATGCTTGCGGTGTGACCTAAGAGACTATAAAGTTAGCCCAGTGTCCATCCTGGTACCCCAAGTATGTGCACACAAGTATACACACACAAGTATGTGCACCCCAAGTATGTGCACACAAGTATATACACACACAAGTATGTGCACCCCAAGTATGTGCACATAAGTATGTGCACCCAAGCATGTGCACCCCAAGTATGTGCACCCCAAGTATGCACACCCAAGCATGTGCACCCCAAGTATGTGCACACAAGTATGTACACCCAAGCATGTACACCCCAAGTATGTGCACACAAGTATGCGCACCCAAGCATGAGCACCCCAAGTATGTGCATGCAAGTATGCGCACACAATCTTACTGTCTTTCTGCTTCCGCTGCCACTCTTGGGCTTGAGCTTCTGCCATTAGGGAAATGCTGTTGTCTTTCTCTTTTTCTTTTTTCTTTCTTTCTTTCTTTCTTTTTTTTTTTTTTTTGTGGGGGGGTGTCTTTTAGAAAGCAAGTCCAAGTCCCTTTGGTGGACATGTCTGACTGTTGGTTGCCATTGAGCTGTGTCCCTGCTGGCCCGACCTTTCCCAGCTTACTATGTAACCAGAGCCAAGTTGCTGCTTCTCTCTGGGCCATGTCCATGTGAAAGCTTTGCAGCTCTAGTGTGTGTACACTCAAAGGGACTCTGACACCCTCCGTGCTTCTGCCAGTCACCTTTCTTCCTCCTCTGTGGGGCGGGACAATGGGAAGGGCCTCTCAGTTCAGCTAGGGCGGGGTCAGGAACCAAATGCCACCGTATGGATACTTTGACTTCCAGATGGTACCAAGACGGGGTATCAGCCTTTCCCCCTCTTCTCAGGACAGGTAGGAAAACTGAGGCTGGGTGGGGAGGTTCCATGGGAAGTCAAGTGTAGCAGGAACTTGGTTACTATACTTGTCGATTGCAAGGTCTCCTGTTCCTCTCTGCTACCTTTCCTGAGAGGGACCAGAGAAGCCAGACACTCCTAGGGTCAGGAACATGCTTTTTTCTTTGTACGGAGGGGGACCTCCAGGTAGGGTCTACTTGCTCTGGGGGGTCCCCGTACTTTGGAAGACCTGGGCGGTCCAGGAGTCCTGGCTGGCTGCCCTGCAAGAGAGTTAAGTGAACAGGAGACTTCCTGGAACAAAGTTGTTGGCTCTGGGCGCCCTAGGGCCATCTCCTTTCCTCCTCTTTTCAAGAAGCGAACTGGGCAGACCAAAATGTCATTTGTCCTGGCTCTCCAATTAGGTGCAGCTGTGTGAAGTGAGTGTAGAGCCCTTGAGAGATGCAGCCAGATGCAGAGCGTCTGAGGAGCCACTGCCTGAACACCTGGTGGCCCTGTCACTCCCACCCTGGTTCCCCTGTCTGTGCTGGCCTTCTTGGCCCTCTTAACGATTGTTCTCAGTTCCCTGCCCTGTCTAGTCTGAATGTGTGTTAATGTGCAGTGTGCGTGTGTGTAGACCCACAGCTGGTGCCTGTGTACAGAAGGCTCCTGAGCCTGGCTTGGGGTTCCGCCTGTCAATAGGAGGAGAAACAGGTTCCATGAGTGTCCTGGCAACATGGGCCATCATAGAGGGGAGTGCTGGCCTGGTGGGTTACTGAGGAGGATGAGAAAGAGAGATGGCTTTGAGGGATGTGAAGGGGAAGGGTTTAGCTCTATAGCCTCCTAGGATAGCTGAGGAGAGGGGCGTCAGCAGCAACACCTGAGGCAGGCAGACTCATGAAGACCTCCTTCAGGGCAGTGGGACCCTGGGGGGCTAAGTTCTAAAGTACTAGCTGAGCACATGTAGCTTTAGTTCCATCAAACCAGAGTTGGGTGTCTTAGTCATTGTTCTATTGCTAAGAAGAGCCACCATGACCAAGGCAACTCTCTATCTATCTATCTATCTATCTATCTATCTATCTATCTATCTATTTATTTTATTTCTCTCTCTCTCTCTCTCTCTCTCTCTCTCTCTCTCTCTCTCTCTCTCTCTTCTTTTTGAGTCAGGACTTCTCTGTGTAGCTCTGGGCTGTCTTGGAACTCTCTCTGTAGACTGGGCTGGCCTCAAACTCAGAGATTATCTGCCTCTGTCTCCTGAGTGCTGGAATTAAAGGTGTGTGCCACCGGCAGCTAAAGGCAGCTCATATAAAGGAAGGTACTTAATGAGGGCTTTGCGTACAGTTTCAGAGCTATGGTAGGGATCATGGCGGCACACATGGCCCTTGAGAAGCAGGGGAGAGCTTTGTATCCTGACCCATGGGTAGCAGGCAGAGACAGGGAGAAAAGGGGGGGGGGAGAGGGAGAGACAGATAGATAGTGAGACAGACACATAGACACTGGGCCTGGCATGGGCTTTTGAAACCTCAAAGTCCACCCCTCAGTGACACACTGCCTCCAATACGGCCACACCTTCTCCAGCAAGAACACTACCTACTCTTAATTCTCTCATACAGTTCCACACCCTGGTAGCTGAACATTCAGATATATTATTAATCTTGAGATTTGTCAGAGAAACAAACAGTTCTACTTTTTTGGGCCAAATTTAAAGCAAGCTTTATTAAATGTTTGTTTGTTTGTTTTTTGTTTTTTTTGAGACAGGGTTTCTCTGTATAGTTCTGGCTGTCCTGGAACTCACTTCGTAGACCAGGCTGGCCTCGAACTCAGAAATCCGCCTGCCTCCGCCTCCCGAGTATTAAATGTTAAGTACTGACCAAGAGGTGGGCTTTGGTCAGGACCATTCCCTAGATTTTCTCAGCCGAAATGGCCCCAAGACCCCGTGTGGCTTTAATAGGAATTGTCCCCATAAATTCACATGTTTGAATGTTTAGCTACAGGGAGTGGCACTATTAGGAGTTGTGGCCTTGCTGGGGGACATGTCACTGGGGAGGTGGGCTTTGGGATCTCATATGCTCAGGCTGCACTCAGCGTGACACGCAGCCTTTCCTGGCCCCTGTGAGTCAAGACATAGAGCTGTCAGCCCAATCTCCAGCACTGTGCCGCTTGTACACTGCCATGCTCCTGCCGTGATGGCAATGAACCAGACCTCTGAAACTGTAAGCCAGCCCCAATTAAATGTTGTCCTTTGTAAGAGTTGCCCAGGTCATGGTGTCCCTTCATAGCAATGAAACCCTAAGACACACATGCTACAAGAATTTATAGACAAGCTAGAGAGGTGGCTCAGCCGTTAAGAGCACTCTACTGCTCTTCTGAAGGTCCTGAGTTCAATTCCCAGCAACCATATGGTGGCTCACAACCATCCATAATGAGATCTGATGACCTCTTCTGGAGTGTCTAAAGACAGCTACAGTGTACTTACATATAATAATAAATAAATCTTAAAAAAAAAAAAGAATTTATAGACAAACCTATTTTATTTGGCTTTCTTTCTTTCTTTCTTTCTTTCTTTCTTTCTTTCTTTCTTTCTTTCTTTCTTTCTTTCTTTCTTTCTTTCTTTCTTTCTTTCTTTCTTTCTTTCTTTCTTTCTGACAGGGTTTCTCTGTATAGCCCTTGCTGTCCTGGAACTCACTTTGTAGACCAGGCTGGCCTCGAACTCAGAAATCCGCCTGCCCCTGCCTCCCGAGTGCTGGGATTAAAGGCGTGCGCCACCACGCCCGACTTGCTACCGTACTTTCTAATGAGGCTTTTGTTATAGTCCAAGAACTACAACTCCCAGCATTTCAGGAAGTTATGTGGTCCTTGGATAGGTGGGGCTTACAGGTTAACTTGGGGCATTACATTATGAACCTGTGGGGTATTTATTCAATCCACCACACTGGCATGCCAAAGAGAAGGCCCCTGGAGATCCAAGTTCTTAACTTGGCTTTGACCATTCAGAATTTGTGGATCTGGGGAGAGTCTGTTAGCCGCTGTCATAGCTTCTTGAAATAGGTCCTAAACAACTCCTGCTGTGGTGCACACACCAGGGCACAGTGCAGCTGAGGAAACAGGCTCAGCAGAAAGGGTTACCCACATGTCTTCCTGCTTTGCTGTTCTTTGGTCTCACCTTCTAGTTGGTGGAGAGGAGTGTGCCCTCTTATACCCACGTCTAACACCTGGGGAGGGAGGGCTGGGTGCTGATGTGGCTCACACATCGGTGTGTGCTGGGTGCTGATGTGGCTCACACATCGGTGTGTGCTGGGTGCTGATGTGGCTCACACATCGGTGTGTGTGCTGGGTGCTGATGTGGCTCACACATCGGTGTGTGCTGGGTGCTGATGTGGCTCACACATCGGTGTGTGTGCTGTTTCCCAAAACCACGGGGGATGCTCGTCAGCCTGGGTTTTCCCTGAAAGGAAGGCAGAGCAGGGACGGTCAAGGCGTAGTCTGATCTCTACTGGGAACACATAACAAGACGTCCTGCTTGGACATGTATTCTTTTCCTGTTCTTTAGCATGAGGCCCCTGACTAGAGAGTGTGTGTGCATTCCCTGTTTCTCGGTAGGGCTCCTACTGGGGTGGGGGAAGACAAGGCTCCTCTGGCTGTGAGCCTGACTGAGGAATGGTGTGGAATGCTACGAGGGGGGTCTGAGTTTATAAGTGGACTTCGTAAGTGGCCTGGGAGGGCCATTCTAGCTCTGTGTCCACCCAGCTGTGTGATCTTTAAGTCAGTCACCTGCCCTCTTTTGAATCTGCACTTTCTTTCTATAAAGTACATACCCAGTGACCCCACCTAGTGCGGTGGGCACAGCAGGGATACCCATCACAGCTCTGATAAGTTCCCTCTGGGTTAGTGGCTGTCAGTGGGGGTGGGGGGCTTGAGAGGGTGTTATAAAGAAACGTTCTTTTTCTTTAAGCTCAGATTTCTTTCTGTGATCAGAACCTAGGGAAAATAATTGGGACGGATTTAATGGTTTTAGGCATACTGGAGTGAGCAGAGCCCTGTTTTGGGGAAGGTGTCTCTGGGGCATAGCTTGTCCTGCCTTGGCTTGTTAGCCACAGAGCCCATCCCCCACCGCTGTTTGTTTGCTTGGTAAACCTTTCTTCAGAGCTGGTACAGAGATAAATTTTCAACTTAGGCCCTGCTGGGAGTAAGACATTAGCCACCCACAGTCCTGGGCCTGCCTTTGCCTGCCAGGAGGAGACCCAGAACAGATTCCCAGCTAAGAAGCAGGGTGAGCAGTGCTGTTTGGTGAGCTGGCTGATGGAGGGAGGGAATGTGGGACTCCTTCTAGAGAGGGTCCCTGCATGTGAAACACGGTGGACAGTGCAGGAGTGGAGATGCAGCGTGTCGGGCACTGGGAATTAGGCCACAGAGAAAGAGCCAGGGCTAGGCAAGCTTCTGGCTAACCCAGAGAGCCTCCTGGGTTTCCGTTCCTCATGCAGACTGTGGGGGAGAGAGGTTGCTGGTAGGTATGAGGGTAATCTCACCATGTGGTTGTCCGGGAAAGGGAAGGGGCTGTAATTGGTGCAGCTGGCTCCTGGCTCAGACTGAAGAGGAAGAAGGTAAGGATTCCTTGCCGTGAACACCTGCTGGAGACGGGGAAGCTCTCTACCTTGGGAGGCTTGTACAGTAGGGGAGTCCCCTCACCCATGTATGTACCTCTGAAAACCACCGAAGTCTGTCTGAGGCCCAGCAAGACTTGGCTTTGTAGGAGGTGGGCAAGGCTTTACTGGATAAGGAAAGGGGTCAGGGTAGGTGGGAGCAGGGCATTCCTGGTAGGTACAGTTCGAAGAGTCCCTTCCATTTCCTCACCCAGGCCCTCAGAGTCCTGTATACTCACTGCGGGTGGACTATGCCCTTGTGGCCCGGTGAGTCCAAGCTAAACCACTTTGGCTAATGGTGGCTGTGGAGTGGTGGGGTGACAGATAAGCATGTCACAGCTTGGCCACAGGCCAGCCAGCGCTGCGGGATCATGGGGGATGGGAGTGCCACAAATTCCACTAGGAAGGGATTGCTCCTAGTCTTGGTCTCCTGGGAGAACTTAGAAAGGAACAACTCTCCCACAGCTGGGAAGTAAATGTGGAAGGGTGGGGCTGTGGGGTGTGGCTCCGCTGTAGGGTGTGTCTGGGTGGTGGGTGGTAGTGTGACTGGATGGTGGGGAGTAATGGCTGGGAGGAATTGGGCCAGCTGTGGGGCATGGTTCTAGGTGCTTGTGAGTCTAGTGTCTGGACCTGCAGATGCTGCCACTCTGTCTTCCCAAGTCCTTGGCTAAGTGCTATCATGAAGACCCTTTGGAACTGCCTGCAGGGTTTTCTCTGATCTCAGTGCCTGTGTTCGTGGAAGCCTACAGGGATGTCTTTTAGCATGGCTCTGTGTGAGTGAGTGTGCCTGGGCATCCGCTGGAGCTAGGGTGGGTGTAGTGGAAGGCAGGTGCCCAGCATTGTCAGGACTGGCTCAGATTGGAAATAAAATCTTTGCTGGGCTGTGAGGACCTTCCCTCACTCGCCCCAGGTAGCATTACACTGGAGACCTAAGACTTCTGAAGTTCCCAGAAATCTTCCCTGAAGCTCTGGGTCACCACTGCCTCCTCAGTGGCCTGTGCTGTGCCTGGCACCTCATGGTATGTGAGAGACAGACCGAGGGAACTGGCAGGTCATCGGCATGCTTGCAGCTCCTAGGGTGATGATGTCACAGTGACACCTATTCCTGAAGCTTCTCGTCCTGCCTTTCCTTTCTGGCTGCATCCTCTTACCTTCTAGACCACAGATCCGTTTTGTTTTGTTTTGTTTTGTTTTGTTTTGTTTTGTTTTGTTTGTTTTGTTGTGAGACAAGGTATTACTCTGTTGCCATGTGTGGCTTGAAAATTCTTGTAGACCAGTCTGGCTGGAACTTACAGAGATTCACATGCCTCTGTGTCCATAAAATTAAAGGTGTATGCCACTGTGTCTGGCTTCATTTTTATTTTTTTTAAAGCTAATTTGGAGTTATTGTCTTTAATGTATTTTTGATGTTTTTATTGTTAATTTTTAGATTTATGTGAAAAGTGTTTTCCCTGCACAGATGTCTATGCACCCTGTGTGTGCCCGGTGTCTGTGGAGTCCAGAAGAGGGTATCAGAGGCTCTGGTACGAGCCTTACAGACTAGTGCAAGCTGCCGTGTGGGAGCAGGGGACAGAGCCTGGGTCCTCTGGCAGGGCAGCCAGTGCTCCTGGTTGCTAATCCATCTCTCCAGACCATAAGATGATTTTGGAATACGTTGTATAGGTTTATAGTCTAAGATTAAAAACACAGGTAAAATGACCAAATGATTCCACTACGAAGTTCACAGGAAAGTTAAGGGTTATGTTTTGATGACTGTGAATCTTGCTTGCGACAGTTTTGGGTTTTCTTGCCCTCCCTCCCTCCCTCCCTCCCTCCCCTCTCTCTTTCTTTTTTTGTTTTTTTCAAGACAGGGTTTCTCTGTGTAGCCCTGGTTGTCCTGTGTAACTCACTCTATAGACCAGGCTAGCCTTGAACTCAAATATCTACCTGCCTCTGCCTCCCAAGTGCTGAGATTAAAGGCGTGCATCACCACTGCCCAACTTGCCCTTTTTTTTTTTTTTTTTTTTTGGGTTTATTTATTTAATGTTTGTAAGTTGGCTCTTGCTTATCTCCTTTGTAGACCAGGCTGGCCTCGAACTCAGAAATCTGCCTGCCTCTGCCTCCCAAGTGCTGGGATTAAAGGCGTGCGCCACCACGCCCAGCCGCCCTTTATTTTTAAAATAGGGTCTGGGACTGGAGAGATGGCTTGGTGGGTAAGAACACTGAGTTTGGAGCTCAGACAACCATGTCAGAAGTAGGTATGGCCAGGCACGGCTCCATGCATCAAGGAGCAGGGACAGAAACGGGAGGATTGCTGGAGCTTGCTGGGTGTCAGCCTAGCTGAAAAATGACAGATTCCAGGTTCAGGGAGAGCCCGTCTCAGGGAGTAAAGTGGAGAGTGTAGCAGATAGCAGTGTCTTCCTTAGTCTCTTCACATCTTATCGTGAGCATTAAGGTCTGCACTTTCTCATAAACTGCACACAGCACACAGGTTTGTACATGCACACACACACCACCTGCACACGTACACATATACCTGCCTGTGCGCGCGCACGTGTACACACACATGCACACACACACGCACACACACTCACACGCAAGCAAGCACGCACATGCCTTAAAAAAGATCTCTCTAGAGCCTCAGACTGTCGGACGTCCTCCTGACTCAGCCTCTCGTGTGCTGAGATTATAGGTATAAGACTCTATACTCAGCCATCAGGTGATGGAAAAGACTGTGTGGCACAATTACTTTTTAAAATTTTTTTTATTTATTTTTTCAGTAGAGGAAGGGAAACTGAGGTTCAGAGAAGTTGAGAGACTTGCCTAAGGGTCCCAGACTGGTAAATAACGAAGCCTGAGCCCTGACTGCGGCTAGCAGCCACTTCGCTTCTGTTTCTGATGCTGTTGGGAAGATGATCACGGAGTGCTTTTCCGGACCTGCTGGCACATGGTGACATACTTCACCCTCAGATCTACAACTCACCCCATCTGTTTTGGGGGCTCTCAGTCTCAATCCTGGAGGCCCTCTCTCATCTGACCCAAGTTCCTTGCCCCCTCTCCTGCTGCCATCTTCTGAACAGCTTGCTCTGTAAGAAGTCTTTAGTTTCCTCTGGGTTCCAAGGAGGGTTGTAGAGAAACTTTGAGCTAGGGATGTAGGGAGGAGAGTGACTTTCAACTCTAGAGCAGTGGCCACATTTCCCGAAAGTGCTGGGTTGCCATGGTGTCTCCATGACAACCAGAGCATCTCATTCATTATCTCCAGCACTTTGGCAGGGAAAGCTAAGGCTAGGATTGGGAGAGTGCAGTGGAAGTCAGGCTGAGGGCTGGAGGGCTTTGTGGCTGTGGTCCCTCTCAAGCTGCACAGCTAAGGGTCCCCTGTGACTCCAGAGAACTCCTTTCCATGGGGTTTGGGTTCAAATATCAGCTGTGCAATGGTCTAGTTTTGTGATTTTTGGGAAAATGACAGTGTCTAGACCTTCTCTCTCTCTCTCTCTCTCTCTCTCTCTCTCTTGAGACAGGATTTCTCTGTGTAGTCCTGGCTGTCCGGAACTCACTCTGTAGACTAGGCTGTCCTCAAACTCAGAAACCCGCCTGCCTCTGTCTCCCAAGTGTTGGGATTAAAGGCGTGTGCCACCACTGCCCAGCTCATTTTTCTCATCTATAAATGAGGATATCGACACATTAGTGTAAGGATTATGTGAGATAAGGTATAAAAGGTGGCAAACACAGTTTGAGCTCATAGTAAACACTTGATGTGTGGTGACAATACCAGTCATCGTGATGATGATAATTAGAGTTGTAACTTGTGATTGTTTTGTTTTGTTTTGTTTTTGAGACAGGGTTTCTCTGTATAACCCTGGCTGTCCTGGAACTCACTTCGTAGACCAGGTTGACCTCGAACTCAGAAATCCGCCTGCCTTTGCTGGGATTAAAGGCGTGTGCCACCACCGCTCGGTGTGATTTTTTTATTAGAGGAATGAAAGACTGACTTAAAGTCAGGAAGAATCAAAATTTAGTGGTTTTCTCAGGACTTTAACTGACCCTTTCCTGGAGCTAGTCTTCCTGTCTGAAGACATCAGGATCTGAGAGAGCGTGGGAGCTTCCAGGATAACGGAGACTTCGGTCCTCACCTTTGTGTGACAGGGCGGAAGCAAAGTTTATTCTCTAGGGCTCTTAGAAGCCAGTCAGGTGGGCAGGGTCTCAGTGGATGGCAGATGTGGGGATGCACACCCAGTCATTCCTGGAACATGCTGTGTGCTGTGCGTGTGTGGTGCGGGTATAGGCGTGCAGGCATGTGTGTGGCACACGGGTGAGTGAGCGCACATGTTGGCTGTGGATGTCAGGGGCTGCTGTCAGATGTCTTTCCTGGTTACAGTCTTCCTTGCACACTGAGGCGAGGTCTCTCTCTTGAACCCAGAGCTCTCTAGTTTGGCTTGTCAGGCTAGGGGGTCCCAGCCTCGCCTCCTGAGCACTGGGGTTGCAGATGGTCTGCCATGCCCACCTGGCGTTGTGTTGGTGCTGAGGAGCTAAACCCTAGCCCTCACTCTTATGTGACAGAACTTCGTCCCCTAAGCCATCTCCCTAGTTCTGGGTGTGCCCCTTTGAAAGAGAACTTAGAAAGGTTCGGACCATTAGGAGACATCTCCTAAGTGAAAGAAAAATGTGTAAACTAGAGTACACACATCTACCTTCTGGTTCCAGGACCGTATTTCCCATCCTCTGGCAAGGGGTGGGAGGCACTAAGGTTTAGACTTGGGGTGGGAATGGGGTGGTTGGGAATGACTTCAGAGAGGCCATGACAGGAACTGGGATGTGAAGGATGACTGAGTGTCTCAGGAGGTTGGGGGATGGGGACATCATGAGCTGTCTGACTAATATAGTGACTGGCTGGGCAAGGCTCTGGTTTGCAGGGAAGAGCCCAGCTGGCCTCGGCTGGCCGGAAGCCTTGGTGATTCTGGAAAGAGTGGATGCTCCCCAGTTCTTTGCCCCGTAGGTCCTGTGCTCTGTAATGGAGAAGGTGAGAGGGCTTTCAGTAGCTGCTGGTGGATCCTGGAGTGTGTGCAACGGTCCCTTACCAGAAAACTGGGCAGTCTGCTTTGTTTACAAGAGAGCGGGTTATTTTCTCCTCTCTGGTCTGGACTTTGCCAAGGCTTTGTCCCTTTCCTGCTGGGGTTCCCCAGCCACAACCTCCAAAAATAGGATTTTTTGGAGGAAGAGGAGGAAGAGGAGGAAGAAGATGAGAAGACAGCTGCATGAACTGCATTGAGCTGGGCAAGGCCCCCAGGTGTATGGAGCAGGCGCCCTGCTTCTGCGCTTACTCTTGCTCTGTGAAATCAGGGCTTGCCCCGGCTAGATTCCAGGCCTGCCAGAGAGATGAGCTCTGCAGTGCTGTGTGAACTAAGCTGTTGTCCATGTTGTGAGGATCATTGTGAGCATGTTAAAGAGGCAACGGGAGCGAATGCTAACAGCAGAGGACAGCTCAGCGCAGCGTCATGTTCATAAGCCTGAGAGAGGATGTAATCACTTTGGCTTATAGTAGGAAACTGAGGCATCGAGTAGTTAAGTAAATTGTCCAGGATTGCACAGCTCCTGGGTGATGGGGCTTGATGTGATCTGGACCACCAGGCTAGAGCCCGCAGGTTTCTGAAGGTCTCTTTCTTTCTTTTCTTTTTTCTTTTTTTCTTTTTNTTTTTTTTTGGGTTTTCGATACAGGGTTTCTCTGTATAGCCCTGGCTGTCCTGGAACTCACTTTGTAGACCAGGCTGGCCTCAAACTCAGAAATCTGCCTGCCTCTGCCTCTCAAGTGCTGGGATTAAAGGCGTGTGCCACCACGCCCAGCGGAGGTTTCTTAATGTAGGACTCTGGGTTCATGCTTGGTCTTGGGACATCTGCTCTGAGTTCTCTGGTATTGTTGCATTTACAGTGTATGTACATGTATATTATTTTTATTTTGTATTTGAGTGTGTGGGAGTGCTAATGGGAGCGAGAAGAGAGTGTTGGATCCCCAGGAGCTGGAGTTACAGGATGTTGTGAGCTACCTCCCATGGGTGGGTAGAGGGAATGAATTCAGGTCCTCTGGAAGAGCGGTTCAATGTTGAACTGGTTCGCCTTTTCCCAAAGAACAATTTTTTTTTTCTTTCACAGGAAAACTGATAGGATAGTAGTGTCTCTTGCTGCACACACAGTGTCCCCCGTTATCAGTGACCCCCACCGCAGCAGTGCAGTGTTACAGCTCATAAGTCTGTGCGTAACCCCAGTTTCATTCACATTCTGTGGGTTGGGGCACGTGTGTAAGGATAGGATTTCAGTGTTGCACAGAGCCATCTTACTGTGGAAGAATCACCTACACTCTGCCCAGTCACCCTCCCACCCTCACGCAACCTCTGGCAGCCATGTACAGTTTTAAAATGTGCACTTTGGTTTTTTTTTTTTTTTTCTTTTAATCTGAAAATGTTGTCAGATTCCCATCAGGGCCCTTGACCCTCAGATGCCCGGGGCCATGAACTGCATTATTAACAAGCAGGAGGGCTGCTAATGGGACAGAATGAGGCCAGTGATACACACTTGAGCTCACTACCTCCTCTTCTGTAGGGCTAGATAGATGGTGTGGGCAGGACCATTAGGGACCCCCCCATACCCCTGGGCCCCCACTTTGTGTTCCCGTGTTGACATGGTATAGGGTCAGGCCTGGCCACAGCTGTGGCTGTAGATAGCCTTTATCACTGTTAAGTGAGATGCTGGTTACATGAGCTGGTTACATGGTTACATGCTGTTGGGTCACCTGCCCTTTCCTCCACTGGTCTCTGGCACTGCAGGGAGTCCTGGAAAGCATCAGGTAGTTCCTCACGTCCAGCTTGCTGCCCATGCCCTTCCTTCTTCCATCCTTGGCTCCTCCTCAGGACTGCTCAAGTACCACTGGCTCCACGAAGCCTTCCGCTTTCCTCCCCGTCTCCACAGAGGCTGAATGCTGCACTTCTAGGCACTGTTTCTCTCCCACCAGCCATGCTTGCTTACTCCGTGGCATAGCAGATGTCTGCTTTCTGGTAGGCAGCTTCTTTCCCTCCTACAGAACATCAGAGACCGAAGCCTTCTCTAATAGGTAGGAAGCTCAGAGAAAGGCAGTGTATGCTCCGAGTCACAGTGCATCCTAGCACAGGTGGGTGGGACCAACTCCTTATCTCATGACGAAGCAACATGAGCATCATCAGAGATGCCAGTGTTAACATGGGGTTTGTGTGACAGTACCTAACCTGCATGTAAAAATATTTAACAAAAATAAGGATATTCATACAGATTGTTTCAATAGTATATGTGGCAAGCGTCTGGGGAGGCAGCCCAGTCAGCAGGGCGCACGCATCTGAGTTCCCTTTGAGCAGTTCACACAGAGGTAGCATGTGCTTGCAATCCTAGTGCCGGGGAGGTGGGGACAGGCAGGTCCCTCGGGTTCATTGGCCAGGCAGCCTTGGCTACCTGGTGAGTTCCAGGCTGATAAGAGATCTTACCTCAGGAAAAAGACATTACCTGAAGAATGATAAATGACACCTGAGGTGACACGCGCACACACACACACACACACACACACACACACACACACACANACACACACACACACACACACACACACACACGCACCTGCACCCTATCCCCTAGGTCTGTTCCAGATGTTTGTGTCCTACATTCTCTGTTTGCCTAGGATCCTCTTGTCACATTAGGATTTCCTGTTTGTTTGTTTGTTTTTACAATTTGTCTTTGAGTCAGGGCCTAGCTATATAGCCTGGTGGACTTGAACTCACTACATGTTGTGGCTATCCCGCCATGTCCTCTTGGTGCTAAGATTTCACAGGTGCCACCATGCCTGGCTTGCAGTTATGGTTTCAAGAGTCTACCCCCATCTTGGATGCTGTTATAAGCTGCACTGGGGTTTGGGTTCTTGTAGAGAAATACTTTTTTTTTAAAGTATGTATTTCTTTTTTATTTAAAAAAAATTCCATCCTGTGTTTGTATAATGGTGTGTGTGTGTGATAATGTGTGACACAGGCCTGTTAGTGTCAGAGCATCCGTGTGGAGGGAACAACTTTCCGCAGTTGGCCCTTGTCTGCCATCTTTCGTTTTTTTTGTGGCAGGGACTCTGGTTGTTTCTGCTGCTTTGCTGCATCCTGGAGGAGAGCTGGCACACAAGCTTCCTGCAGCTTCTCCTGCCTCCCTCTGAGACGGAGGGGTGCATCTGCCTTCTTAGGTGGGCTGTAGGGATCCAAGGCAGGTAGGCTTGTCAGGTACTCCAGTGCACTGAGCCACCTCCTGGTCCTTCATAGGAGCTTTGAGTTTGTGTACAGAATGATGACTTTCTCTATGGATTGTATGCGAATTTTTTTATTTTTATTTAAATATTTATGGTTTTACTATGGGTGTGGGTGTTTTACCTGTATGTATGCCTTTGTACCACACACATACCTGGTGCCCACAGAGAGGCCAGAAAGGGCATTGGAACCCCTGGAACTGAAGTTACAGATGGTTGTGAGCTGCCATGTGGGTGTTGAAAGTAGAGCACAGATCCTCTGGTGGTAGAGCAGCTGAGTTCTAAACTGCTGAGCCATCTTTGCAGCCGTTGAACTTTATTTTTTTATCTGTCCCTCCGTTTCCTTCCCCCATTCCCCACCCTGTCTTGTTCATCCCATGGGGAAATCTTTACATGCTTCTTCAGTGATCACATCCAGGATGAATTCCTAGAAGTACAACTCTTGGCTGTCTGTCATGTGGTCCCATGCTGGGCCTAGGAGGAGCTTAGAGATCTTTACCCATAAGGCCAAGCCCCAGAGTCCCAGTTCCCCATCTGGTGCCTTGGCCTAGTCTGTCTCACTTCCGTGATTTCTGGCATGGGGAGCTTCTGGCTAGCTCTGCAGGGGTACCCCATGTGAAGTCACTGTGGTTTTCACAGGGGCAGGGGGAGGGGAAGGAGGGTGGTGGCATCCAGGGCTTCTGTGGGAACATGGGAATTGGAGCCTTTGCACAGTGTGTGTGGTCTCTGCTCACTCTTTCCAGAGAGAGATGGGTGTTCTGACTTGGACACCCTGGTGGGGCTCAGGCTGGGGAAAGAGCTAGAACCTAGCGTTCTTTCTGTCTGTCTGAGTGGTAAGGCCCGGTGTAGAGGAGGTCCTTGCCTGTCCCATCAGTCCTCAGGCAGGCATTGGTGGTTACCTGCTGACCAAGGTTGCCAAGCATGTATGTGAGGAAGAGAGATTTCATGGTTGCATCTGGGCAAACTGCCCATTCCTGAGTATCCTTGTATGAGGCCCCTTAGACACATTGGCTCCATCAACCCTCAGCCACACCCCTGCATGGAAGGACCCTTACAGGAGAATTCACCACTGCTTCAGAGGTAGTGACTTCCTGCAGGCTTTTGTACACAGTTCTGGCTTGGATTCCTGCTCTGGCTGCTTCTGTTATTGAAGGGGGTTGCTGGAGTCATTTAGAAGAAGGCTGACTGGCAAAGAATGGAAAAGCAGGAGATGGGAAGGGTAGTGGATGGGAGGATGTGCTGTTTGGTCCTGATACAGAATTCTACCTCTTCCTCCCCGGTCTTGGAATTGTGCAGCATCATATTTTGCTTCTGGATTTTTAAAAAAAGATACTGTTTTTGTTTTTATTGTTTGTAAATTAGCCCACATGTGTGTATATGTGTCATGTACATGCTTTGTGCCTGTGGAAGCCAGAAAAGGTCACTGAGTTCCTTGGAACTGGAATTTTAGATAGTGAAGAGCCTCCTCCATGTGGTAGTGGGAACTGTACCCAGGTCCTCTGCAAGAACAGCCAGTGCTCTTAACCCGAGAGCCTTCTCTCTAGCCCTGCATTTTTCTTGGCCTATTCTTGGCCTAATAATAATGAAAGCCAACAGCTACCCTGGTGGATGCTTCATTCCATACATTCTCCATGATTCCTAGGCATTGTTGGCCTTCGTTTCCTGACTCCTTATGCTATGGCTGCTCTTGTTGCTTGCTCCGTCCCCCACATGGCGAGACTGAGGCTCAGAGAGATAAAGGAGGACCAGGTGGGGTGGCAGGTCTTAAGTGTGAGCCTACCTTGTCAAGACCTGTGTATCTGTGGTCAGCGGACTCTGAGAGCCCACTCTGACTCTCTGCTTTTCTCCCCAGCTTCCCAGCCTTTACCCTGTGGGCCCAACGTGAAGAGCGTGAAGAGCGGCATGCGGAGCCCCCTGGCTGGTCCTGTGTCTTTTGACCTACTGTTGACTGCTCCCAGGAGGCCCTGACGCCCTGGGGCACTTTTGCTCTGCACAGGACCTCGCTGGGGTTTGCCATGGTGACATAAAGGGGTGTAGAGGAAGGAAGGAGCAAGACCAGCCTGTAGACTGTGCCCCTGGCTGGGCGAAAGGGCCAGGGGCCCGGAACCTTCCCTCCACTGCCCTTGGACGCCTCACTTCCTAAGCCTCTGCGTCTCTCAGTCAGTAGACAACTTTTGGAACTCCTGTGTGAGGACTTCGGGGGACCAGGCCAGGCTGGGCCTCTGCTGATTGAGATCTCGGGGTCCAGAATGCCTGCCCTGGCGTGCCTCCGGAGGCTGTGTCGGCACCTGTCCCCACAGGCTGTCCTGTTCCTGCTGTTCGTCTTCTGCCTGTTCAGCGTCTTTGTCTCTGCCTACTACCTGTATGGTTGGAACCGGGGCCTCGAGCCCTCTGCAGATGCTTCTGAGTCCGACTGTGGGGACCCGCCACCTGTCGCCCCGAGCCGTCTCCTGCCAATCAAGCCCGTGCAGGCGGTCGCCCCTTCCCGAACAGACCCGCTGGTGCTGGTATTTGTGGAGAGCCTTTATTCACAGCTGGGCCAGGAGGTGGTGGCAATCCTGGAATCCAGTCGCTTCAAGTACCGGACAGAGATTGCACCGGGCAAGGGGGACATGCCCACACTCACGGACAAGGGCCGTGGCCGCTTCGCCCTCATCATCTATGAGAACATCCTCAAGTATGTCAACCTTGACGCCTGGAACCGGGAGTTGCTGGACAAGTACTGTGTGGCCTACGGCGTGGGCATCATTGGATTCTTCAAGGTACTTGGAGAGCAGGCTCCATAGCAGTCCCCAGCCCGGCCCCTGCGCTTGCTAGCCAAGCACGTGTCAGTTCCCAGTGTCAAATGAGTGTGGCGGTAGCACTTAGCTCCCTTGTCAGGAAGGGTAAATGGTTGCCTGCCTCCTGCTGGCGAAGGCTTACTAAGTATTTGGAGGCCCTGTCCATGACTATGGGGCTCAGCCTACTGTAGGCACTTGCCTGAAGGAGACTTGGGTCTGGGTGCAAGGCAGGAAAGGCACACTCTGCCCTGGCGGTCATCTCAGAGGATGGTCAAGGGAAGGACAAGAGGGGCAAGTTACTAGTCTGAGGCAGTTTGGTTTTTTTCCTGTGGGCTTCCTCCTGGAGACAGTGGAGGGTGGAGTCTGTGCAGAATGTGCTAATCCAGAGCCGTTTGCACAGAGAGGAAGGAGAAAGGAAACCCTCTGTGCAGGCGAGGCAGAGGCACTGTTGTGGGCTGTGGAGTTCCCTGCGCCACCCATGGCATGGGGCTCATTGCCGAGCGCTTGCCATGGAGGGTCTGCCCTTGAGGAGGGTGCGGGAGTGATGGATATACAGTGATGCAAGATGAATGCAGGGCCAGCTAGAGACTAGACTTGGGGGCTTTGGGGGACATTTGTTTATTGGATGCTTCCAGAGTCCTGGGCCCTGTGCTAGGTACCAGTACATAGAGTAATGAGTGGAAACAGACAAGCCACAGCTAAGGTTTTAACATAGTAGGGATGGAGTGGGTGTCTGGCTGCACAGAAGCTATGGAGGTATGATCAATCTCTTAACGGAGGGGCACAGAGAAGGGTATGCAAGAGTGGGTATGGGGGACAATGCTGGACTTGGTGGGCAGCCAGGGATGTTGTCCTCTATGAAGTGGCCTGAAGGGGCTGGGAAGGGCACAAGGCTGAGGGCAGCTATTGCACGGTGTGAGTACAGGGCCAGGGGTAGGATCCAGGCAGAAGGTGCCCATGTCCCAAGCTCCCTCTGCACTGTTTCTTTGTTCGGTGCCGGGAGAGGCTGCTCTGGCCCAGGCTCCCTACAGCATGCTCTTTCAGGCACTAATACAGCAGGAGGCTCTGCCACTGAAAAGGGAGAGTGAGTCAAAAAACCAAAGGCCCTTAGAAATCCTGCAGCAGGGCGGCCCAGGGTGATTTGTTCCACAGCCAGCTTGATCTCTTTCACAGAGCACCCTCCGGGGAACACTGGCCTGGTTTACCGGCTCCACAGAAGCAGAAAGTTAGGCTGGCTCCATTGTCTCTGTGCTTTTTTTCTTTTCTCCTGCTCTCTATACCCTTTTCTGCCGTGGACTTCATTAAGGTTGACTCAGAGCCCCAGGCATGAGAACCATCAGAACGGCAGACAGTTATTGAGAGCTCATTCAGTGCCATGTGCTGCCCGCCTGCTTCACACAAATTAACTTACTTCACACTAATAAGGCGTTCTCCAAGGCAAGCTGATTTAAGAGAGGGGTAAACTGAGGCAGAGACAGGTTAAGAAATGTATCTGAGCTCACAAGTATTATCCAGGATTTGAGTCCAAAAAAGCCCCAAGCCACATAGGCCTGGTCTTTCTGAGGTTTGAGTCCAGGAGTGAATTTGATTATTCAGTGGAATTCCATGCCAGAAGTTCTGGGCTGTGTTCTAGACTCCAGGCCTGGAGCGTGGACATCGAGCATACTTAAAACAACAGAGCTTGGACCCTATGTAGTGCCAACTCCATGTTGAAGGTGAGCATGGATGAGACCCATTGAGAAGCAGGGACATGCTCATTGGTGTCAGTGCAAAAGCAGCTCCCCCTACTCTGTGGATTTTGGGCTGAGGCTTGTGACTGTTCTGTTAGGATGTGCGCCGCCTGGTGGCTGAGGCGCGTCACTGCTCTTTCTGCAGAGTCTGGCTTCTTAGACTTGTCAGACTCAAGTGCCTATGCCAGGGCTCAAGTTCCAGGTTCTCAAGGCAGGGTGAGATCACAAGCTTAAAAGTCCAGACTCTGGGCCAAGTCTTTCTGAAGCTCAGAAGCAGTGTGACCTTGGTCAGGATGTTCAGCTAATGGCACAAGTTTCAGCTCCCGAGGGCCAGCACCTGGAGTCGCTCTGTCAGCTGTAGTTAGGGTGGTGTGTCTACTCCCTGTATAGTAAACACAGCATTGCCCTTGGCCTGTGCCTCCGAGAAGTCCTTGAGGTAGGGGTTGGGTCGTCATCTGTGCCCATTTCTAGCCCTGTTGTCTATCAGCCTCACAGAGAAGATGGGCACTCTGCATCCAGATGCACCAGGGTTGGTGAAGGTCATGTGACTGACCGTTCAGTGCCCAGGACGTTGCTTCGCTTGCTCTGTTACATAGGCACTTTGTTTTCAGATAACATGACAAAAAATTAAGTGGCTTTACCAGAGTGACATTGTTAGTATGTCACCCAGCTAAGATTTGACAACCCAGCTTATTGCTTCTAACTGGATGACCTCAGAAGTCACATAGGAGCAAACTGATTAGAGACTCAGAGAAGGGATGTAGGGTTTCCCAGAGCAGATGGCCTGCTTATCAGCTCTGTGCTCTGCCTCACTCCCCGCTCTGGCTTTTCCTTATGCCATTTGGGAGAGTGGCTGTCTCCTTAGTGCTGAGGGGTAGGAAGAAGGTCTAGTCTAGATGGACCCTGTGACGGAGCCAGTATCTCCGGTGCCTTCCGTCTGTTCTCTTCCCCGCTGACTGTGGTGGCTGTCGTGGCCTGGCCTCTTCCACAGTGGCTCTGTATCTAGACAAGCTATCAGCACCTCTCAGCAAGCTCAGGGCCAGGGCTCTGAAATGGGATCCCTGCCTGAGCTGCAGTGTCTCAGTGGCTTCCTGGGCCTGAGTAGCGGTAGACAGGCCCCCATGTAGGTTACACTCCGGACCCTTGCTGACTTAGGGTGGTGAGGTTCTGGGAGCCCAGGGAGGTTGTCTCTGTGGATGGGTCTCAGTCTCTTGCATCTCAGTACTGAAGCAGCCTCAGGACGGGGACTTGGCAGGCATTCTGTGCATCTGGAGATCCAGTGCAGTTCCTTATCTATCACAGTTTACAAAACCAGGCCCCTGCAGAGGCTTTGCGGGACTAGAAAAAGCCTGACTGTTAAGATGAGTAACCAGCTTTCTCTGCACCAGGCACAAGCTCCGACTGAAGCCTACCGTCTCCTCTGTTCAGCATGTGCCCAGGCCTGGTGCTCACCCAGGCAGCCCCACAGCTGTCCTGTGGGTAGCCCTTCTTCCTTCTCCGGATGCTGGAGACCCGTGACCTCATTCATAATCCTTGACAGCTCCAGGGACCTGGGTCTACCTCCATGGCCTTCTTGTCTCTTCTCCTTTTTTGATCTCTCCATGACTCCTCGCTGTTTCTTGATCCCGATGTGCTCTCTCCTACCTCAGGGCCTTTTCACTGGCTATTCTTAGGACTTGACCTCTACCTCCTCCAAGTTTATCGCTCATCCTGTAGCACGAACCAGAGGCTCTTTCCCCAGGAGCCTCCTGAGGCAGCTGTCTGCCTAGTGCATGCTGGTCTGCAGCTCCAACCTCTTCCATGTGTGTGCACCGTGTTTTATTCTTATTTCATGGTTTCCATGGTTGTCCCTCCTTCCTGCTTGACTCTAAAGGGAGAACCACATCTGCTTTTCTCAGTTTACACTCTGTTTCCTGTCTGTCTTTTTCCTCACTATATCTCATTAAATACTTAATGTCTGGTACAGTACGTAGCTGCAGACTGATAATTAGCCCTGAAACGCACAGCTATCAGGTGTTATGTATTGGCAGTTGTCTGTTTCTCTTTCATTATTAAAAATAGTTATCAAATGATTGTGTGCCCCTGTTGGGTGTCAGGGATCCAAAGTAAGAAATCCAGCTTTGTTCTCAAGTATGGGTGTATATGTGTGTGGGTGTGTGCATGCATGCATGTGTGTCTGTCTGTATGTCTGTGTGTATCTGTTTGTGTATCTGTGTGCATGTGTCTTGTGTGTCTATGTGTACCTGTATCTATTTGTGCATGTGTGTGTTATGTGTATACGTGTGTGTCTGTATGTCTCTGTGTGTATGTATTCAGGAATATGGTAGCTCTTGTGAAGTTGTAAATATTGTTGACGTTACTGTTATCAGCTGTGCCTGACGGCTGTTCTACCCCACACTGCCGTAGGCCAATGAGAACAGTCTGCTGAGTGCACAGCTCAAAGGCTTCCCTCTCTTCCTGCATTCGAACCTGGGCTTGAAAGACTGCAGCATCAACCCCAAGTCCCCACTGCTCTATGTGACACGGCCCAGTGAGGTAGAGAAAGGTGTGCTGCCCGGAGAGGATTGGACTGTGTTCCAGTCCAACCATTCTACCTACGAACCTGTGCTTTTGGCCAAGACACGCTCCTCCGAGTCCATCCCACACCTGGGTGCTGATGCTGGCCTGCATGCTGCGCTGCACGCTACTGTGGTTCAGGACCTGGGCCTCCACGACGGCATCCAGCGTGTGCTGTTTGGCAACAACCTCAACTTTTGGCTGCATAAGCTCGTCTTCGTGGATGCTGTGGCCTTCCTCACAGGGAAGCGCCTCTCACTGCCTTTGGACCGATATATCCTGGTAGACATTGATGACATTTTTGTTGGCAAGGAGGGCACACGCATGAAGGTAGAGGATGTGAAGGTAAGGAGAGATGGAGTGTGTCATGGGGCCACACCCATCTGCGCCTCCTGTGCTGTTATTTGCAGACCTGTTGATCCCCACTTCAGCCAATTGCTTTGTTGAAGTATTAAATATGGAGGGATTTTGCATGTGTATTCTAGAGTTCAGGAGGAAGAAACACAGGCAGAAACAAAAATGAATCTGGCAAGGGTCTGCCTTTTAACCCAGATGCGATTTTTAACTCTTAAAAAATGTTTGGGGCTGGCGAGATGGCTCAGTGGGTAAGAGCATCCGACTGCTCTTCCGAAGGTCCTGAGTTCAAATCCCAGCAACCACATGGTGGCTCACAACCATCCG
>NC_034604.1:54487590-54498670 GCF_900095145.1 Mus pahari | reverse complement strand
TAAAAAAAAAAAAAAAAGCACCGTGACTAGGAGCAGGGACCCCTCACACAGATTTTATATATATATATATTTCATATAAAAATAAATTATATTTTAAAAAAGTTTGTTATTGTCAAAACCCCCATGAGATTCTTCAGAATAAGATCCCAGGTCACATGCACAGTGTGATTTAACAGCTGTATACTGATAGTGGGGTGCTTATGTTAAATTCTGAAACAATCTACCAAATTGTTTGCGTAGGCTCTCTGTAAACACAGGGCTGCACACACACGTTTGCTATCACCAAGAAAGCAGCCGGCTAGAGGCCAGTGTAAGATGCAGTTGTCTGCAGTCATCTGTCTTACTGGGGACTGCAGAGGAGACAGGATGCTGGTGTGAGGGCACCAGCGTAGGTTGCCACCACAGAGGGCAAACATAACAATAAGGCAGATGGAGACAGAACAGGGCATTAGTCCCCGAGCTGCTGCCTGCCGACTGGGTGTCCCCTCTCAGGAGATTAACAGGGCTAGGGATGTCTTAGCACCAGACACAGACCTCTTTGATGCTGCAAGAGGCGTTAGACAGTGTGGCAGGCACTTTCCCTGAGCAGTGCAGACCCCTTGGTGTTGTCTTCCTGAACTTGACTCCTCTGGCAGGGCTGGCCCAGGGTCTGGAAGGAAGGGTCCACTGGGGTTGTGACCCTGCTCAGAAGTGAACTCTGCAAAGAGGGGCGTGGTGGATGGTCTCAGGGAGTGAAGACCCAATTTTAGTGTGACCAGTGTGACCCTGACTAGGTGACTTGGAGAACCTGTCACTGAGCCTAAAGTAAGGGGGAGTTCCAGGGAGGGGCTCAGGCTGTTTTCTGCACTAGGCTTACATAGTGGGGCCTGACTTAGGTGGGGAGGAGCGTGTCCACATGGTCAGGCTCCTTCCTCCCCTACTCCCACAGCAGGGTTGGGCAGTGCTGATCTGCTTTTGTGGACAATACCACTCCTGACTTTCTCTAGTGTCCTCCTGTTGGGGCTTTTAAGTTCACTCCAGTTGAACCTTCCTGCCAACGCCGTCATGCAATGCCCTTACCAACCAGCAGTCGGCAGTGGAGTTCTGGCTGTGCAGTATGGGTTTAGCTAGGGTTTGGTGAGTGCCGGGCTCTGCTCAGCTACCTGCCTGCGTTGGATCTTCACAGCAGAGGGATGAGTACCATCTTATGAGGAGGCCACTGTGGCTCAGAGAGATGGAGAGGCTTGCTCAATACTGCATGGCTGGATCATGTGTCTGTCAGGCAGTGACTGACCTTGGTCAGATGCCTGAGGTAACAGTGCTGTCTGAGAGCAGCCTCTTGCTGGCGTCAAGCCTTAAGAGCAGTAAAGTCCTAACCCAGAGGTCAGCCCCTCCCATGCACTCACCCGGGGGACATTGGCACACAGACCACACAGAGTATGTCCTTGGAAGGGTCAGGAGCCTTTGATCTAGTCTTGCATTCCTCTGAGGAGGAGAAAGCCTTCATGTGAAGATATTGCTGCCTGTGGTGTCAGTGACTTCACCGTAAGCTACCACAAATCAGGCAGTGTCACAGGCCGAGTCTCACTTCTCTGAAGAGCCCTATGAGGACAGAGATTGTCTGGTCCCCTTTGCGGTTGAGGTCTAGAGAAATTCAGGAGCTTCTCAGGCACGTGTTGCTGAGCCAGGCTGGAGCTTGGGTCTTTTCAATCCAGATAGCATCTGGTGTAGGAGGTGGCATGGGACTGGCTTCTTAGGTGTGCAGCCTTTTGTTGCGATGATCCCTGTGTGGCCGAGCCCTGTTGGCATCTGCTTCATGTTCAAACCATTGGAACAAGGGTCCAACCTTTGCATCTCGTGGCCATGGTGAAAATGGAACCCAGGCCTCGGGTGTGAGGTGAAGCAATGCTGCATCACAGAGCTACACTGTCGGCCCTGTGTTGGGTCCTGTGAGTCCTGTGGGTGGTCCTGTTATATAGCAGGATACCCCTCCATGCTCAGTGGGAGGAATCTGGCCTCCTGACCTTCCCTCACTGCTGCCTCTCCTCTGTCTGTCCTAGGCCCTGTTTGATACACAGAATGAACTTCGCACACATATCCCAAATTTCACCTTCAACCTGGGCTACTCAGGGAAATTCTTTCACACAGGTACGTGGTGGACTTCTCCCAAACTTCCCCTTCAGGTTGTTGTTACAAGAGCACCAGATACACACTGGGTTGAGGGAATGGTGACTCCAGAAGTCATGGTCCATAAGAGAGATCCAAGCAGAGGGCATTTGGGGACAATAACAGCAATAAGGTTTGCATGTGGCCTGGTGGCCTGTGTAGCCCTAGGTGATGTATCTTCCTTCTGTCTCCTCGCCCTTACCTTTCAAAGTGATTTCCACTTAATAAAAGATAAGAGTTGAATTAAAGTGATTTTATAACATCCTCATTTACTGTGTGTACACGTTTGTGTCCATGTGTCACAACATGTGTGGAGGTCAGAGGACAGCTTGGGGGTTGGTTTTCTCCTTCACTGTGTGGTTCCTGGGGATTGAACTCAGGCTTGGCCATTTCATTGCTGACGTGGCTCTGCTGAGCTTTTTCAGTGGCCAGAAATGGGCTGAGTTTTAAGGATGTTATAGAAGTACATAGCACAGAAATCGAAAGCACAAATGTCTGTCCCCACCCCCAGCATGGCCGCCCTTATCCTGTGTTTTGTTTGCAGTAGCAGGGCCAAGGTTGAGGTTTCTTCCAAGTTCCTTACATGCTGGGCAAATGAAAGGGAACCAGCTCTCAGCTGATGAACTGCAGTCCTCAGTGAGGTTAGCCTCTGGAGTTCTAGCCAGGGCCACCATGGGCAGCAGTAGGTAGAGGCTGAAAATGTGCACAGAGGCCCAAAGGTACCTACTGCGGTGGTGTCTGCGCTTCTGTGTTCTTAGCTCCAAGCAGATCAGAGGTGGTTGTAATTATACCTCTGAGCCAGAGATGTAAGCATCCTGGATCACGCAGAACTTGTATAGGTTAGTGGGTAAGAAGGCATGTGGCTCAATTTGGACCCTTGGAATAGGATTAGAGTAGGCATATGAGAGGCAAAAGAAACACTTGGCATTGTTGACTTCAAACACCAAGAGCCCATAGAGGAGATGATTTGGCCAAGCCACTTACTGAGGGAAGGGCAATCTAGAGTAGGCTTGTGTTTCCCCCGTGCCAAAGCGTGGTTGACTCTTCCACACAGCTCCTAGGTGGCCCGTGGCTGAGTGTTCCCTCTGCAGTCCAGGGGCCAGGTTGGAGGCTGTGTGGCCAGCCAGCCTTGCTGAACGCTCTGTGCTGCTGCCATAGGTACGGATGCTGAGGATGCTGGCGACGATCTGCTGCTGTCCTACGTGAAAGAGTTCTGGTGGTTCCCCCACATGTGGAGCCACATGCAACCCCACCTCTTCCACAACCAGTCTGTGTTGGCTGAGCAGATGGCCCTGAACAAGAAGTTCGCTGTCGTGAGTAAGATTCCCTATGGGACAGAACTGGAGGGGAGCAGGGGCTGGGCTGGTATTTGTTGGCCTCTCGGTGCTGTTGCGGTACAGTTTGATAGATATGTTTCTGTGCCAGGGCCGGGGGTGAGCTGCCTTGATAGCCACTGTCCCCTAGACACTGCAAGAGGGCAGCTCCACTTTATAAACAAGAAACTAAAGTTCATGGGGCCTGGTGGTACATGCCTGGAATCTCAGCATTTGGGAAGCAGAGGCAGGAGGATCAGTTTTGGCCAGCCTGGTCTACATGAGACCCTGTCTCAAAACAAAACAATAACAAAATCCCAAAACCCAAATAAAAGAAACAGAAGCTCAGGAGGTCACCTGAGGACTCGTGCTGAGGCCTGTTCATTTCCTGGGCCCAAACACATGCAGTAGAAGAACCTGTGGGGAACCGGCAGAGGTACTTAAGGCAAGAGTGCGTCAGAAGACGAGCTTGGACCACACTAGCTGGCCGAGGCAGGAGACGGCAGGAATGTGAGTCCTCTGGCCTAGGTTCCAGGCATATGTCCTGAATGAGAGTCAGGAAACCTGAGGTCTAGGCCTATATCTGCCAGTCACTCTTGAGATTCCAGCCCCTCCCTTCCCATCTGCACCTATGGGCTTAGATTAACCACATGCCCAGTCATCCTAGCCGTTGGCTTTTTTCTTGTGTTCTAAAAAAGAGAAACAAGATGCAAAGGGAAAGGGTCCTGTTCTCATCCTGTGCGGCCGTCCTCTGCAGGAGCATGGCATCCCCACAGATATGGGCTATGCAGTGGCGCCCCACCACTCGGGTGTGTACCCTGTGCACGTGCAGCTGTATGAGGCCTGGAAGCAAGTGTGGGGCATCCGTGTGACCAGCACAGAGGAATACCCGCATCTGAAGCCTGCCCGGTACCGCCGCGGCTTCATCCACAACGGCATCATGGCAAGTGGCTGGGAAGGGCACGGTGGGCACTGACATTACAGGGTAGGAGGCGTGGCTGCAGTTGTCTGGCCTAGGGGCTTGGGGCCAGCTTTTGCTGCTGTTCTGCCTCAGAGGTTCCCTTACGGGGAGGGCAGATTGCCAGCCCTTAGCTTCTGGGACAGGACTGGGAAAGCTTGCTCACTTTTTAAAAATGTATTTTTATTTTAAGTTTGTGTGTATGTATGCACGCAGGGGTCAGAGGTATCAGATCTCCCGGCATGTGATCTGATTACAGGTGGCTATGAGGTACCTGATGTGGGTGGTTCTGGGGATCAAGAGCGGGTCCTCTGGAAGCACAATAAATGCTCTTCATCACTGAGCCATCTTTCCAGCTGTGGAGAGTAGTATTGGAAGGGGGTTTGATGAGGGTCAGGGCTTTATCACACTTACTTGCATGTTCGAATACTCCTCTTGAATCTTTGTTGTGTGTCTGTCCCTTTTCTAGAGGCGAGGAAACACAGAAGTGAAAAACCCAGACAAGTCTCTGACCTTGTAGACCTGGCTCTTCTGTAGGCACAGAGACAGACAAGGTGGTCCCAAGTGTGGAAAGCATACAGTTGGAAGATGATGAGCGTACCCTGGAGAGAGCCGAGCAGGGAAGGGGTGGAGTAGTAGTAACGTCCTGGGCTGGGCTATGCAGCAGAGGCCAGAGGGAGAGCATTCCAGGCGGAGGAAGTAGGGAGTGTAAGGGCGCCAGGGCAGAGTGTGCTTGAGGACCACTGGGCAGATGCAGTGGGGGTCAGAGAAGTGATGGGCCAGGTGGAAGGCTGGCCAGCGATGGAAAGGTTTTCAATGGAGCGTGGTTTAGTCCGTATTGATTCGTTTTGCCTGTCGTGTGGGGCAGAGTGTGTAGGGTACAAAATGGGAGCAGGCGGACTAGCCAGGAGTCAGCAGCAGGTCTCCACACGAGAGGTGCTGTTGCCTTGACCACAGTGCAGGGCGTAGAAGGTAGAGGTGAGTTGGATTTAGTGTCTAGGAAAAAAGGAGAGACCAGGGTGACTTGGTGTCATGGCTTGAGACATTAGAATGATGCATTGTTGCCGGCTGAGAAGCAGGGCTTCTGTCTGTCTGTCCATCCACCCACCCATCCACCGACCCACTTACCTGCCTCTGTAGTACCTGTGACTTGTCTTTTATTAAAAATATTTTATATTTATTTTTTATTCTATTCGTGTGTGTGTGTGTGTGTGTGTGTGTGTGTGTGTGTAGGTCAGAGGACAGCTTATCCGAGTCACTTCTCTTCCCTTAACCAGCGGGATTGAACTGAGGTCGTCAGACTTGGTGACCAGAACCCTGACCTGCTGAGGCTCCTTGCTGCCTCCTTTTAAAATTTTTATTTATTTATTTTATTTTTTAAAGAATTATTTATTTTATGTATCTGAGTACACTGTAGCTGTCTTCAGACACACCAGAAGAGGGCGTCACATCCCATTACAGATGGTTGTGAGCCACCATGTGGTTGCTGGGAATTGAACTCAGAACCTCTGGAAGAGCAATCAGTGCTCTTAACCACTGAGCCATCTCTCCAGCCCCTTCATTTTTTATCTTACGTCAGGCTCTCATAGCCCAGGCTGGTGCTAGGATTCACGTTAACTTTGGGCATGAGGTAGTTATGAGACATGCTCATTCCCTGTTCTCAGAGCCTGGTTTCCAGAAGGAAGACAGACAGCATGGGGTTACCTGAGCTCATGACTACTAGTCTGAGTAGCTGAGGCTCTGACATTACCTGCGGTGCTATGTTAGAGGGTCAGAGATCCTCACTGCAAATGGTCCAAGTTTCTAGAAACTTCTATGCTACTTCTGGACCTGTTTATTTTGTGTAGAGAATAGCAGCAAAGGATAAGGCAAGGGCAATGGTTCACCTGGGTGGCACTGCAGGCTGTAGAGCCCTTGGGAAGAAGGACTCCCAGGAGGAGGAGCTGGGTGGCCAGCCTGCTAGGAAAGCATCTCCCCCAGGAGGCCCCAGCCCTTCTTCTGAGGAAGCAACCTTCCTTTCTTGACCATGACTGGAGATACCATGGCCTCTCTCCTGCTTCTTCTCAGGTCCTCCCTCGGCAGACCTGTGGCCTCTTTACACACACCATCTTCTACAACGAGTACCCTGGAGGCTCCAGTGAGCTGGACAAGATCATCAATGGGGGCGAGCTCTTCCTCACCGTGCTCCTCAATCCTGTGAGTGCTCTACAGCGCAGGGCTGGTGAGAGGAGGGGTATTGATCTAGGAGGCTTCCCAGCCAGGGAAGAAAGGACAGGCTGGCATGGGGACCTGGCAGCAGGAGGTCCACTGTCTACTTGTGGTTCTGGTGTCCTCTGCTGTATGACACAGATAGAAAAACCACTGGTATTCCTCTTGGGTAATTGTGAATTCTTATAGAAATGTTAACACTTTTTGCTCATGTTTCCTTCTGATTCTTTGTATGTGTGTGTATATGTGCACACACATATACACGCACATCATATACATTTCACTCGAAGCTTTCTGGGCCCCTCTTTTCTGATTTGTAAGTGGAACCAAGTCTTCTTACTCTAACGATATGAAATAAGCCATGTGTGCAGCACCCTGCAGCCTCATGACCTGCTTACCCCTCAGATTCTGTGTGCACCCCTGTCATGGTTCACAAAACAATACAAATAGCTCCCGCCCCAGGCCAGCTTCCTACCCTAGGCCTCTAATGGTAGCAGTCAGTTAGGCCCAGGTTTTCTTTGGTTGAATGCAGCCCAAGGTCCCACAGTTTGTTGATAGTCCCAGTGTACCTTGCCCTGGGTGTCAGTGGCCAGTAGCAGGTGGGGGTAAGAGTGGCCTGGAAGCTGACCCTGCCCCCCTCCCCCTCCCTTCCCTGGAACAGATCAGCATCTTCATGACACACTTATCCAACTATGGAAATGACCGCCTGGGACTATACACCTTCAAGCATCTGGTGCGCTTCCTGCACTCCTGGACCAACCTGAGGCTGCAGACACTGCCCCCCGTGCAGCTGGCCCAGAAGTACTTCCAGATCTTTTCTGAGGAGAAGGACCCGCTTTGGCAGGTGGGCAGAGTGGACAGGTGCCTCGCTACTACAGCATACCCTTCTGTGGCATGGACTCTGGGCATGGGCTCAGGGCTCAGACATCACAGTTCATACTCTCTCAGGAATGTAGGCACATACGGGGGCAATGTGTGCACATACTGTATATGGCCCTGTCCCACTCATAAACGCGTATGTGTACACACTCATACACAGCCTTAAAGAACTGGCGTGAGACTCATGCATGTAAAGTGTAGAGAGTGTGTGCTCGACAAGTGACCACTCACGCCTTCTCCTTCAGCTGGTAAAGGGGCAGAGGGACGGCTTAAGGCAGTCCTTGGGGAGATCTGACCAGGACTACTAAACACCGGAAGCGGAAGCTAGATGCGGGCCAGCGATCCACACACTTACCTGTGGGCCAAGTCTGGTTTGTGGTCCATCTCTGTAAAGAAAGCTTTGTTGGCAACGAGTCACGCTTCTTGTGTGTCTGTCTGCACCATCTTTGTGTCAGTGCAGTAGAGACCAGAAGAATACTATAAGCCTACCATGTTTATGAAACACTTCCCAGGAGGGCAAGTTTGCTGAACCCTGGGTTCAGGCATAGCTTACACAGTTAAAGTCAACAAGTCCTTATGAGATCCTGTTAGTGATGAGCACAGAGCTGGTCATTTGCCGGACTCACTGGAATTATAACATTAACCGAAAATGGTTCCTTATCTGTCACAGAGTGGCATCTGGAGGTGAGGATGTGACTAGAGCACGGGTAGGTAAGAGTCATGTGACTGTGAGGTGTGGTCGTGCACGCCTTTAGTACCGGCACTTGGGGGCAGTGTCAGGTAGATCTTTATGAATTTGAGTCCAAGCTGGTCTGCAGAGGGACTTCCAGGCCAGCCAGGTTTATATACTGAGACCCTGGTTTAAAACAAACCAACAGATATGCCCACATATGGAGGGAGCTCACTCATGGACCTTAGGCCTCCCTCACACCTTCTCCATTGCTGTTTTAGGATCCTTGTGAGGACAAACGCCACAAGGACATTTGGTCTAAGGAGAAGACGTGTGACCGCTTCCCAAAGCTTCTCATCATTGGCCCCCAGAAAACAGGCAGGTCTCGCGACCCTTGACCCAGCTTTCCCCACTTCCTTTTATCTCAGCCACAGAATTCTGGAGACCATCTTGCTCAGGTCTCAATCATATAATATATATATTCTGTCTCTTCTAACCAGAAATGGGAGCAATGAGGGGACGAATGTGAATTGCCCATCACTGTAGGGGCGGGAAGCAGAGGAGATGTGGCATTTATTTTGAACCGCAGCCTCAGAGAACACCCACTGTGTCCTCTTAGGAGTCTCTGAGACAAGCCAGGAAGGATCCCTAAATCACCTACTCTGCAAATTTGATCAGTGCCAGACAAAAGTGGGTCAGTGCAAAGAGGACTATGATCAATTAGTCATGTCTGTCAGAAAGAAGCACGGACAGACGAGAATGCTAAGCATTTGCTGTCCACTCTGTTCTGTAAAGACAGATAGGTATTCCCTTTTTATGGAAAATAACAGAGGCTCCCTGAAGTTAAGAGACTTTCTGTAACATAGTTGGGAAGTGTGATGGTTCCAGCTCTTAAGACCTGACTTCTATGACCCTGAAGCTTATATTGATCATCACCAAACGTCAGTCTGTCTCTCTAGGTGTGCTGGCTGCACAGACACCCAGAGAATGAAGAAAGGTCCTCTTGAAGGGGAGGAAGGGACCATGACGGGGAGGCACCAGCAAGAAGGGTTCGTGGGCCTGGGCTTCCTGGCTTCTAGAGATTCTGATGCTGGACAGGCATGGTGTCACAGGCCCAGGAGCCCCAGCACTCAGAACGCTGAGGCAGGAGGACCATGAGTTTAAAGTAGCCTGAGTTACATAACAGGACCCTATCAAAAAGCAAAGCCAGCAAACAAAAGCAGCAATAAAGTAAAGAGGACAAGAGCTTCCCACGGACAGACCTGGAGGGCTGGTGCTCCTGTCTCAGGCTGTCCAGGGTCTCATGTGGACAGAGGCCCAGGGCGAGGAAGTACCTAGTTCTGAGGGACAATGCTTAGCTGGTCTCGGAGCGTAGTAGTGAGAGACTCTGAGGTCAAGTTACTGTTGGTGATGAAGAATGCCGTACTAGATTATTGATATCTGGAAGGTTAGAGTACATAACTGTGTGTAGATCTTACAGCTGGCACCCAGGGCATCCTTTATAGGACATGATGCATGTAGACCTTACAGCCTGCACTTAGTGTGTCCTTTATTACACTCACGAGGGAGCTAAGACTCCAGATGGGAAGGACTTTTCCCAGGCTTTCGCAGTGAATATGGAAGACAGGCCCAGAGGCTGCTCTTGTCTTGTTGTTGGGGTTGGGCTGAGGTCTCAGCTGCCCTCCCCTCTCGTAGGCACCACGGCCCTCTACCTGTTCCTGGGCATGCACCCGGACCTCAGCAGCAACTACCCCAGCTCCGAGACCTTTGAGGAGATCCAGTTTTTTAATGGCCACAACTATCACAAAGGCATCGACTGGTAAGTGGCCTTCTGTCCCCAGCCAGACAGGGAACCCATCGTGGAGCCAGCTGAAGTGTCCAGTGTGGCCACAGCAGGAAGCAGCTGGGACTTGCTCACACTCAGCTGAAATTCCTGTAAACAGGGACAAGGCACAGTGACCGTTGAGTCATGGTGCAACAGAGTTGTGACAAACAGAACACTGGATGAGGAAGCCCTTTGTCCAGGGTCAGCGCTAGCTGCCAGCCTCTCCCTGACTGCCATAGAGTCCTCAGGGAGTGAAGGTCACACCCATGTGACAGCAGGGTGAAAATCCAGGTGTTCTGTGTGGCCAGCTGAGGGAGAGGAGCCTTTGTGGGCTTTGAGGACTCTGGGCTCGGTAGAATCCCAGTTCCCATCAGAACTTCCAAAGAGGGCACTGTACGGGGATTACCATGGGCTTGCTGTGACTCCCCAGCTTTCCTCTCTTTTTTCCCTACCTCTCTCTAAGCCCCATGAGCACATGCTCTACCATTATGCATTATTAACTAATGGGCTCCCTGCGTGCAGGAACTATGGGCCTGTGTTTGCCTTTTGCTATTTTTTCCACATTGTGTCCTCTCATTTGCCGTATCATCCGTCCATGTTTATCCATCCTTCAGTCTATATTTTTAACAAGTGTGTCCTCCTTCCTAAAGCCTTGTGGCCAGATGTATTAGTGCAAGCCAGTGTGCTTAAAGAAAGGAAATGGGGATGAACTGTCCTTGCTGTGCACCTCCCTCTGCCTGGGCCACAGCGTCCCCAGCTGCACACTCACATGTAGGTAGTGGGCAGCCGCGGGGATACTTCCGCCAGGAAGGTTAAAGCGTTGGGTATGGTTGCTGTACACTCCATGCTTAGGAAAGGAGTCTTGTGTTTTATGAGCTTTCTTAGGTCAGGCATTATAGATGAAGAAAGTCTAAAATAAGAGAGGCTGACTTCTTGACCCCATTCCCAAGACTTGGTTCTATAGGTAGATCTAGGGTGGGACGTGAAGGTCTGATAGGTCCTAGGGGTTCTGTTTAAAGGTCCTTGGGACCACCTAAGAAGTATGTACTTTATAACTAGGGTGTGGGACCACCTAAGAAGTA
>NC_034604.1:54445985-54487260 GCF_900095145.1 Mus pahari | reverse complement strand
GTGGGACCACCTAAGAAGTACGTACTTTATAACTAGGGTGTGGGACCACCTAAGAAGTACGTACTTTATAACTAGGGTGTGCTTTGTTTCCCTCGTGCTATCACCGAGAGGATCTGTACCGTTCGGGTGGAGGTGGGGCCTCAGATGGAAAGCTGGGCTCATGCACAGCCATCCACAGTGAGTGGCCTGAGTGGCAGACGGTGACTGGAAAACACTGTCGTAAGTTCAGAAGCGGAGGACACCCTCTTCCTGAACTTGTCCTTCCCAGATGGGAGTCACTCTGAGCCTAGCTTGTCCCGAGAGACAGAGAAGTCGGGGCCATCGGATCATCTGTGCAGCTGCAGTCTCCTTCCTACAGCCCACATCACACTCTTTTAGAATCTCCAGACTTTTGACTCCATGACACCCACTGAGAAGAAGTGAATTTGGAGTAGGAGACTGGCAAGTGGCAGTTCCGCCCAGAGTCCCCCTCAGAGCCAAGTCCTTGCTGGCTGGGGCAGTGTAGTGTGCCTTACTTGATTCTTGAGGAAAGTCCATCTACAGTGACCGTCACCCTGTCACCCTGTATTCCTGGGGCCTCTAGCTTAGGAAATGTTGGTCTTGAGCTGTGTCTCTGGGCTTCCTGCAGGTACATGGAGTTCTTCCCTATTCCCTCCAACACCACCTCGGACTTCTACTTTGAGAAAAGTGCCAACTACTTTGATTCAGAAGTGGCACCACGGCGAGCAGCTGCCCTATTGCCCAAGGCCAAGATTCTCAGCATTCTCATCAATCCAGCCGACCGGGCTTATTCCTGGTACCAGGTGAGGGCTGGGGCTGAGTCCCCGAGGAGGGTGTGGGCTCTGTCTGTTTACTCAAGCACATGGAGCAAGAACCACTGTGCTGGGTGGGCCCTGGGCACATCGCCCGGGGTGTGATGGGTGAGAATGGTCTTGCCACAGTGGTGCTTCTGGCCTGGTAATGGTGACAGGCACAATTGATGTTGAATGCCAGCCACCATCTGTCTACCTGTGCTCTCCAGGCTTCACGTGGGTCCTGCCTTGGACTCTGGTGGCCGTAAGAGCAGAGGGTGAGTAGACTTAGAGGCGGCCTAGATGATCCGTGCTATGGTTTCCTACCCATGATGGGAGCAGGAACTCAGGGCAGGAGGAATCCCTCCTAGGGGGTCTAAGAAGGCCGTTCCTACCTGGCCTGTAGTATGAGGTCCAGGCAAAGGTCTTCTTGTTGCCGTTCCTGGTGTGTCTCTGCCTGGCTTGACTTCTGCATGCATTCCACTGGACTCATGGGAATGCTTCTCACCCTGGCATGGGGCTAGAAGCGGGTTTCCCTCTCCTGTCTTCTCACTCTTTCTTGAGAGTGTGCCACACTGCCAGGCTCTGTGATTAAGTGGCCTTGGTGCCTGAGGCTACTTCCTGGCCATCTGCATCAAGCCATGAGACTGGGTCTGACCTTCATGCTGTGGAACACCTGAGCCTCAGTCTATAGTTACCCGGGAGGTACACGCTTTCCTGGCTGGAGAGGTTTTTTTCCCTCTTAGTCACTCGTAGTGACTCTGCCACTTTCTGAATCTTCTTACCTAATGCTGCAGTGACTGCTTCCCGGGCCCTTGTGACTCCTGTGTAGAGTGCAGGGTTCCTCTCTTTTATTTATTTATTTTTTTTTGTTGTTGTTTGTTTGTTTTTTCAAGACAGGGTTTCTCTGTATAGCCCTGGCTGTCCTGGAACTCACTCTGTGGACCAGGCTGGCCTCGAACTCAGAAGTCCACCTGCCTCTGCCTCCCGAGTGCTGGGATTAAAGGCGTGTACCACGGTGCCCGGCAGGATTCCTCTCTTCTCCCCTGGCCCCTCAGAGCTCCCACTCTTAGCTGTGGTGGTAGGGAGCCCTCTTTCTTCTTCTCCAGGGTGCTCGTTTATACCTTGTCTTGCCTTTTCTGGGGTCTTTGTCTTTATGGGAACGCCACAGTGCAGCAGGAAGCTTCTCTTTCCTCTGTGCGATCACCTGCTCCAGCAAAGCAGGGGTGGCTAGTGGGCAGCTCATGTGGGGTCATGGAGGGATTGAGGGTGCCCTCATGGGTCCAGTCAGTGTGGTCTGGTACCTGTGACAAAACAGTGTTGCTACCTCCCTTGAACTCCACAGCAGTTTTCTAGAAAGCAGTCAAGTGTGTGTGTGTGTGTGTGTGTGTGTGTGTGTACATCTGTCCATCCATCCGTCTGTCCTTTACATAGGTTTTAGGTGGTAGTATAGTAGACTTCTCTAAAGGAACAGAACCTATTGGGTTGGCTTACATGGTAGAGTCTGAATAGTCTAGTCTGCGTAGTCTAGTAGTGACTGTCTCACACTGGAGTGGCTGAGAACTCCGCAATCCCAGTCTGTCACTGAAGGCCTGCAGGATTCGTGGAGAGCTGCTGGTCTTCACTTGACATTGGAAGCTGGAAGAATTCTGATACGAGGGAAGGACCACAGAATTGTGACAGTAGGCAAACGTGCCAGTGAGAGTCAAGCCAGACATGCGGAAGCCAAGCTCTATCTCTCCCTTTCTCTCTATATACCAGAGGCCTTGTCTACAATTGCGGTGGGGTGGGTCTTCCCACCTCAGATAACCTCATCAAGAAGATCCCTTCCCAGTGGCTTACCTGTTAGTTGATTATAGATTATGTCAAGTTGACAACCAAGATTTACCATCTCAGATGGCATTTTGGACACAGATCTTGTAAACCTAAGGCCTTATTCTCTTTCCTGTCCATGATCAGGGAGGGGAGTAGGTGCCATAAGGAGAAAGAGGCTGTTCCATTCTGGGAGTGTTTAAGAAAGTTCTGGGAGGAAAGGAAGGGATCTGGTCTGTCTTCAAAAAGTCAGGAGGAACAGAGGTTATTATATATATTTACTGCATTATTACCTGGCCTGCCCTGCCCTGAGCTGTGTATGACCCTCAGTGATGAGCAGGGTCAGTTGGCATGGGCAAGTCCCTGGCCTCTGACCTCTGAGATCTGCTGATTGAGGACTTACAGCATTACAGGTTGGTCACCCTGGAATTTCCCCTTCTCTGAATTCTGTCAGTCCATCCCATGTCTGTCAGTCCATCCCGTGTCTATCCAGGGCTGTCCTGTCCTTTCTAAGAGGCCGCGCTCTGTCTCAGCAGGGGCAGGGCACTTTCAATGCAGGCCTTGGAGCTAGTATTTCTATCTAGCTGGCATTTGAGGATATGGTTGCATTATATTTATTTATCAATAGATGCATTCTGTATGTAGCAACTGACTCTAGTTTTCCATTTTATAGAGGTTCTCTTGTTATTTGGGTTTTAGTAACTCGTAAAAAAGGAAAAACGAGGGCTAGGGCTGGGGCTCAGTTGGTAGAATGTTTGCCTAGATGTACAAGGCTCTGAGTGTGATCTCTACATTGCACGAAACTAGATGTGGTGACACATGCTTATAATCTTAGCAGTGAATCAGAAGTTCAAGGTAACTGGGCCATTCTCAAATGTATATACAGCGAATCTGAGACCAGCGTGGACTATGTGAGACTGTCTTGGGGAGGTGGGGAGTCACTGTATAGAAAGCCACATTGATGTTGGTACTTGCTGGTTAGAAGGTCCCTGGAATGGCAGGAGTCTCTGAGACTGTCAATGAAGAGCATTTGGGAAGCTGGTGTCGTACACCTCCTACCGTGCACAGATATGGAACTTGGGCCTCTGAGGTTGATGACTCCCTGAGGCTAAAGCAGTGAGAGAGAGAAGCAAGACATCAGTCTAGGCCACCCCCTTGCCTCTGCTCAACCTGTGATATGCCTATCCTCGCCCCTTGCCTGCAGCACCAGCGAGCCCATGATGACCCAGTGGCCCTAAAGTACACCTTTCACGAGGTGATCACAGCCGGTCCTGATGCATCCTCAAAGCTGCGTGCCCTCCAGAACCGGTGCCTGGTCCCAGGCTGGTATGCCACTCACATTGAACGCTGGCTCAGCGCCTTTCATGCCAACCAGGTAGTTACCTGCCCTGCCTCTTTGAGAAAGGAGTGGCTTTAATTTAAAGAGACCTGGAAAGCCCTGTTGGGGATTAGGGTGGAGGAAGAGGAGGAGGAGCCCTCCCAGTGGAGGGTTGGCAGGGTTAGATCACAGGAGGACTTTTAGAGAAGCCTTGAAGCCTGGAACAGGAGAACCGAGTGGGCTGCAGGCTTTGCAGGAGGCTTCAGGAGGGTCACTGGGGAGCAGGGGTGTGGGGAGCAGGGATGTGGGGAACAGGGATGTGGGGAACAGGGATGTGGGGAGCAGGGACATGAGGGCATTGCAGGGGTGTGGGGAGCAGGGATGTGGGGAACAGGGATGTGGGGTGCAGGGATGTGGGGAGCAGGGGCATGATGGCATTGCAGGGATGTGGGGTGCAGGGATGTGGGGAGCAGGGGCATGAGGGCATTGCAGGGATGTGGGGTACAGGGGTAGGGGGAGCAGGGACAGCTTTGCTGACAGCTTAGATTCTGGGAGAGAGTAAGATGGGGAGCTGCAGTGGGCCAGGAGTTGAGCATGGATATCCTTAGCAGAGGATACGGATAGGGGTGAACTCTGGATGCTCAGGGCCCTGTGTTTACAGCCAGGCTGTTCTTGCTACAGTGGGCACGATGCTTTGCCACAGGATGAAAGCACATCCAGGTTGCCCTTTCCCTTTCTGTCTCCAGATCCTGGTCCTGGATGGCAAACTGCTGCGAACAGAACCTGCCAAAGTCATGGACACGGTGCAGAAATTCCTCGGGGTGACCAGCACCGTCGACTACCATAAAACCTTGGCGTAAGTGTTGCCTTGGCCTCTGCATGGGTCGGTTTCCCTGGCCCAGAGTCAGAGTCAAGCAAAGGCTTGAATGGCTGGGAGAGACCAAGGGTTGATTCAAGTTAGAAAGAAAACATGCACTTCTTCCCCGGATGACTCTGTAGCAGAGAAGTGAGTGTTCAGATGGCTTCAGCCACGGTAGTAAAGCTCTGGCCTTAGGAGAAGGAGGCAGTGACTCTCCTGTGCCCTCCACCTTGGAGCTTTCTCTTCAGTGCAAGCTGGGCTCTTGTCTAAGCGAGGTAGCTACACAGTAAGTGTCAGCCTAGGCCACAGGGCCTTGGGTCTGGGGAGACTGCCTCCCGGTGCTGTGCACAGACAGGTAGCATGTCCCAGGATGGGTCCCAGGAGAGGGGTACACTTATCCTCATTGGCTGCTTTCCTGGGGGTATTGCCTCCTCACCGGCAAGGGTATCAGAGCTGGGACAGAAGGTGGCGCTTCTTGTGGAGGCCTGAAACCACAGCACCCTGAGCGGAGGCCGCTCTGTTGCTGATATTTGGTTAGGACCGAATAGGACCATTCCATCTGGTTTTCTTCATCGCTGAGTTCTGTGGCTTTTGACAAGTCCTCTGGGTTTTGGAGTCTCCACTTGTCACTCTGGAGGTGGGGATAAGGAGGCTAGCTCATGCTTCCGAGGATTGGATTGCTGGACTGAGTGAGAAGTGTGTGGTACTCTGGGCTCCATGCCGGCTTGTAGCTAGCACATGTTCTCTATGTGACTGCTGCCATCTTGAAATTTGGGGATTAAAGAAATCTTGGGTTCAGCACAAAAGAAAAAACCCTACTGTATGTCAAGTTAGGGCTTGCTTAGCAAATGTCTCCCTGGATTTTGTGGGATTGGAAAGAGTCCACAGGGATTATAGAAGGGACGGGAGCTGCACAGCCTGGACCAGAGTGACTTAGAGCGTAAAGGCACGTGCTCAAGCCAGCACGAACTACAGATGGCAAGTGTCAGCCAGCACAGTGACAGAGTGTGAGTGGAGGAGACCGCACGCCAGAACAAGAATGTGGCTTTGAGGAGGGAGGACAGATCGCTAACCTACAGGCTTTCGACCTCTTCAGGTTTGATCCAAAGAAAGGATTTTGGTGCCAACTACTTGAAGGAGGAAAAACCAAGTGTCTGGGAAAAAGCAAGGGACGGAAATATCCAGAGATGGACTTGGATGTAAGTGGGGGGATGGTCCCAAGCCAGTGGGCTGGGTGGGGGGAGTCCGTCTTTTCTCTTTCCCCTTGAGTATGGCAGTGGCCTTGGGACTCTCACACAGCGGTCATCCTCTAGAGAAGGATTGGGCTATAGGGGGTGGTCAGTGTTGTTTTAGTCACACAAGTGTTGGTTAATTCTCCCATGGGTGGCACTGTGGGTGCCTCCACACGCTAGGAAGCAGAGCCTAAGGCAGGGGTGTCCCCACATACACTGGGCATCCTGAGCAAGGGGTGTGGGTATAGACTAGACGGGTAGAGTTAAGGGCCATACCCCAGGATTTAAACCCGGGGAAGGGAGAAATGGGCCACCCTTGCAGGGGAGGACATTGTAAGAAAGCATGTTCAGGGAAGGTCACAAGTCACAGACCGGTCTTGCTTTTCTTTTCTTTTTCCTTTTTGCCGTTATCTTTGATGAATGCTCTCTTCTCTGCCATGGGTTTTGACCTTGGGTGTTGTGTTTTGGTGCCCCTCCCACATGAGCATTTTGTCTGGAAGCATCTCAATAGGGCAGACAGACTGTGGTGTTACGGAGGGGATCATATATTGGCATGTCACCCCTGACCTGAGCTTTCTTCCCACTGCAGTCCCGAGCCTTCCTAAAGGATTACTACCGGGACCACAACATTGAGCTCTCTAAGCTGCTGTATAAGATGGGCCAGACACTGCCCACCTGGCTGCGGGAAGACCTCCAGAACACCAGGTAGCCTTGGCCACCACAGCCAGACACAACGCTTGTGTTCGCAGGGATGTCCCGCCTCACACTGAGCCAGACTGACCTGCCGAGAAGGATGCTGGGCCCAGCTGGCCAGAAGCGACAAGCAATACTCTGCTGAGCCCCACGGGGGCCGGAAGCCCAGGCAGGTCTGCAAGCGCCTCAGAGCATCCACCGCTGGATGCGTGGCCTGTGGGACCTCTGTGGTACCGGAGGTCCATTCCGTTCCTTTGCAGCCTCCCTGCCTGGGGAGAGCACTTCCTGTTGTTGGAAGGTCATTTCCTGGTAGGAGGAGTCCTGGAGGCTCTCTCCTGTCCCTCACTGTGTCCTACCGCTCCTGTCCTGTCCTTTGTCACACCATCCCCCTGCTCCCACAAGATGTCCCCTCAGTATTAGCTGCCATAGTTCTCTGTCCTCCAGACAGTAAGGGAGAAGAGCGCAGCTGGGCCTTTCGCCCAACTAGGGACAAAGACTAGGCATGTCCCTGAGGGTTTTGAGCCAGGCCCTGCAGGGTTTAGCTCGGCACCCAGATGCACTCATTAGATTGAATGTGAGGGTGGCCATCTTGAGAGGACATACGACTCTGTATTTGGGTTATTACTATCTATCACATCTCATCTCCCCTTTGGGAAAAGACTCTCTGGTCCCTATTGTATCCGCCTAGAGCTCATGGTCTCTCTTAGGCCCTGGGCCACTGCCATGCCACTGGGCCCAGAGACGTGGGCCTTGGCTCTGTCCTGCTCACCTGGAAGTGACATGTGGTGTTTCCTGTGGTAAAGGCTGAGGCGAGTCAGGAGTCTGCCAGTGTTCATACTCCCATGTACATAGATTGTTTCACAGCCGCCGCCTCGGCCCAGCAGACATGGCAGTCAGCAAGCAGTGCTGCCCGCTGCTTTGCCTAGCAACCTGTGGCCGAGGGTCCCCAGAGACCCCCTAACCTCCCAAATACTAAGAAGCTAAAGTATTTTAATATTTTGTGTTTTTTTTTTTTCTTGGTGCCAGAGTTTATACCCTGGGTGCTGCGGTCGCACTGTGTTTTATATATATATATATATATGAAATGTGTATATATATATATATATTATATATATTTTTTGGTTGGGTTTGTTTTTAATTCAGTCATATACAATGATGGCAAGCCCTAGCCTCAAAGAATGTCATATCTTAATGCTAGAGAATGAGGTGGAAGGGAAGGTGAGTGTCTATGAGCACCCAGGCCTCAGGGCGAAGTCTCGAAGGGTCTTTCTTCCCTCTTCTGCAGAGGGACCAGAGATGCTAAGATGGAAAGGAAGACCAGCTCTCTCTCCCCAAATAGTATGGCTTTACAAAGCCTAGTGGCCGTGGGGTGTTTGGGCCACAGGGAAAGGCTGGCCTGGGGTGGGAGACCTGGGGCCCTGAGCTGGCCTCTCCCTCCCCTGTCACATGGTGCTAGGGGGTCTGCTTTGGAGTGGGATGTCCACAGGGACCCACAGAACTGTTTCTGTCCCCCTTAACAATGTGAAGTGACTGAGGTTGGATTTCCTCTTCCTGCTACCCCAAGCCCCCACATCCCTTCAACTGCCAGTCCAGTGTCCACCAGCCATCCGTTCTGACATCCTGGGCATGCAAGGGTCCCAAGATGGGCACAAAGTGGGTCCAGGCATGGGAGGTGGCCTTCGTTAATGTCACAGAGCTGTTGGAAGCAATGCCAAGAGCTAAATTCAGGCCCCTGATTCTGAGCCCTGTGCTCTTCCAGTACCACACTGCCTCTGAGCCTGCCTTCAGGACCCTACTGTGTTCCAGGTTCCGTCTGTCCCTCAGTCACATAGCTGTGGTCATTCCAGGACATGGGGACAAACCACTCTTTCCCAGCCAGGTGCCTTTGAGCCTTCCCTTCCAAGACCTGCACTTTTCCCGCTGTGTTCTCGTTTCCAGAGTCCATCTATCTTGCTATCTGGGGCCGTCTTCATCGTGAGCTGTTCCCTCCTGTGGTTCTCCGCTGTGGTGGAGAGTGTGGGGTGCTCAGAGGGACCGCGTGCATGGTTTTGGTGTGCAGGGAGCCATGGCACATCATGTTTCTCACTGGGGTCTTGGAACCTGTGGATCCCAGTCCCTATGTGATATGCTCAAATGCCCTATCAGCAAGCTAGAACCAGACTCAGGGTTAGGTCAGCATGCATGCCCTTAGCCACACTTCCCACCTTCTGTGAGGATGGCTCCTATACTCTGAAAGCTACTCAGACCCTGCGGGAGCTGAGTTAGGTGGTTGGAGTGGCCTTTAGATAGCATGCAGCTCTGTTAGTGTCTGTCTCTGGCCTCCAGTGAAAGCAAGAGGTTTGAGACCCTGGCAGAGCGGGGGAGTGGTTCTCTCTGTTCCATTTCCCTCTAAGATCTTGGAGACTGCTGCTGTGTCCCTTTCAGTGCTGGGCCTAGATAGAGGAAGTAGATGCGTTCGTTCATCTTAGTATCTCTTAACTACAATGTCCACTGATTGACTGGAAACGTTTGGAAAAACACAAAAACAAGTTGGAAGGAAATTACTTCTGTTGTTCAGGCCACACCCCATCCCTTCTTCAGTCTCTATCAACAGCGTTTGCCTTATGGGTGCAGCTCACCGGCAGCTGCCTCATTCATTCCAGGTTCTAGAGCTTTCTATGGGGCAGGCACCTCGGCGAGCATAAAGGATGAGGACGGAGCTAAAATGGACTTTCAAACCCTGACGTATGAGCAGTGGGTGCTTGTGAGTCTGCTCATTTCCAGAGGAGAAGTACTGGCCTGTCCCACCCCAGAGCCCCCCCAGGTGTGTTAGTGCAAGAGCAAGCTCAGAACCGTCTCACCATTGGGCTGTGACTGCCAGCCACCCTTCATCTAGACTGAAGGTTAGCATTCGCCAGTTTGTTTTCTCTCTATATACTGTTTTACACGTGTGTGTGTGTGTTTTAAAAGTAAGTTGCAGTATCATGAGGCTGTTTATCCCTAGTGTTGCCCTAAGGTAGGGCCTTCTACCAGACCAGCCAGTGCCACAGCCAAGACAGTAGCCCTGTTCCACTAACAGCCATTGTCTAGTCTGTACCTAAAGTTGTCTCCCAACCCCCATTATACCCCATTATTTTAGTATTGGATCCAGCCAGGGCAAGAACATTTTATGTTATTAAAAAGTTTCTTTGAAAGCTAAAAAGTTTTCCTTCTGCCCATCTCATTAAAAAAAAAAGTTTGGTTTTTGTTTGTTTGAGACAAGGTCTCATTATATAGCCCTGGCTAGTCTGGAATTTGTTATGTAGACCAGGCTAACCTTGGAACTCATAGAGATCCACTTGACTCTCAAAAGCTGAGATTAAATGTCTGCACTTACCAGGCCCAGTTCAAAATGGTATTTTGTTTGTGTTTCTGAGACATGGTCTCATCATGTAAATCTGACTGTCCTGGAAAAGGTTATGTGAACCAGGCTGGCTTTGAACTCAGAGATCCATCTGCCTCTGCTTCCTGAGTTCTGGGATTAAATGTGTGTGCCACTTCTCCCATCCCCCAAATGGTATTCTTTTTAAGGCCAGAGGGTATGTCATCGTCTAGAAGTCCCACATTCCAAATCTGATTGTTTCCTCCTGTCGCCCACACACTTTCAAGGGTCATTTTCCTTGTGTGGATGTGGCATTTCCTCTTGCCTGTAGTGATCCTCCTTCCACTGTCTCCCAAGTGAGGGCCAAACCATCTTGGGGGAGGGGAAGGGGCTCCCCAAAGAGGCAGCATCACATTGGGTAGGGGTTGAGGGCTCTGGGGAGGGGGGTGGTCCTGCTGGACTGATCCTGGAGGGCCAGGCTTGGCACAGCTTAGAGGAGCCCGGCTGTCCCATGCTAACCACAGCATTGGTCTTTCTCCATCTCTTCCCTTTTCTGTCTTTGTTTTGGTTTCCCTGCTTCTGTTTGGTGGTCCTGAGGGTCTTCATTCTCTAGATGGTCAGTGTGCACTGGAGCAGAGATGAGACCTCAAGCTATGACAGGGAAGGCCTAGGAGAAAGGCGTCCTCTAGGCGGACCACTGGGTGCAGCGGACGGTCACGTGATGGCGGTCACGTGATGGCCTTCCTCCGTAAATGAGATGGAGGCTTCAGCAGGGGGTTTCACATCCACTCGAGAGGCAGCTGTGCTGTGTGATCTGAGGCTAGGAGTCTGTCCTCACCCCTCCCGCCCCCAGGCCTTCCATGCAGTGCTGGGTTAGGGTTGTCTGGCTGTGCGCTTGATATCCTTACCAGCTCTGAGTAGCCGGGCAAGGACTGAGGGCCAGCGGGAAGGCCAGGGGAGACTCCCTGCAATGTTTCACCTAAGAAGCTCCCTTCAACCTCTCCCTGGCCTGGAGGAGGATCCCAGATGAAAGGGTTTTCTATGACTGAGTTAGCTTTTCTTATGGGCAAGAGGGCTCTTTTTGTAATTTGTGCATGAAATTCATGTTATTTCCTGGGGAGAGAAGAGGGCCAACTGAATGGGTGGGGGGCACGTGTGGGAAGCAGGCAGAGGTTTCCTTCCCTGGAGGGGTGGGGAGGGCTCGCAGAGGGCATGCTACCCAGCTCACCTGAAGAGGGCTCTTGAACCAGCCGTTTTGGGTTGTGTTAAATGTGGGAACTTTCCTCCATTAATGTACAATCTTGAACTAACTGCTAATAAAATGGGATTCTGTTTGTACATGTGGGTCTCGCTCTTGTGTCTGACCTTTGCCTACAAGGGAAGGTGGGGATGGGAGGTTTGTGTCAAGGCCTAAGTTTGCCCAACTTGCATCCTGATTTGGTCAAGACAGACCATTTCCCCTGGGCTCTAACTTGATGCCTTTTCAAATACGGCAGAGACCTGCCCCAGGGCAGCCTCGGGGCTCTCAGATGACCAAGAGTCTTTGGGCGCAGGGTTCTCAGAGTGCTTGGGTGCAGCCACTCTCCCCAGAGGACCCTCAGAAGCTGGACTAGGGACACGCTGCTTTTACTCTGTGATCAGTAGTTCCCTTGTCTTTTAGGATGTGGAATAAGTTGGACTTAGTGGCCTCACCTAGAGTGTGTGCCTGAAATGCAGATTCCCAGGCCCTGCCTTTAGAGATTGACCTACAGCAGGGATGGACAAGGCACTTTGAACATACCTTCTGTACATCGAAGGCTCTGCTTCTAGGGACCCAAGCTCAGGTGGGAGGTTCCACAGGTCCCTCACTACTACTCTCAGGTAAAATGAGTGATTGTCGGGAACCAAGCTCCCGCGTGTGCGTCAGGGAAGAACTCCCCACTCCTCGCCTTGAAAAGAGGAGGGCAGGCGCTGTGGACGCACTCGGGAGGAAAAGAGAGCCTAGGTTTCAGGTGGGCATGCTGCGCTCCCCACGTACAGGAGCCTCTCGGCTTGGCCAGCAGCAAGTGTCATGAGGCATCACAGCAGAAGAGCTGGAGCTTTGCTACTGGGGCAGACACAGAAGGCTTGGCGTGGATGGGGTGCTGAGCCTGTGAAGACGCCGAGGAAACTTCCCGAGGCATGGAATAGGAAGGCAGCTAAGGCAGGTGTGCTCTGGTTGCAGTGAGCATGAGTAGCTCGGCTTATTCTCATCCGTCTGTCTGTCTATACATCATCCACCCACCCACCCATCTATCTATCCTATCATCTCCCTGTCTACCTATCTATCCTCCAGCTATTCTGGAATTCTAAGATTCCTTGAAATGGAAATATCTAGCCCAGTCGTTCGCAGCATTCTCAAAGAGTGGCACAGTGCTAACAGCTCAGTGAACAGAAGTCCCTCAGACCCTCTAGCCCCGAAGCATCCACTCAGGATACTAGTTAACCAAGTGTCCCAAGCCTCTGTAAGACACACAGTTCCTGGAAAAGCCTTAGGGTCGTGTTCTAGTGTGGTTTCTTTTGCTTCCATAAACACCATGACCAAAAGCAACCTGGAAGGAAATGGTTTGTGTCAGCGCACACCTTACAGCCCATCACTGAGGGAAGCAGAGTGAGGACCTGAAGGAAGCAGGAACTGAAGCGGGGATGATGGTAGAGCGGTGTTGCTTCCTGGCTTGCTCAGTCTCCTTGTATGCCCAAGACCACTGGCCTAGCGGCAGTTCCGACAGCAGGCTATGCACCTTTTCTCATTCAACATCAAGAAAAGGTTCCACAGGCTTGCTTACAGGCCAGTCTGAATGGGACAGTTTCTCAGTTGAGCTACCGTTTTTTCTAAGGCGACTCTGGCTTGTGCCAGGTGGACAAGAGAAGCAACACAGCTGACCCCTTTAAACCGTGACACAGAAATACATCACTATCAAATGGCAACCTCTTCTTTCTTATCCCTAAGATGTCATGTTAATACCACAGTGTCAAACTTTCTAACATTTAAAAGTCCTAGAGTCTTTAAAAAAAAAAAAAAGTTGGGTCTCTTTAAAATACACAACGTCTCTTAAAAAAGAGGTTCCCTCTCCTCAAATGACTCTAGCTTGTGTCAAGTTGAAAAAATAAAACAGCACAGGTAAAATGTTTCCTAAGAGCAAAGTACCAGGGACCATCCGTGATAGGAGATCCATAGGACATCAAACACTGGGACCTGAGTTTAAGCCTTAGAACCCATGTTTTTTGTTTTTGTTTTTGTTTTTGTTTTTTTAAATCTGGTCTTGGTGGCATATGCTTGCAATTCCATGATGGGGAAGAGACAGGTGGCTCTCTGGGCCTTGCTGACCAGGTCATGCTAGCCTACCTGGCCATCAGACAAATGAGAGAAGAGTGACTAACTACGAAACAACACCCGACAATATGTTCGGTCTCCACATATATGGAGACACATCTGCATACACATCTGCACACATGCGTACTAATTACCGCAGTCTCCACTTCTTGGGCAATTTCTTTGTGACTCATCCATACAGTGTGACCACTTGTGTGATGAGAGTATTAAGAGTATGTTTTCACTGGAAATACAAAGATGTGCCCCATCAAACCCACTGCCCTGGCTGTTTCTGGAGGAGGGAGAGGGGCCTTAGGAGAATTTTCTAAGGGACCTTTAGCCTCTGCTGAGACATAGACTGCAGAATCAAACCTTCAGAGGAAGCAGAAAAGGGGGTTCAAGACAGCTTGTCTTAGGATGGTGCACTGCGGGGGCCAGTGCTGCCCCCACCCAGCCCTCAGCCTCGGAAGGGTTCTGAGCAGACCCAGGCTGCTGATGGGAGTTTTTGTCATGTGTCCTAAACATTTGCCCAAACCCCCAGACTGACTACAGTCAAGCCCCTTGGTGTTGGTCCCTCTCTCATGGTGGGGGTGGGGTAGGGTGGGGATTAGAGTTGTAAACACCAACATTGGAAAGTCTGACATCATGTGGCCCTGATGAAGTGCCCTGAGGACCTAGCTTTCCACCTGTGAAATCACCATCCAAGAGGAAGAGACATATCCCCATGAAGACATTTTCCCAAGTAACCATCTGAAACTCCAACACTGGCAAAGCTAAGTAACAGCTAGGGACTGAAGAAGACTGCCCTGGCCTTCATCTGCCACAGACAATCCCAGAAATAATTAGCTATGAGGATCAATTTGTGAATCTGGACTGTACTGTCTAGGGAATAGTCTTAGAAATCACACTCTTTAAAAAGCCGGGCGGTGGTGGCGCACACCTTTAATCCCAGCACTCGGGAGGCAGAGGCAGGTGGATTTCTGAGTTCGAGGCCAGCCTGGTCTACAGAGTGAGTTCCAGGACAGCCAGGGTTACACAGAGAAACCCTGTCTCAAAAAAACAAAACAAAACAAACAAACAAACAAAAGAAATCACACTCTTTAGTTCTTATCTTGGTATTTAGGAGTTGGTTGTTGTCAAGGGTACACACACACTGAAGCTGGGCCTAGTGACTCATGCCTGTCACATCTGCACCTGCTTAGGCAGGAGGATTGCCACGAGTTTGAGGGCAGCCTGGTCTACATAGTAGGTACAGCAAGCTGAATTTTGGCGTGTTTAAGGTGCAGTCTAGGATGTGTCCACCAGGGGTCGCTCTCAGCCCACTTTCTCAAAACTGGGCATATAGTTAATAATGTGAGGCAGCATTACACTAAGGCAGGCAGACATTAAACACGTAGGGAAAAGGTGCCTTTTGCATGTTGGCCAGGCACTCTGTCTGATCCTAGGGGCTGTCCTCTGAGTACTTGTAACTAGACCCTCTATTGGAGATCCAAAGTCTGAAGCCCAGAGATCTTAGATAATGGCCACTGTGGGCTGATAGGAGTCCGAAGTCCTTTCTGTGGTCCTGCCTCCTGGGGCTGAGGCTGGGAAATGGCTCTGGCCCTGGCCTTCAGAGAAGAAATGTGACATGTCCTTAGGGACAGAGTGGGACAACTCCCTACCCTTGACTCTGTTCCTCCCAGGGCCAGCCAGGCAGCCCGGGACGGGCCACCTTAGGACCTTAGAAGTATATATTTTCAGCAACCGAAAATGAAACCAGCAGATGTTTAGCAGGGTCTACTAATGTTCATCCCCAGAGCACTGCTTCAGTGGAAGCCACCACTGCTGGCTTTACAGGTCTTCCCAGAATTGCTTTCCATGTATGAAACAGCCAAGTAAACAGACACCCCCCCCCCCCGTTTGTTCTCTTCATGTTATTCTCTGTTGTTTTTCATAGAGCCCCCGGGCACCACTGCAGGGCAATCTGCCACCTTGCACTGGGGCCAGGAGAGAGGCTCCTTACCACGGTGCCTAGAGAAGATGGAGCCGTTCCTTCTCAGCCTTTACCCAATCTCGGGGATACTACTCAATCCTGCGAAAGATAAGCTGCTAGCGTAGCCATCAAAACATTTCAAAAGGATAGATCCGATCTCAAACCCGGGCAGGTATTGGCCGTGGGGTTTGGAGCAGGTGACTTGGTTCCCCATTTGTAAAGTGCGACCTGGGTAACAGAAGCCACAACAGCCTTCTGGGAGTTGTGAGGTGTCTGAACACCACGCGCTCACTGTAGAAGCCTGCGGTGTAGGGAGTGTGCCAGGCAGGCCGTCTTCTCCAGTTCTTGGTGTCCAGTCCACATAGCCCCATCTCTGAGCCTGAGGCAGCTCTGCCTCATTGGTCCGAGGGCCCCTCCTGCATAGAAACAGCACATTTGATGGGTTTTCCCAGGACTGTTGGAATGGAAGGGTTTGGTGATCTGGGACTCTGAGAATAATGATCCTTGAGATACAGATGCAGCTGCCGACCAGCACAGAAATGAAAGGAGCTTGGGAGACCACGGGGACAGCCACACACTAACACACTGGAGAGCTTAGGTGAAGGGGACAGATTCCTAGAGATGCCCAGAAGCCATGGGTCATCCAGTAGACAGAGCCAGGAAACAGCCAGAGATCAAAACACTCCCAACAAGAGCCTGCCATGCTGGTGCACACTCCAGACATAGAAGCAGGGAAGTTGTCACTCATTTGAGGCCCACTTGGGCTACATAGCAAGACCTCTCCCCTCCAGATCAGTCAACCAGCTGGCCACTGACCAGCTCCAGATCAGACAAACACTCGGTCTTAGCCACAAGGTGGAGAAGTGATTTGTTTTGTTTTTCCTTGAGACCGACTCTCATGGTTCCAGGCTGTCCTGGAGCTGTCCAGCTGAGGATGCCGTCCCCGTGATCTCCCTGCCTCCACCTCTCCAGCTCTGAGGTCACAGGCATGCCCATCAGTTCTGAGGAATCAACCCAGGGCTGTATGCTACAGGAGCCCTCTACCAGCTGAGCCACATGCCCAGCCCACACTCTAACCCAGCAAATCAGAACACCCCAAAACCTGCCAGCAAAGAAAAGCAGAGTGCTAAGGAGGCACCACCACTGCCAGTTCTCCCCGATGTCACTGTCCCCAGACACACCTGAAGAGGGCGTCGGATCCCATCACAGATGGTTGTGCGCCCTCCATGTGGTTGCTGGGAATTGAACTCAGTACCTCTGGAAGAGCAATCAGTGCTCTTAACTGCTGAAGCCATCTTCCTAGCCCCTCTCCCAAACTCTTAAAAAACTTGAAGAGATCAGGTTCCCCTCTCTCCCCTACTCCCCCCCCCATCCGCTTTCTCTCCCAGGTCCCTCCCTCCCTCCCCACTTGTGATGGCTTTCTTCTCTCTCCCAAGTGGGACTGAGGCGTCCTCACTTGGGCCCTTCAGCTTGTTGTCCTTTTTGAGTTCTGTGGACTGTATCTTGGGTAATATATATATATATATGTGTGTGTGTGTGTGTGTGTGTGTGTGTGTGTATGCTAGGATCCACTTATTAGTGAGTACATACCATGCATGTCTTTTGGGGTCACTCAGGATGATATTTTCTAGTTCCATCCATTTGCCTACAAAACTCAGGATGTCCTCCTTCTTAATAGCTGAGTAGTATTCCATTGTGTAAATGAACCACATTTTTCGCATCCATTTTTTTTTTTTTTTTTTTTGTGGGACATCTGGGTTGTTTCCAGGTTCTGGCTATCACAAATAAGGCCGCTATGAACATAGTGGAACATGTGCCCCTGTGGCATGGTGGGGCATCTTTTGGGTATATTCCCAAGAGTGGTATAGCTGGGTTTTCAGATGGATCTATTTCCACTATTCTGAGGAACCTCCACAATGATTTCCAGAGTGGTGGTACCAGTTTGCAATCCCACCAGCAATGGAGGAGTGTTCCTCTTTCTCCACATCTTCTCCAACACGTGTTGTCACCTGAGGTTTTGATCTTAGCCATTCTGATTGGTGTAAGGTGGAATCTCAGGGTTGTTCTGATTTGCATTTCTCTGATCACTAAGGACTTTGAACATGTCTTTTGGTGCTTCTGAGCCATTCGAGATTCCTCAGTTGTGAGATCCCTCAGCTGTGAGATCCCTCAGTTGTGAGATCCCTCAGTTGTGAGATTCCTCTGTTGTGAGATTCCTCCATTATGAAATCTCAGTTTAGTTCTGTACCCTATGCTTTGATTGGGTTGTTTGGTGTTTTTGGTGATTAACTTCTTGAGTTCTTTATAGATTTTGGATGTTAGCCCTGAGGACCAGCAGAAAGAATGGAAACAGGCAACCTCGGAGAGACCTGGGAGGTGAGAGACTCTCAGAACTCAAAGGAAGGGACCTTAGATGAAATGCTGGACAGCAGGGAGAGGGAACTTATAGAGCCCACCTCCAGCAGGAAGACAGGACATCAAATGAGGGAGGGGGCACCCCAAGGTCACAACTCTGACCCATAATTGTTCCTGTTTGGAAGGATTACAGGGATAGAAATGGAGAGGAGCCTGAGGAAAAGAAGGTCTAGTGACAGGCCCAAAGTGGGATCCAGCGCAAGGGGAGGTCCCAGTGCCTGACACTCTTACTGAGGCTATGGAGCGCTCACAAAAAGGGACCCATCATGACTGCCCTCCAAAAGACCCAACAAGCAGCTGGAAGAGTCAGATGCAGATATTTGCACCCAACCAATGGACAGAAGCTGCTGATCCCTGTTGTTGAATTAGGGAAGGCTGAAAGAAGCTGAGGAGAAGGGCGATCCTGTAGGAGGACCAGAAGTCTCAATTAATCTGGACCCCCGAGATCTCTCAAACACTGGACCACCAAACAGACAGCATACACCAGCTGTGAGGCCCCCAACACACATACAGTAGAGGACTTCTGGGTTTGTGTTCATTCAGAGATGATACACCTAACCCTCAAGAGACTGGAGGCCCCAGGGAGTTTAGCGGTCAGGTGGGGTGGGGTGGGGACATCCACACAGAGACAGGGGGTGGGGGTGGGGAGGAGGTGTGGGATGTGGAGCAGTTGGAGGGTGGATGGGGGAATAAAATATGGAATGTAAAAATAAATAATTAAAAAAAAAAGCTGGAAGAGAGACCACCACTGCCATTTGCATAGGTCAGCGCCACTTTCATAGTGACCAGTGGGTCTGGGGATGTAGATGAGACGTTAGATACAGAATTAGAATGTCGCTCAGGGGCTGGAGAGATGGCTCAGTGGTTAAGAGCACTGACTGTTCTTCCAAAGGTCCTGAGTTCAAATCCCAGCAACCACATGGTGGCTCACAACCATCCGTAACAACATCTAACACTCTCTTCTGGAGTGTCTGAAGACAGCTACAGTGTACTTACATATAATAAATAAATAAAAATTTTAAAAAAAAAGAATGTTGCTCAGTTATGCTTACCCAGCATGCACGAAGAACCACGTCCCGTCATCTCCAACTTCACGATACTTCTCTCTTCCTCCCAACACAAAACCATTTCTTCCCTCTCCTCTCTCCCCCTCCCCTCCCTCTCCCTCTCCCTCCCTCCCTCCCTCACCCTCCCTTCACCCCTCTCCTCCCTCCCCCTCCCCTCCCTCCCTCCCTTCTCCTTCTTTCCTCCCGGTTCTCTCCTGGGGACAGGGTCTGTCCTTGTAGCCCAGGTGGACTTTGAACTTGGGATTCTGTGAAAGCCTCCAGAGAACTGAGACAGGCGTGTACCGCCTTGGCTAGTGCTTCCTGTGTCTGTGAATTACTGACACTTGGGCACGTCCCATGAATGGAATTCTTTCTGTATGATACAGCTTCTATGCCTGGTTTCTTTCACTTAGCTTTTTTTTTTTTCACTTAGCTTTTTTTTTTTTTTTTGGAGGGGGGGAGTGTGTGCATGTTGTCTGTAAGTGTAAGTGAAGGCACATGCATGCCACAGCATGTGTGTGGAGATCAAAGTACAGCCATGTGAAGTTGGAGGTTGGTTCTCTGCTTCCTTAGCATCAGACTCAGATCATCAGGCTTATGGGACATATTCTTTATCAAATATGATGACATCTTGCCAGCCCCTGGCATGGTGTTTACAAACTTCAGTTATTTTGTAGCATCTACCAAAAACTTCAATTTAATATAGTTTTTAAAACAAAGAGGGTTTTGTTTTGTTTTGTTTTGCTTTTGCCAAGTATGGTGGCACACATCTTTAATCCCAGCACTTGTAAGCCAGAGGCAGGGGATCTCTGTGAGTTTGAGGCCAGCCTGATCCTCACAGAGCGTTCCCAGCAGCCAGGGCTACAGAGTGAGGCCATATGTTTAAAAATACATATCTCATATTTTTTTAAAAGATTTATGTATTTATTTTATGTATATGAGTACACCTCAGCTGTCTTCAGACATGCCAGAGGATGACATCGGATCCTTACATTACAGATGGTTGTGAGCCACTATGTGGTTGCTGGGGATTGAACTCAGGACCTCAGGAAGAGCAGCCAGTGCTCTTAACCACTGAGCCATCTCTCTAGCCCCCATATATCATATTTTTATTTATTTTAGTACGTGTGTATTCCTGTGTACACATGCATAAACATGTAGGTCATGGAGATCAGAGGACAAGTTTCTCAAATTGCTTTTGTCCTTCCATCTGTAGGTTCCACGGATGAAGGATGGGTCACCTGGCTTGTCAGCAAGCACCTTTGTCAGCTCAGCCGTCTTGCTGGCCCATGTCAATGTATTTTTTTACTTTTTATTTTATTTATTTTTTAAAAACAGGATCATGCTATGTAACTCATTCTGGCTTCACACTGAACCTTATCGAGTGTAGTGATTACAGGCCTGGATTAACATGCCTAGCTAAAACTTCGTCTAAACGTTTTTATTACACTTATTTGTGTAATGTCTATGTATGCGTGAGTAACATGGTGCGTGTGTGGGGACTCGAGGACAATTTGAAGGACTCTTGTATCACCTTGTAGGACCTGGGGATCGAACTCAGCTTTTCAAGCTTGGCAGCAAACTCCTTTACCAACAGACCCATCTCACTAGTCCTAAAACGACGATACCCCCCCACCTCTCCGTTGGTTTCGTAGGGTCTAACTATGTAGCTATGACTGGCATGGAGTTTGCTGTATAGACCAGGCTGCCCTCCAATTCAGAGATCTGCCTGCTTCTGCCTCCCAAGTGCTGGGATTGCACCACCACATGTAGCCCTGGCTATCCTGGAACTTGCTCTGTAGACCAGGCTTGCCTCAAGATCTTCTTCTTCTTCTTCTTCTTCTTCTTCTTCTTCTTCTTCTTCTTCTTCTTCTTTTTTTAAATATTTATTTATTTATTATATGTAAGTACACTGTAGCTGTCTTCAGACACTCCAGAAGAGAGCATCAGATCTTGTTACGGATGGTTATGAGCCACCATGTGGTTGCTAGGATTTGAACTCTGGACCTTTGGAAGAGCAGTCGGGTGCTCTTACCCACTGAGCCATCTCACCAGCCCCCGCCTCAAGATCTTCTTGTCTCTGCTTCGCAGAGTGCTGACATTAAAGGTGCATGTCCCTACTTCCCAGCTCAGAAATTTCATTCTTTAAAATGTTTTTTAGCTGGGCGGTAGTAACACATGCCTCTAATTCCAGTATTTGGGAGGCAGAAGCAGATGTATCTCTGAGTTCAAGGCCAGTCTGGTCTACAGAGTAAGTTCTAGGACAGCCAGGGCTACACAGAGAAACCCTGTCTTGAAAAACATACAACCCCCCCACAATCATCATGTTCATCATCATCATCATCATCACTTATTTGTATGCATGTGTGTGCTCATGCAATGATGTGACAGCCCATGTAAGATCAGGAAACACTCATAGAAGTCCCCAGTCCCCAGTGTCCAGTCCTTCCATCATTTGGGTCTCTGGGATTAAATGGTTTGGCTGCCAAGTGCAGGGCTCTGTTGCTCCGAAGTTCTCACAGAGCATAACAAAGAGCATAGGTAAAAGGCCAGTAGCAGTGAATTGACTTGTTGAGGTGTGACCTCGTTTAAGATTGTCATGGCCTCCGGCCCATCTAGAAAAGGCAGTTTGGATCTTGGAGGCAAGAGTGGAATGTGCCTCTCACTCCTGCCTATACCTGCCCTGTAGGAGTCAGAGGGAGGAACTGGGGAGGTCACATGGTCAGACTTAGAGGAGGCGGGGTGGATTTAGGATGGGCTCTGCTGCTGGAGCCCAGGTCAGCTGTCTGTGATGTGGGCAGTAGGGAGGGCTCCTCCATACCCTGGGCCAGAGCACGGCCTCACTTGGACAGTTTCTGGCCTGTTCCCTGAATGAATCCTTTCTATCCTTCAGGGCCCCTTCCCTGGAAAGGCTTCTGTGTGGGTTTTTGCTGTTGTTGATGCTATTTGACTTCACTGCCAAGGCTGGAATGCAGAGCCTCGTGCTTCTGGGTGAACACTGCATCTTTGACTCTACCTGGGGCCCCCAGCTGCCCCTGCTCTGAGAGCTTTTGTATCCACTCTTGGGCTGAGTGGTTGAGAAGTTTCCAGAAGTCTCCAGCATAAAACTCAGGATGTTGAGATTGGGGGGGAGGCCGTGTGAGATATCTATGTGTGTGTGTAGAGGGATGGGGTATCCTTACCCTGGGATCCTAGCTACCTAATGAGCTTCCCAAGGACTCGCAGCTCCATCAAACCTCCAGACATGGAATGATGTCCAGCTGACTGTTCTCTGTGGTCAAATGATTTGACTTGGGCAGGAATCATGGGTCGCTCTCTACCCCACAAGCCATCCACAGAACAGAGGATCCCAAATACCCACCAGGCCAGATGACTCACATCAGAACTCACCAGGCAACTGTTACATGCAGTCAGAAATTCAGGTCCCTGCTGGCCTGGCTCAGATGTTCCTGGTCGCTTGCAAGTCAGTTAGGTTTTACCTCCCTCCCCAGGGATTCTGTTGTGTAGGCGGGATTAGGAGGTCCAGGGCTGGTGAGTCTTGGTCATTGTAGTCCAGAACGCTTGATGAGCCTCCCCCCAGCAGTCTGAGGAGCCTCTTAACCCTCAGATCTCCCCATTACCTGCCACTAAAGCTTTTGGAGGCTTCATCTGCCTGTCACTCATAGGCCTTCTCTCTCCCTTCCTCCAGGACATCCCCCGTGGTTTGTCCTTACATGCCCTCCATCACAGATACCCAGAGATGCTTCTTCTGTCAATATAAACTAGTAATAAGAGCAAGCAGGGTGTGATGCTGCACACCTGTAATTGGAGAACTTGGAAGGTAGAGGCAGGGAGGCCAGGGCTTGGGAGCAACCTACATGAGATGCTGTCTCAAAAAAATTAGTTTATTATGGTTTATGTTTATGTTACCAAGTTCTCACATATACCTAGTATAGTATAGACAAATAAATTGTGAGAATTTATGCCTAGGGCAATGATTTATGAATTATTCACAATGTACTAGAGCTCATGGCGAGCTAGTCTGTTACTTCTTCTCTTCCTCATTTTATAGACAGGTAAGATGAGACCCCAGCACACAGGTAACACACCTCAAATGGCTGAGAGTCTTTGACCTCCATGTTCTTCCTCTCTTGAATGTGATTTCACCCTGTTTAGCCCTCCCTGCAAGTCTGTAACTCTGGGTAGTTCATGGTCTAGGGAGGAGGCAGAGGGCATTCCTCATGGCCAGCCAGTCCCCTCTGGTCCCAGTGTGAATGAGGGCCAGGGCCCATCTGCACAGCTGGAGTCACTTACCCAGATGTTTATGGGCCTCTGCCTGTGGTGTTTATAGTTCTGTCTTTGGATCTGCTTTGAGTCTCCAGTAATTGGAACAGTACCCCAGGAGGTGATGTGGGGTGGTGGGCGCCCACTGGATAGGAACAGTGGATTGGGCCCAAGCCCTGGCTTCTGCCTTGTCTGGTTCCAACACAGACTTCAGATCTTTTATAAAGGACTTAGGAAGGACAGCAAGATGGCGCAAATTGGAAGCAGGTGTGAGCGTATGTGCCGGGATGGGAGGGACGGCAAGGAAAAGCCCGTAAGCATGGTCTGCCGCGACTGAGTGCTTTTAGCACAGGCAACAACGTCGAGCCACATCTTTCGCTTTAAGGATATACATGCTCACGCATGTACATGTTAATTCCCAAAGTTATAAATATCCCTTGTAGAAAATGTAGAACACACAGGCGATTAAGCCAGTGCCAATGTCCCGGTTCCCCGTTTCTAAGGTGACCACTGTTCACCTTTCGGTCTTCGGCAGAGAATTGTTTTTGTAACATATACTATATCTTTTAAATTAAAGCTTTACAAAAGATTGTTTATTATTATTTATTTCTCTCTGTGTACGTATGCATACATGTCTGCTGGTGCCTGAGGAGGCCAGAAAAAGGCATTGGATCTCCCTGGCGCTGGAAATACAGGGATAGACCTCAGGTTGTCAGGAGTGGCAGCAAGGGCCGTCACCTGCTGAGCCTTCTCCATGCCCCCCATCTACTGGACTTTGCAAGCTTCCATTTAATCAGAATACTTATCAAAGTCTTTACATGATATTAAATATTTTTCCACGACATCGAATTATGTGATTCCCGTTTCATTGTAATACAAGCTCGTGAAGGGATTACATCAGTTCTTGATCTAAAGCATCAAGGGGGCCGGAGAGGTGTCCCAGTGGGTAAAGTGCTTACCCCGCAGCATGAAGGCCTGTTTGGATCCCCAGCATCCATGTAGAAGTTGGACATGGCTCAATGACCTGGAATCCCAGGGGAAGCCTGGGGCTCCTGGGGCTTCAGGCCAACCTGTCCTGCTGAATGGGTGAATCCCAGCATCAATGAGCAACTGTGTAACACAAACAACCACAAACACAGAAGTGGAGAGTGGCTGAGGGAGACCCCTGTGGTCAACCTTTAGTCTGCTTGCACGCGTGTGCACGCGCGCACACACACACAGAAACACACACACACACACACACGTCCATATGCAGTCGTGTAAGTGTGCACATCCATGAACGCACACTTTACGCAAGTGATACACAATCATTGCCAATGATTCTGGAAGTCCAAGCACACGGACAAGGAGATAAAAATGACCCAGCATGTGGGATCAAGCACTGCGCACAGTGCCGTGCAAATTGGGTTAGTCTGTGCTTCCACAGAGTTTAGTGTTGCTGGTGTACACACCCCAACAGACACCAGCACTTCCCCCATTTTGTGGTCCCCCAACTTTTATATCTGCTAGATCTCCCATGAAGTGGCAGATCTGCCTGTGACCCCGAGTCTCTGCACCCCCCTCGCATCCCTATCTTTTTTTTTTTTTTAAATGTTTATTTTTTTTAATTCTGTGTATATGGGTGGAAGTGTCAGGTGAAGTTCAGAGGTACTGAGTCTCCCTGGAGCCGGTTTTTGTTGTTGTTGTTGTTTTGTTTTGTTTTGTTTTTCGAGACAGGGTTTCTCTGTGTAGTCCTGGCTGTCCTGGAACTCACTTTGTAGACCAGGNGAACTCAGAAATCCACCTGCCTCTGCCTCCCAAGTGCTGGGATTAAAGGCGTGTGCCACCACCGCCCGGCGCATCCCTATCTTTATCCTCTGCTTCCTTAACAGAGTTGCCAGGGGTCAGCTCTTCCCATGAATTTCATATTCTGCCCCCGTCCCTGGTCCCTGAGATACATTCCAGCCATCTCTTGGTGTCATGTACCCTCCTCTCTGTGGATTTAGGCTTTGTGAAGGCACCAGGCTTTAACCATTGACTGTGTGGGTTCCTTTAGATGGTTCTGGATTGTAAACAAAGGCATGCTGAACATTCTTGTGTTCAAGCCCTTGAGGGTGTCCACACCAGAGATAGTTTTCTTCCTGGCTGACCGATCGCATCAAGAGCCAGGCAAGTTGAGGATAACTCTGGGCCCCTGGAGTGCTGTATGTCCCCGTTCTTACAGGAATACCAGGACTAGAGGGACATCCCAAGTCACGCAGAAGAGAGTGACACATTCTCACTGAGCTTGGAGACCCCCCGAGAGCCTAAGAGCTAGCTAGTACTCAAGGGACATGAGCATGTCACCCACAGCTTGGCTGCTGCTGGGTCAGAATAGGCACGAAAGAGGCCAGGCCGTAAAGATGGCGCCTTCTCTCTGCTGGATAGAACAGTTCCTGCTTCTGCAGAAATGGGTTCTGAAGTTGGGGTAACTCCCTAGAGCCCTGGGCTCTGCTACCAGAAAGAGAAACTGGTGGGGGCACAGAGGGACCTTACCCAGTCAGACCATCAGGTATCACCTTCATGAGAGGCCTGGCTGGGCCTCAGGGATGGAGTTAGCAGGGATGGAGGAGGAGCGAGTGGAGCCCACTGAGGCAAGCTGGAGGTGTGACTAGGCCTCACAGTTAGCCAGCACAATGGTAATCGTGGGAAGACAGAGAGAGAGGGAAATGAGGAGCTGGGGACTTTGCTGAGCCTGTACTTTCTCCCCCGACTCTGACCCAGTAAGGAGTCATCAGTGAGACCTGAGCATCCCAGAGCCAAGGCAGGACTTCAAGACAGGAACCTGGCGGCAGGAACTGAAGCAGAAACCGCATGGGAGGCTCAAAGGAATATTACTGATCAACTCAACCCCCAGTTTGCTATGCTTGCTTTCATGTACAACCCAGGACTACCTGCCTAGGGGTGGTGCTGCCCACAGTGGGCTGGGCCCTCCCAAATCAGTCACTAATCAGGAAAACGCCCCCACTGGCTTAAGAAGCCAATCTGATGGAGGCTTTTTCTTAAGTGACATCCCTCTTTCCCAGGTCACTCCAGCTTGCATCAAGCCGACAAAAGAGAACAGAGACAGCATGGGCGAAGAGTGCCGTACCCAGCGGTGTTCACGGATGACAGAGGACAGGGTTCCTGTCATCAAAGCTCTGGCTGCAGCAGGGGAGGGTAGCTGGCCTGTCACGGGCTGAGGTCTCTTCTGACCAGACTCAAGTGAATTCCTTTGGAAGCATGCAGAGAGCTTCCGGGGAAGGGGCCCTGGAGCGAATGGAGCCATAGATGTAACCAGAGCCCCTCTGCTCACAACCACCACACTTCACCTTTCTGACCTTGCTCCAAACACACTCCCCAAAGTTGATCACATTTGTGAGTCCCCCTGCCCCTGTCCCCCCCCGCAACAGGTTGGGCTGGACAGGCAAAGTGCTTGCTGTGCGCACCCAGGGTCCCTTCTCAGAGACCTCACTGCCCTGCCTGGAGTTCTCCTCAGTCTTCTGTGCCAGGGTGGGGCTGAGGCTTAGAGGTTTCCTGAGCTGCCTAGACACAGACTGTGGGTGGCAGGGCTGGAGCCTCACCCCTCTGTCTGAACACAGGCCCTGGCTCGTCCCTACTGGGCCGAACTATGGCATTGCCCCAATCCCCCTCCCCAGCTGAAGTCTCCTTACACTTCACCCCCCCCCACCCCACCCCCCCACGAGGCTGCCTACCTGGCCTGCCCCACCGTGGAGGTGAGCCCTGTGGCGCTTGCACAAGGCACTATTCATTCAGGCAGGTTACTGATTAAAACCATGTGTGGTGTGGCTGGCCCTGCTGGCGGCAGCTCCGGAAACCAGGCCTTGGCCTGGGGCCTGGGGCTATAAGGGCTGGGGGCGGGGAAGGGGCTGGTGACCCACAGGCCTGTCAGGCTGAGTGCACTGGGACAGGACTGGAACTCTTACCCCAACTTAACACATACCGAAAGTACCCTGAGCCAGGCTTTTGGATTCAAGCTGGGTTGTGGGAGATGAGGTTCCTCTCCAGGTGACAGTGGAGACCTTGGCTTAGAATACCTCAGGACCTTGCAGGGCCCTCCCCAAAGCTGTCTGAAAAAGGCAGACTGTGGGCAGGCTTTGGTTCCCAGGAATGGGTGTGTATGTGTACGCTGAGATCTCCACACAGCCCTTGACCTCATGAGGACTTCAGGACTTTAAAGGGCATGTTAGTGCAGTGGTTAGTACCATGGGCTCTGGGGGCACAGGGATCTGCCCTTGTTTCTGCTTGGGTTGCTTCCAGGCTGTTTGACAAGAGGCAAGCCGCTCATCTTCTTGGAGACCTCTCTCAGCACTGACCGGCATGACTGGAGCCTGTTCAAAGTGGCTGAACAGAGGAGCTATGGCTGGCGGAGAGGAAGGCTGGATGGATGTTTGTGGTTATGCTCTGCTGACGTGCCAGCCCTAATCCCCAGACTCAGGACACCCCGGGCCCTGACCCGTGCGTTGTGTCAGAGAGCCCAGAGGTACTGAGTGTGTGGCATCTGGGTTGTTTGGGGGTGGGGGGAGAGGCGCAGAAGAAGTGATCTGTGGGGGTCAGCGCGGGAGTGGTGGAAGGTGTAGCTGAATTAGCCAAGAACAGAGTGAGACATTGTTCACAGAGCTGCTTCTCCAGGCGCGGAGGCCCCCACCGGAAAGGGTGGGTGGCTACGCCAGACCACAGCCTTCCCTGACCACAGGCCTGACTGAGACCCTTCCAGTTGGGTGCTTCTCCTCAGAAGTTGCTCTGGCTTCCCAGGCATGCAGATTGTACTAAGTGGCCCCTAGCCTCTGTAGCCTGAGGACAGGCTCACAAAATGACTTTGGATCCCGACCAAACGGGATCAGCACCTTCCATGGATGGGGCTAGCCCACCATAGGAGTTCTCTGGAACAAGAGATCTTGCATGTTGCATCATGTTCCCAAGCCAGGCCCTTCAGTGTCAAATCCAGCAGAGGAATGTCCTTCCTTACATAAGGCAAGGCCAAGGCCGGGAGGAAGGCAGTGGTGTGTCATCCAGGGGAGGGATTTTGTGTGGTGATTTCCTGTGATGAGCGGCTGAGGTGACGTGGAAGGCGGCTGGCTCGGGTGAGACAGGAACAGGAGTGAACAGGGCTCCTTCTCCCTGTTGAGTAACCAAGGTGGCCACCTACCCTCTGCAAGACTCCACATCCTCTAAAGCCAGCAAGAGCATCCTGCCACAGAGGGCAGTATGATTAGAAAATGAGTCAGAGTTCCTGGAGTTGACCTGGGTTCTTATCCAGCTCCTCTCCAAAATAGCTACGTGATCCTGGACAACAACTCAGATTCTTCTAGAACAAAGAGTTGGACAAACCTTCCTTGTGGGGTTGTTGGAAAAAGAGATCGGTGGCTATGGGCTTGGTACCACGCTCACACATGGTATGTTTCTGCCCACCCCCCCCCCCGTCAGCCCCCCGTATGGCATCACACACTGATGCAGATGTTGCTGTGAAGGTACTTTTGTGGATGTGATTAGAATCCAGAATGAGCTTGCATTAGGTAAGAGACGACCCCACGTGATGGGCATGGGCCTGTCTTCATCTCTGTGTAAAGCTAAGGTTTCCCTCAAGAAGCCAGTTTGCAGCCGGGCGTGGTGGCGCACGCCTTTAATCCCAGCACAGAGGCAGGCAGATTTCTGAGTTTGAGGCCAGCCGGGTCCACAAAGTGAGTTCCAGGACAGCCAGGGATACGCAGAGAAACCCTGTCTCAAAAAACAAAAACAAAAACAAAACAAATAAAACAAAACAAAATGAAGCCAGTGGAGGCTGGTGAGATGGCTCAGTGGGTAAGATCACCCGACTGTTCTTCCGAAAGTCCGGAGTTCAAATCCCAGCAACCACATGGTGGCTCATAACCATCTTTAACAAGATCTGACTCCCTCTTCTGGAGTGTCTGAAGATAGCTACAGTGTACTTACATATATAGTAAATAAATAAATCTTAAAAAAAAAAAAAAAGAAGAAGAAGCCAGTTTGCTTGTGTGTGCCAGGCCACCTGAGCTGGACCCAGCAGTCCTTGTCTGCCCCTTCCTGAGGGCCTATCTATCCCTCTGGGTTAGGTAGGCTTCCCCAGAGACAGAACCAGCAGGCTGTGCGTATGAGCATCAATGTACATGTGTGTGTGTGTGTGTGTGTGTGTGTGTGTGTGTGTGTGTGTGTGTGTGTGCGCGTGCGCGCGTTTGCATATTTATATACACAAGAAAGGATTTATTATCTGTTATACAAAGAACTGGCTCATGTGGTTAAGGAGGCTGACCATTCCCCCAGATCAGCAAGCTGGAAACCAACACAGACAATGTTTTGGCTCAGATCTGAAGGTATGAAGAAGCAGATAACACAGTTCCAAGGCAGCTGGGCAGGAAGCACTCTCCTTCACTCCTGGGATCCCTCTTCTTATATCTGATTAGATGAATGACCCGCCGCCCACCCCCAGCCGCCCACCCCAACCCTCGATGGTGAGGTCACGGGCTTCAGTCATTCCATTGATTCAAATGTGAATCCCATCCAACTACAGCCTTATGTAAAGAAGAATGTTTAACAAAATATCCAAGCGCTCCTTAGCCCAGTCAAGTTGGCCCCTAAAGTTAACCATCGCCCTTGCGGATTTCAGACTCGCCTAGTGTAATGGTTGGTGTTGTCAACTTGTGGTAAACCTAGACCTACCATGGAACAGGGGGAATCATAATTGAGAAAATGCCTCCGTAACATTGCCCTCAGGTACGTTCATAAGGCATTTTCTTGATTGATGATTGGCGTGGAAGAGCCTTGCCCACTGTGGGCTGTGTCACCCCTGGGCAGGTGGATGGTGTCGGAAAGTAGGCTGAGCAAGCTAGTAAGCAGCATTCCCGCATGACTTCCAGACCTACCGTGACCTCCTTCAACAATGGACTGATGGACTGCAGTTCGGAACTGTAACTGAAATAATCCCTGTCTTCCCTGAGATGCTTTTGGTCATGGGTCTTCCTTATATAACAAATAATAAATCCTTTCTTGTGTATTCAAATATGCAAACGCACACAGACACACTCACCCACGTACATAGATGCTCATACACACAGCCTGCTGGTTCTGTCTCTGGAGAAGCCTGCCTAACCCAGAGGGATAGATAGGCCCTCGGGAAGGGCCGTCGAGATCTGCTGGGTGCAGAACTGAGGGAAGCGGCCATGCACAAGCATACTGGCTTCGTGAAGGAAAGCCCAGCTTTACACAGAGATGCAGATAAGCCTCATGGGTTTGCATACAGCACACCATTGGAAAACCCAAAGAGACCCGTCTTAGAAGGAACCTAAGTCATGGCAGGTTTTTCCACAGCTCCAAAGGGCTCCAAGCAGCAGCTGAACCTCCCTCTGGGATGCTACCACCAGACTCACTACAAGCAGGTAGGCTTCTTTGGGTACCACACATGCAAAAGAGGAACCACCCCCATGGCTCCATTCCATTGCAAGCCTTCTACTAAACACTTTACCAAAGGGCAAACCCGCTCCTCACTCACAATAGCCCTCTGAGGTTGCTATTGTTTTTCCTCACTTCGCAGAAGGACAAAGTTACAGGGAAACTTAAAATCCCATAGCCAGGAAGTGGAGAACTGTAAACTCCATCTGAACCAGGTTGTGCAACTGTGGGCCAGCTGCTCGTAGAGAGTGTGGAGGAGGATTTCGAATACCAATGTGGGTTCTGTCTAGATTTTCCCCTCTTTACAAGATGAAGTATGGGCCACTGATAGGTGTAACTCAGGGGTGGAGCACTTGGTCAGCATGTACAAGGTTCTAGGTTCAATCCCTGGTGGGGGTAATAAAAAAAAGATCGAGTGTGAGTCTACTTGAGCTTGGATCTCAGTTTGAATTCCAGTGCTCTCTCTCTCTCTCTCTCTCTCTCTCTCTCTCTCTCTCTCTCTCTCTCAAGATTTGTTTTTTTTTTTTTTTAATCTGTAAATATATGTATGTATATGAGTCTGCCATGCACTTAATGCAGGCAGCTGAGTAGGCCAGGGACAACTGAGATGGAGTCACAGGTAGTTGTGCGCTACCTAATATGGGTGCTGGGAACTCAGCTGACCTGAACCCGGGTCCTCTGCAAGAGCAGCATGCACTTTTAACTGCTGAGCCACCAGCCCAGCTTTGACTCTTGAATATCTGCTTCGCCTGTGTGTTCTGAGTACATGGGAGTGTCTGACAAATATCAATCGTCATGGTTTTTTTCTTTCTGGGCCTCCACTTTCTGTTTTATGAGTATCTTAAAACTAATTTAATTTTTTTCCTTAAAAATTACTAGTTTTTATTTTATATGTATGAGGGTAAATATGTAAGTATGTATAGATATGCGCTATATGCGTGCCTGGTACTCCCAGTGCCAGAAGAGGGCATTTGGAGTTGAGTTGTGGATGATTACGAGCCACCATGTGGGTGCTGGGGACAGAAGCAGGTCCTTTCCAGGATTCCCCCATGGCAAGTAGCTGACCAGCAAGCTCTGAGGACATGCCTGTCGCCCATCTTGCCACTGCTGGGATTCCAAGCAAATACCACCACACCTGGCTTTCCCATGGGTTCTGGGGAATCAGGTCTTCGTGGTTTTAAGGCCAGCACTTCTGGGTGATGGTAGCATGTGCTGTGCCTTTCATTCAAGCCTGGGCAGGTCTCTAAGAGTTCGAGACCAGCCTGGTCTATGGAATGAGCTCCAGGACATCCAGGGCTACACAGAGAAACCCTGTCCCGAAAAACCAAACCAAATCAAACCAAACTAAACCAAACAAGGTCAGCAGTCCACTGACTGGGCTATTTCTGTCTTGGCTGACTGGGCCATCTCCCTCTTCACTAGTGACTGGGTCATCTCCCTCTTCACTAGTGACTGGGTCATCTCCCTCTTCACTAGTGACTGGACCATCTCCCTCTTCACTAGTGACTGGGTCATCTCCCTCTTCACTAACTGGGCCATCTCCATCATTCTGTTTGTTTTCTTTTGTTTGTTTGCTTTGAGGGAAAGTCTTATTATGGAGTCCTGGTTTGGAATTCCCTATGGTACTCGGCCTGTCTTCAGACTTGTGGGAATCCTCCTGCCTCTGTCTCCTAAGTGTCTGGATCACAGGCATGCATCATCATTTAATGTCACTTCCTTTCTTTGTCACCCACTGTGGAAAATGCACTTCTCTCTTCTACTGCCTTTCTCCCATCCTGGGTGGGCAGGGTCAGGAGAGAAACATCGGAAGCCAAAGAAAATGAGTGCAAAGAAATCAGGCAGGAAGAAAGGGACAAAGAGCAGGCTGTCCCCTCTTAACCCTCTTTCTCCTCATGACACTCTAGAGGTTCTGCTCAGTGGTGAAGTAATGAGGAAAAAGCCGTTCAGATCAGAAAGGGTCTGTCTTTGTACCAGAAGTGTATGATGAACAATTTTCTTGGAAGTGTTGAAGATGGATTGTGTTCCCAAGATTGTGTACATGCTAGGCAAATGTTAGACCACGGAGCTACAGCCCTAGTTCTGACATGATATTGTATCTAGAAAGCCACTAAACAACTAGAATGACTAAGTTCAACAAGAGTGGTGAGGTGGCTCAGCTGGTAAGAACACGTGCCTGGCACACCTGATAGAGTTGGATTCCTGGAGCCTAGGTTAAAAAGCTGGAGGCAGAGGCTTGAGTTCATAATCACAGCGCTCCTATGGTGAGATGGAGTCAGACACAGGAAGACTGGCCATAAGTGCAGCTATGTAATGCAGTGCAGGGAGCAAAAGACCCTACCTCAGACACACGGTGGAGAGAGAACCAACTCCCCCCAAAATATCCTCTGATCTCTCTACACATATCAAGGCACCCATGTGCCCACAGTCTCAGTGTCTGTCTGTCTGTCTCTCAAGTAAACAGGTGAATCTTTAAAAGAATAAGTTTAACTTGAGAGGCACTCAGGAAGCAGAGGCTGGTGGATCTCTCTGAATTCAAGGCTAGCCTGGTCTACAGAACTAGTTCTAGGATAGCCAGGGCTACACGGAAAAAACCCTGTCTAGACAAACAAACAAAGAAAGAAACAGAAAAACAAAAAAATAAGTTTAACAAGTTCATATGGTGCAAGATAAACATAGAAAATATGACTTGTATTTTCTGTATAGTCACAGAGAATCATCCAAGATTAAGAAAACAATTACGCTCACTGTGGAATTAAAGAAGAACAAAACACAGAGACATAATTTAATAGAAGAAGCACAAAAACTTACAAAGCTACAAAGCTTTGGAAAGAAATACCTAAATAGGTGGAAAATACCATCTGTTCACGGGCTGGAAGACACATTACTGAGGCTAAAATGACAGTATTCCCCAAACCTATGACCTGGTGTTTCTGAGCTGAGTTTCCCATCTTTTAGCAAACAGGCAGTGAGAGGAGATCCACTCACGAGCGTGGACATGCAAGATGCCTATGTGAAGTGTTTAACAGAGCTGGCCCCTGGGGCAAGCCTCAGGTGGGGTAGGGAAGCATGGTCAAGACATGCAAGTAAGCATTAGGGTCCCATGCTCTCCCAGGTTCCCCAGGGTAAGGCAGGCCCGATGGAACTTGAGTTTGCAGAGTTTGGGTCTGGCAGAGCTCCGTGGGCTGATAATAAATGAACAGGAAAGGAGAGTCCATTACATAGGAATGTCTAGGGAGGGGGTGGGAAAGGAGTCAGCTTCCCTTCCAGCACCAGCCGGCTCTGCAGTCTTGATTGATGTGCCTTACACCACGGCAGCCTCCGGGCCTGGTGGAAGGAAGCCCCTTTGCTCACCCCTCCTGGAGCAAGGCCAGCAGCCAGATGTTCCCAGCCTTTGGGGGAACTAAGGTGGGGGGAGGGCCGGCCAGCAGCATGCCAAAGGGCAGCTGCCCAGATGCTGGGTTTCTCTATCTTCTCTGCAACTGGGCTCAGGGAGCTCTGGTTCTGTGTCTGGTTTGGGTCAGCTGCTGGGACTACCATCCTGGGGATGGTAGACGTTACTCGCCCTGTCCTGGTCGAGGTACACAGCTGCCCAGGAAAGAGCTCTCAGCACCAGAGCGGAGCATCTGACTGCCCCAAATCTTTGAGTTGTTCCGGCCAGAGTCACAGGGCTATGATCAAGGGCTGTCACAGCTGAGGCCCTGGGTTTGTTAGTTGGAGTATGGATCTCCAGACAGATTCCAGGATGTTCAGAGAAGGTTCTACAAGAGGTACCAAGGGAGACCCAGAGTGTATGGTTGCAGGAACTCATCTCAAGCATGATGATCCACCTCTGGGCTTTTCTGTGATTTTAGTATTAAATGAGTAATAACTATAGAAAAACATATGTGTATACATACACACATACATACACACACACACAGAGTGTGTGTGTGTGTGTGTGTGTGTGTGTGAGAGAGAGAGAGAGAGAGAGAGAGAGAGAGCACACTAAGCACTAAGTATCACCCTGAGATATTACATACTACTGAGGATAAAGCATAGCACTAAGAAACTTGCCCAGCATTTTTGAAGCCTCATTTTCCAGTAAACTAAACTGAAAGCAAACTAAAAGCAAAATTCAGGGACTGGGGATGTGACTTAGTAGGTTCAGTGATTGTCTAGAATTTTCAGAGTCCCCAGCACCACATAAACCAGGTGTATTGGCCCACATCTGTAACCACTGCATTCGGGAAACACGAAAATCAACGTCATCCTTAGCTACCTAGTAAGTTCAAGGTCAAAATGCACTGTGTAAAATAGCATACCAGTAGCATGCCAGTACAAATTCTTATATTCAGGTTCATTTGTGTAATATTTAGGTGTGTGTTTAAAAAAAAAAACCCCAACAAAACAAAACTAGGTTCATAGTTGCTGCCCATCCTTGTGAATGTCCTGTCTACTCCACAGTATGCTTTGAGCTTCTGCTGGTGTAAGGAGATGCAAATCTGCACTGCTTTGTTCAGAGGTTTTCCGTGTGTGCACCTGTGCATCGTTGCCTTCAAAACCATGTAGCCAGGCGGCATGGCTTTGAGCATGTGTCTCTGAACGTACCTGCATTGCTTCTTCGTACCTGCATTGCTTCTTTATGGTGAACTCCGGAAGCAAGACTGCCAAACCAGCCGAGCTCACACATGCAGCCTTCCATCCTCAGCCCTGGGGATTTGTGGTTCAATACCCACCGTGTCCCACTTCCAGCTCTGGAGGATTGTGGCTGCTGGCTGAGGTGGCAAAGCCCTACCTGGGGCTGGGGGAGGCCCAGAAACACATGCCTCCCACTGTTCTCCAGGAGCCCACAGGGTGGGGAAGTCCTGGGGAATCGAAGACACCATGAATCATTTTGGTTTACACTTTCCCTGTTGGAACCCCGGAGGGGGCACGCTGATGTAGCTGTTCTCTTTGGTTCATGCAGTCTCAATGATGGGGTTTTCTTGACAATCTGGTCTGGTCTGCAGGGACTCTATAAGCATCGGACTATGGTGGGCACAAGGCAAAAAATGTTCATATCACAAATACTTTCCTTCGGTTCGGGCTTGTGTGCAAATCCTGCCACAATCCCAGGAAGACTTGGTCAAGGTAAGAAGAACCCAGCTTAGCCCAGGAGTGGGTGACTAAGGAAGACCTGGATGCCCCTCTTAGGGGACATGGTTGTGTGACAAAGCAGCCAGAGCTGTGTCACTTAGAGGAGGTTAGAGGTGGGACTTGAACTAGGGGATGATGGCCCAAGCCTCCTTGGAACACAGGACTCCCAAGAACTGTGCAGAACCAGGACCTCCATGATGACATTGGCCCCTCCCCCCACACTCTCCTTTATTAGCACACAAATCAGCCATTGTCAGCAACTTCTCTGCACACACACACACACACACACACACACACACACACACGCACGCACTTCCATTGCCTCACTGCACACGTCACTACACTCACACACACAATAAGAATGACACTTTGAGTAGCACATTCCGTGATTTATTGTGGGTTTGCTGAGTGCCACCCCACCGGTCCTTTCCTGGGCTTTGTTTGCCTCCCCCCCCCCATTTTTGCTCTAGCACACAAAGGGGGGTGACCTCACTTGACTAAGGTCACAGAGGTGTGGAATAAGGGAGCCCCACCCTATATACACACTGCCTCTCGTCCACTCAGACACACCGCACCCCCTCCGTCTCTTTACTTGCCTCTTTCCTCTCCAGTCCAGGCCGAGTGCTTGCCACCCCTACACTCCTCCAACCCCCCACCCCCACCCCCCCAGGCCTCACCCAGCCCTTGGTACACAGATGAACAGACCCGGCTTGTCCACATCCAGGCAGCTGGAGACACAGTAATTCCAGGCTATAAACCACCTTCTTAGTTTCTTGTGTAGACACAGAGTTTACAGTTTTTCTTTTTTCCCTTTCCCTGGATCTGAACTTAAGTAGAAGGAGGCAGAGGCCACCGCCTCAGGCTACCGAGTTCTTTTTCTTCCCGATTCTCTCTCCCCTGTCCTCTTTGGCCCTTTGAAGCCAACCTCCGGGACCTATCCTCTGTGTGTGTGGCACTAGGCTTGGTACTGTGCGATGGATGGGAACCCAGTCTCCTGACCCCAGGAAGCCAGTATCTCACCCAATCGTAAGAGACATAGAAGGAAGTGGTTTGCTCAGGGTCACGCAGGGACTGAGTGACAGAGCCAGACAAAACAGGGAGAGCCCCCTCTGCGTAGGCCAGTGCTCTATCTGGGAGCTCAGCCCAAGAACCAGTGACCCAGAGTGTCATATGCTGCCCTCCAGATTCAAGGCTGAGCCACTGAAGGCTGAGTTCAAAGTAGCCCTGACTAACCACAGCTCCAAAGCCTCAGACACATTCTATGCATTTTCTTGCTCATTGCCCCCCCCCCTAAACTTAACAAGCTGGCGTTACACAGTTGTTCTTTTCTGCTGAAGGTTCACAGCCAGCCACTGAGACTTGAGTCTGTTCTCCCAAACCCAACCCAAACTCTCTGTCTAAGCTAGACTGTCTCATCTGAGGAGGGCTTTGGCAAGTAGCTGGGAATGAGTAGGACTTACAGAGGACAGGAGGAGAGGGAAACATCTGGATCCTGGACGCTGTTAGAGCAGATACAGAGGTGTAGAAAAATGCCTGGGGAAATTCTGGTACCGATTGGGACAGGGCAGCCCAGATGAGCTCTTGGCACCCCCAAATCTCAGCCTTCCCAAAAGAAGTCCCAGCAAATCAGTCTATTTCCATGTCCCTGGGTCTGGAAGCTCATTAGATTCAGCCAATGGTGGCCTCAGAGGCTCTGAGCTGAGCAAAGGTCTCTTTGGCATCATAAACCAGCCCACGTGGAAGGAGGAGCCATGACAGCTCCCGTGGTTGTGCCAGCCTCAGAGAGGGACACTGCCAGGGATGGGCTAATGTACCAGACTCAAGGTCCTTGACACACGTCAGCGTCAAGGGCTTTGGCATGTGTAACGGTGGCTGGGCAGTGCTCCAGGCCTGCAGAGGTGAGTTTAGGCAAGATTGCCCTTGGCCTCGGTGGGCTGAGGGGACCGTGGGCTGGAAAATGGGATGGGAGGAGGGAAATCCCACCGCTACCAGTTGTCTTTGTAGAGTGGAGCCTGGGAGTCCTGTACTGTGATTGCTCCCTTAAATCCCCAAAGCACAGAGGCCAACTCCAGGAAGCAGTAGATGATTCAGGCAGACATTCTTCCTTAAAGAGTCCAATCCGTGAGAGCCTGCTCCGGCAAGCCTTCTTCCATACCTGTTCTCCTTCCCGTGTAGCCCTGGCTGTCCTGAACTCATTCTATAGACCAGGCTGGCCTTGAACTCAGAGATCTACCTGCTTCTGCCTCCTGGGTGCTGGGATTAAAGGTGTGCAACACCTAGCTCCACAGCCGGGCTTCTTATGCCACAATTTCTGACTCCACCCTGAGCTGTGGTGTGCTAGGATTGATTTTGTGTCCCTTGTGGTTCTGAGAAGGGAGATGTGTCTGTTGTATTTCCTGAGAGTAGTCTCAGGCCTCGGAGTAAAATAAGAACCCAAGAAATACTTGATGAACAAATGGCTGGGTTGATGCTTATATGGAAGTGGGTGGATGGGTGGATGGATGGATGGGTGGATAGGTGTATGTATGTATGTATGTATGTATGTATGTATGTATAGATAGATGGGTGGATGGATGGATGGGTAGATGAATGGGTAGATGGATGGATGGGTGGATGGATAGGTATATGTATGTATGTATGTATGTATGTATGTATGTATAGATGGATGGGTAGGTGGAAGAATGGGTGGATGGATGGATAAATGGATGGATGGATGGATAGATGGATAGGTGTATGTATGTATGTATGTATGTATGTATGTATAGATGGATGGATGGATGGATGGATGGATGGATGGATGGGTAGATGGATAGATGGATGGATAGGTGGATGGATAGATGGATGGATAAGTGAGCAGGATACTGACTGTGTAGGTAGACAGTGACTGGTTAGGTAAAAAGATGGGCACACAATGGATACTGGAAAGGTGGGTGGGGAAATGTGAGGTAACATAAAATTATATGAGAGAAACTCAAGGGTATTAGACTAGTAGCCTGCTACTAAGCATGAAACTCTAAACTGCGAGGGTCGGATGTTTCTTTATTGTGTTGCTGAAACAAAGCACAGAGCAGAAAGGACATTATATCGTTATCAGAAGGGACAGTTCTAGACCTTACCTCTCATATGCCCTGAGAAGTAAAGTAGGTGCACCCAAGGTCACACAGCAAATTAAGTGACCCCAATGCTTGCCTCCTTGCCCCCTCAAAAAGGCCTCTAAGAACAGGGTCACGCTTCTAGTTTCAGCCGGTCTCTTCTGAGCTTCTGGGTGACCTGAGACAAGCTATTGGAATTTCACTTTTCTTTTGGGAAAAACAAATGCTGGGACTCTACCCGGGTCAGGAATCTAGCGTTTTCTTTGTTTCCTTGACAAGGCCTACTGTGCAGGGGTTGGTAGACCTGTTTCGGTTGCCTTTCTCATCCCTTTCACAAAGACCTGTGAAGCTAACAAAGTGGATCCAAGCCTTGGATTGGAGTGAGGTATAGGGTGAGAGGACTAGCCTTGGTCTCTCTCTGGAGCCAGCCTGGCCACCTCCCATATGGCCACCTGAGGAACACCACACATGCTGTTTTGGGTTTCTGGCTCCACACGGCTACTTAGAACACGCTCACTGCCCTGGACTCCTGAAGCCCTCTAGCCCCTGATGCTAGGAGGATGCCCTCCTAGCTAAGATGGGGAAAAGGCTCCCATGTAGGGAAGGAACGGGTCTCCATGGTTGCTGTAGAAACAAGTAGGTCTTAAGATGTTTCTAACCCCAAACACAGAAGGCCATGGAATATGAATGGAAGAAGGAGATTTTTATGCTGACCATGTTGGGACTGGGGTAGCACGTGACAGCTGTGGTAGACTGGGGCGCAGGCAGAGAGAGGCAGAGAGGTAGGGTGGTACTTCTAAGGCCATAAAACCAGGCTGACCTCTGGACTTTATCCTCTATAAAGGAGAGAATGATGTTTCTATAAAAAGCTTTCATGCGCTCCTGACATTAACAAATTCCTATTGCGTAACCACCGTAAAGGGAAAATAAACCTGAACCGTACGAGCGAGTGTATGAAGGTAAATCCAGGGGTGGCGATCTGCAGGTACTTGTAAGAAGTAATCATGAAAGCACATGTTAGACACAATGGTGTGTACAGTATGTGACTGCTTGTAAGATGGAGTGGAGGAACTCAGTGGTACGATGCTTGCCTAGCATAGGCGACGTGCAAGTGTACTGATATTATTTCTAGTCTTTTTGCTTCCTTCCACAAATGGTCCTGCAGTGGACATCTGCTGGTGAAACCATCTTTGAGCGTTATGGGCCAGCACAAATGCCAGGTAGCTTCTGAGAACTGCTGTTGCAGACTAGGAGGTGCACACATAGACTTCAGTAGATACCAACAGGTTGTCATCTGCATGGTCTAGTTAATTGCTGCTGATACTCTTGGCGGGGTGTGCAAGTCATGAGCCGTAGAGTCTCAGTGGGTCAAAGGATCATCAAGTGACTTTATTCCAAGTCCCCATGATCCCTTTCTAAGTCCTGAGCTAGGATAGAGTTCCTCCGCTGTCGGAGAAGTCCCTGCCTCCCCCCCCCCCCCGGGCTATGCAAGGACCCACATCATCCAGGGGGAGAGGACAGACTGCCAGCAGCTGCGAGGGGCTGAGTTCAGCCAAAGCCCACACGAAGGGCTGCCAGAAGTTCCTTCTTTTCATTTTTCCAAGCCTTACGCTTCGGGCTGGGTCACAGTGTCATCCTCATGTTTCCTATTACTCTTCAAGGCTCCCTTCAAAGCACCAGCCGCGCAGGCCCTTTGATGTCTGGGCCGAGCCTTCCTCCGCCTGGGGGAGACACATCTTGCTGAGGATCAAGAGGGGTACGAAGCGAAGCTCGAGATGGTCCTCAGGCCTTTCCCCCTTGTCTTCTCCAGGATCCCCCATCCAGCTGAAGCTATGGGTTCCTGACTAAGCTGAATGGCCCTCTCTGATGGATAGAACCTGGAATGAGAAACAGAGGGCATTAAGGGCAAAGGGCTACGCCAGGCCCCAGTTTGAATGGGAAGAGCTTAAAGCTGCCTATATTGTAGGAGCCTGGCAGCTTTTGTTACCTTCGATCTCTTTCCATTTCCCTACCTCACTTCCTGGAACTCTCAACACTGATGCCCCGTAGCTGGGGCAGTGGTTATCTGTGGGTGTCTAAGTCACCCTACTTAGATCCAAACCCTGAGCTTTGTCCCTTGTCTATAGCTAGGTGGTTTGGGGAAAAGCACTAATCCAGTAGATCATTTTTAAAGAAAATGGTCATTCCCCACTTTGCCACTTAAAATGTTTCTGTCATGGTGAAATAGGGAGCCGATGGAGCGTCCCGCACACATGCCTGGTGTGTGAGGAGACTCAAAAAAACGACTGACAGCTTATGACCACCGATGATGACAAAGGTGAGGGGGTTTTTGAGAAAAGGTTCAGCTAACTGCCCCCTGGCTGTCCTGTCATGGTCTGAAGACTCACAGTGGCCTTCGATGCAAAGGGAGAATTAGCAACTTCTCTGCCTCTAACTCCCAACCTCCTGCCTCCAGGCTCGGAGGGGCTCGGGGAGGAGAAGGAGAAGGAGAAGGAGAAGGAGAAGGAGAAGGAGAAGGAGAAGGAGAAGGAGAAGGAGAAGGAGAAGGAGAAGGAGAAGGAGAAGGAGAAG
>NC_034604.1:54441876-54445960 GCF_900095145.1 Mus pahari | reverse complement strand
AAGGAGAAGGAGAAGGAGAAGGAGAAGGAGAAGGAGAAGGAGAAGGAGAAGGAGAAGGAGAAGGAGAAGGAGAAGGAGAAGGAGAAGGAGAAGGTGCCAGGCAGGGGTGCGGGGCAGGCTCTGTCTGGGCCGGAAGGGGCCTGGTAGGTGGGGGGCAGCATCTGGAAGCCTGCAGCCCGGGACTCTTGGAGGCAGCCAGAGTAGAAAGGGGGTGGGGTGGGGTGGTTTCCTGGCAAGGCAGAAAAGGTTTGGATTTGACTTGGAAACACAGTGAGAAGTGCCTGGCGGCTGTCTCCTCAGAAATGGTCTCTGAAGTCAAGCTGGCTGGGGAGGCTGTTTTGTATAAAGGGGCTCCAGGGACTTGCTGATGTTGAGTGGGTTGGAGCCTCACCCCTGCAATCAGAGAGTGCAGACCCTGGCACTTCCTGCAGGTCTCCTAGACCTATAGGCTGAGCACTCACTGGAACCAGACGACCAAGGCCCTGCCACCCAGAGGAGAAAAGAGAGAAGCACCTTTACTCAAGCCTGGGTCCTGTTGGGCTCCAGCATTCAGTTTTGTCTTATCCCTGCTTAGCCTGTTACATTACTTATATAACCTTTTCCTTTAGATTGAGTCACTTAAAACACCTTGAACACACTTATTTCAAAAGAAACTCTATATCACTGCTATAAATGGAAGACTCTATTCCAGTACATAGCGACTACGTAGGTTAAATACAATAACAACAGAGCAATGTTCTTAAATGTTCCTCAGTGCCTGAGATTGTGCTTCACCCTGATTTAAAACAGGGAGCTCAAAACATATGAGAGCTGTGGAAAAACAAGAGTCCTCCCATTATACCCGCCAGGTAAAATGCAAGATATGTAGTTAAATTTAAATACTAGAACATGATTGGCTTTCATTAGTTATGCAAAGCAAAGCCTCCAGTGATGGTGAGCGCCACTGCTAGAGGCAAGACTCCTTCACTGATGAACAAGAATTAATTATCCTTGTTGGTGGTGCTAGAGATCAAACACTACCTGGGCATCTTGCCTTCTAGGCAAGCATTCTACCACTGAACTCTGCTCCAAACTCAACAACAAATAATTTTGTTGTATAAGTACATCCCAGATAATGGATAATCATACTTACACTGAAAAAAAAAAAAAAAGAAAGAAAGTTGTCTCAGTTCAGACTTAATCGAGCAGCTGCGTTTTTATTTGCTAAATCTGGCAACCTCAGTGAATGAAATAAAAATTTTAAAAATTATTTTTTAGATTTATTTGTTTTATGTGCATGCGTGTTCTGCTTGCACGTATGTATGTGTGCCATATGTGTGCCTGATGCCTTTAGAAGTTGGAAGAGGTTGTTGGATCTCCTGGAACTGGAGTTATAGGTGGCTGTGAGCCACCATGTGGGAATCAAACCAGGGTCCTCTGGAAGAGCAAGAAGTACGTTTAAACTGCTGATCTATCTCTCCAGACCCAACAATAAAGTTTTTAAAGGAACAACTTTCTCATAGCTAAGAATGTAGATGTTACATGTGGTGCTTCCAGGTCTTGAAAAATAATTTGGAGAAAGCCTGTTCTGACTCAAGGTCGTGTTAGACCACCTTATGCAGCTGTGAGGGATTAAAGGTAGGAAAGAATGTTCTAGGCAGCTAGGGGAGTTTCTGAAAGGCGTGGGGTGGGGGACGAGGCGACACTGGGGCTGGCCCTGGAGGTCGGTCAGTGAAGCCTCAGGGAAGACGGCTTGACCCAGCTTTCAGAGGACAGAGAGGGCTTGTCTCGAAGTGTTACATATTTGTCCTCACACACAACCTCTCAAGACAGAAAAGGCCTTTGAGGCTATGTCCTTGCTCATCCCCACCCACCCCTGTGCACACGCCTCTCGTCTCTAGTGATGGAGAGTTCACCATCTCTGGAGGCTTCTCTTGGCATGGGTGTCTTCACTGGGTGAATGCTCTTCTTAGACTGCACAGACCTTCCTGGAGACTTAGTGAGCGCCATGCTCACCCTGCCCAGGGACCACTCTCTCTGTGCTGGAGGCTTTCTGGGGTCTGAGGAGACTCGGTTCTTGGAGCTATCCTTACAGTTTGGTCTTGCGATGGGGTCTGGGGTGCTGTCCGGAGCAGTACTGCAGTGTGTGATGAGACTGGCAAGGGGGAGGTGGGTATGCTTCCAGAAGAGGCCTTGCTAGGGAGGGAGGCACGGATGCTTAGTCTGTGGCAACTGCAGGCAGAGCCATGGAGGCCTGGGTTCAGTGCTCCTTTTGCCTCTGGCTTTTCATTTTTCTGCACCTTACATATTTTTTAATTTTATTTTTTTTATTTATTTATTTATTTATTTATTTATTTATTTATTTATTTATTTTTGAGACAGGGTTTCTCTGTATAGCCCTGGCTGTCCTAGAATTCAGTCTGTAGACCAGGCTGACCTCGAACTCAGAAATCCACCTGCCTTTCCCTCCCAAGTGCTGGGATTAAAGGCGTGGGTCACCACGTCCAGCACAGATTTTCTTAATGTTCTCCTAGTGATCTCTCTGGGTGTCAGTTCTGACTGGTTAGAGCTGCTTTGGAGTTCAGGCGTAGGAAAGATTCCTAGGCAGTGTGTGAGTTCAGAGAGATAACAGGCAGGGTGGACAGTGAATGGTGGGGTGACTGGGGGCTTAATGGATGCCGGGAGGCGAGGGGGCTCCCAGCTTTGGCAAGACAGGGGAGTTTGTTCGTCAAGTCAGATACAAGGCAGGCTCTGGTACTTCTGGCCTTGCCTTCTGCCAGCCTGTAGACCATGACCGCCGTGTGCCACTCAGACAGCTGGAAGACAGAGACACTCTGTGGAGTCCTGCGCACAGGCTGAGACTTGTGGCCCGGCAGCAGACGGTTGGCTGGCAGGGCTGGAGGAGCGAGGACAGAAAGGTGTTTATCATGGCTCCGAGCTGGGCCTAGCTGCTGCATAAAGGGGCTTTCTCCTCATGCCCGTGTCTCGGGGCTAGGAGCCTGGGCAAGGGGAGCTGAGACGCAATATCTAAAAGAGGGTGGTGTTGAACCTCTAAATTGCGTGGAATCCCTAAAGGCAAGGCAGCCCCTCCCCCACCCGTGGATTGGCGTTTCTGACAGATGGCTTTTTACTCCCCAGCTCTCTCCGTGACCCAGCTTCTGCTGCTGACCTTTTACCAAGGGCCTCCCCCTCCCCTCCACCCTGAGCTTTCCTAACTATATGAGGAAGAATTAGGCAGATGGTCGGTAAAGACCCTACTGGTCTCATATATACAGACTCCAAGCTCACCATAAACACTACCACTGTGCTCGCACAACCTCAGGGTACCTTCTTATTTTTTTAACCTTCTAATCATCACCACGATTACATGCATTTATGAGGTAAAGGACAATATTTCAGTGGGTGGATATGATCAGACAGGGTAATTAGCTTATCCATGTCCCAAACGCTTATCATTGCCTTGTGTAAGGCACATTCACGTGCCTCTCTTCCAGCTACGGAAGAGTTTGAAGTTCATCGCTATCAGCAACCCTATCCTCTAAGCACGTCCCTAGAGATTTTTCCAACTGATGCCCCAGCAGCTTGGGGAGGGGAGCCTGGCAAGCTCAGCCATCAGGCGATAGCCTTAGCACTCAAAGAAAAAGGTACCGTTCAGTTCAGTTGGTACCGGCCTCGTCTCTGTCCACGGCACCTGACGTCTTCAAGGGACAGCGGTGCGTTCCTGAGGGGTTATCGAGGAAAGTTGGGGGGGCCTAGAAGACAGAACACACCGAGAAGAAGGTAGCCAGAGCAGGCAGCATATTTTGATTGCCTCCTTTCTGTGTAGATTTTGATGGAAGATGTATCTTGAGAAAAAAAGACTTGCGTATAAAAGTGTGGCTGGACCTTTGCTGCTGCTGGACTTCTGCTAGGAGCCAAGAAGAACCCTCTGGTGAGTCACGCCAGCTCAAGGTCCAGTGCCTTCACCTGAGATTAAGCAAGTGCTTCTCGAGTCTCATGGGAGAGCTAGGGACTTGGGCACTTTAGACCTTTGTAGACCTTTAGTATGTTTGGATTGGGGTGGAGGCTGAAAAACTGCCAAAAAAAAAAAAAAAAAAAAAAAAAA
>NC_034604.1:54433402-54441843 GCF_900095145.1 Mus pahari | reverse complement strand
AAAAAAAAAAAAAAAAAAAGACAAACTCCAAAAATGTCAGAATCACACAGTGTTAAGGCTGGAAAGGTCTCTAGACACCATCTGCTTCATCCCCCCTCCCCCTTCCTGACTTTTCATGAAGAAAAACTGGGCGAATTTCTTTACCCAGCAAGGGGAAAGAATTTGGCCCAGGTTATTTAGCATCAAGGACAGTGGCAAAATGAGGTGAGTCTGTACTTTCGCTGACAGTTCCTACACAGTCTGCTTGCTGGGGTGGGGGCATGGTGGAGGGAGCTGGGGTGGGGGTGGGAACCTTGGGACAGGCAGACAGAGGTATGTGGGGCCAGGCTGCCTGCTGATAAGAGACCCCCAGTGCCATTCCAGAGGGATGTTTAATCAAGATGTATTTTCTTCCCTGCTGCAGACACTATTTTCTTTCTTATGTAGACTGTGCTGGCCTTCGAGATAAGGCGCCTAGACATGTTCGCACTAAGGCAGCCAAAACATGAGGCAGGAGGCAAAAAATTCCCTTCTCGATTCCCCCCTCTTTACCCACTCCCCCCCCCTTGTTTCCTTTCATTCTCTCCAAGTTCTCATGCCCCTCCCCCCCCCAAACTGACTGGCCTCTTCCGGCCTTCCAGTAAGTCAGCCCAAAGGAGCCAGGAAGGTATGTGGCCCAGCAAAAGCCAAAGGAGACACGTAGAGCGCCCCCCTGAAGAAAGAGGGCCTAGGCCACAGGCTCCCCTGTAACTATAGAAAGCAGGGGATGAGGGGAGGGCGTCCCATTTGCAACCCCGCCCCCACAGCCTTCCCCTTCACGCTCTCCCCTCTGTAAACGGAATGCAGAATATTCTCTGGCTTAATCTGGAGGTGATTAGTGATCCCCCTAACCACAGCCTCCACTTCCTGACCCCCACTTCTGCCCTTCTAATCCAAGGCTCCTTGGGGACTTTTTGAGGAGGAGGTTACCCAGCCAGTTCCCATCTAAAATGTCTCAAATGTTAGAGCTCCCACCAGAGACATCTGGGGTCTTGACCCAGTCAATCTCCCCATCACCTGGGATCAGTCCCTTGTCTCTCCAGGCTTCAGTCCCCTCTGCCTACCAAGGAGGTTAGAGAACCTGGCCTTGAAATCCCTCCTTCGGCTTTTGTGGAAGACAGTGTTCTATGTTGGGCTTCCTGGGCACCGGCAAGCTGGCTTCGTGGCCCTCACATATCAGTACATCACCCTGCTCTGTCAGGAAGTCACCCCACCCCTCCATACATCTGGATAGAATTTACCCCCAAAGCAACTCCATTGCTGTGATGTGATCAGGACAGCTCATGTGTCAGAGGGGGCCCTGGTGTGGGCTGTTCTGCAGGGGGGAGGACTCCTGGCTCCTCTCACAGCTCTGGGTCTTTCTTGAGGTCTCTGGGGGAAATAAGCTTGGATAGCAGAGTCCTGTTGAGCAAGGGACAGAGACACAGCAAAGCTCATCACTTCCTTCCTGTAGTGGTTCAAACACCCCATCCTGAAATCAGGTAAGGGTGTAGAAGCTGGAGTGAAATGGACATTGATTCATGAATGGTGTCCATGAAATGAGTGCCAAAGGGACTCTTTATCTCTATCCACATTTTGAATCCTGTTAGGGGATCATGATGGCTAAGCCTTAGGACTTAAGGACCTTGGGTGATGTCCTAGGAGTCCTTCTTTGGGAAATCAAGCCAACTCCTGCTGTTTTCCCGTGGCTTTGGCAAAGTTGTCTGGTGGAGTCTGTGAGCTCTGGAGCTTCCGGTGGCTCAGTCACTACTCAAGACCCTTGTTCTGAGCCCTTGGCTCAGCCTGCCTCTTTCTCCACCTCTACCGACATACCCAATGGGACCTGAGCTCAAGCGTTCTGGGCACGGCCACATCATGCAGACAGATCAGGTGTCCCATGAAGTTTGACATCAGTATTAGTGAAGAGCAAATGCTAACGCCGGAGGCCATGCTTCTTGTATGCCAGCCCTGAAAGGGATAAGCTGGGGCTCTGTTGGCTCACAGCTTAGTCACCTCCCAGCTTCCAAAAAATTGTCAGGAAAGGGACAGTGCTCACAAAACGCTTCCCACAGTGCCAGCGGTTGATGCCCTGCTTGCGGCAGGATTATGATTATTATTGTATGAAATGACTATAATCAAGACAATTGCTCCTCACCTAGAAAAATGGCCTAATGCAGAACACAGCCCAGAACTCACAAGAAGCCTCTGTCAAGATGTCTCTGAACATTACCAACAGAGTCGGGGGGGGGGGAGAGAAAGAGCACTTCCCGCAGTATAGCCATTTATCTGGGGTGAAGGGAGCTGCTGTCTACATATTGTTGGGGTGTTGGAATGGAAAGGGTTCTTCAGCAGGCTGACTCTGAGATGGCTGAAGGTTCCACTGAGGACCACCCAAGGGCAAAGAGACCAGTTAGGGCCTGTCGGAACCCAGACAGAATTTAATGTCAGGAGCCAGGCACAGCATGCAATTCCAGAGAAGGAAATCACCACGTAGTTGAACGTCCCCTCACATTCTCGGTCATGTGATCTTTGTCACTCAGAGAGATGTTTCTGTTGACTTCACTCATGGGGCGGGGCGGGGGAGGGGGACATGTGCTTAGAGGGACTCTTGCAGGTCACTGACGGCAGGGTGGAGGCTAAAAAGTCACATCTCCTGCTTTGAGGCCTGTGTCCTTCATCACAGATGTCTTAGGGGTGCTGCCTAGCAACAGGTAGGGTTGGCCCACAATAGACTTCATGAAATGAAGCGATGCTTAGTGGTGTGCTGATGGTTTTGCAGTCTCCGGACCAGAGTTGAGGACAAGCGATGTATGAGTGACATTTGGGTCACAGTAGCCAGGTCTGAAGGAAGGCAGGAGTCCCTGGCTGGAAGTCTAGGCTTGTACCCTCCACCCATATGATCCAGGGAAGGAGCAGACCCCCCCCCGAGGACCCCCTCCCCCGAGAGCCCAGTGACTAGCAACAGAGAGGAGCGGTACATTCTACTGCAACACATCTTTGAAAGGTCTCTGAGCGGATGGAGGCTGAGACCTCTGTACCACGTATGCAGGACTGCTACAAAGGCTTAGAAATGGCAGAAGCCCATGGCAGGGATTCAGGCAAACCTGCCATAATTATGTATGTTCGCTGTGGACGTTTAGTGTCATGCCCTATGCTAATTACTCAGATAAAGGGATGAGTAGACGGCTGGCAAGAAGAGACTAAGCTCCAACAGGAATGGAGGTCGACAGAACACTGCGGTACCCCTGTGAGATGCCATGCAAGGATTGGCCTGAAGGGAACTGAAGACCTGTTCAGTCACCCAGTCATGCAGCAAGCTTAGGGTTCAGAGGCCTGGCCTGCCACCAGCTTCTCTAAGGTCGGGCCATCTCTGGGCCCATTTCTCTTCCTGGAGGACAGACAGAAAGCACCGGAGGAGTGGGAGCTGAGCTTCCACAGAAGGAGCCTTTCATGCACCTGAAGCCTCCATGCCTGTTGGGATCTGCCGGCCTGAAGGGGATTTCCTGGGGCGGGCCCTGTTCCTAGCGCTGCTGCCGGTGTCCTTGGATAGATGCCCAGAATGGGTGTGTGTGTGTGTGTGTGTGTGTGTGTGTGTGTGCGCGCTTAGAGCAACGTTCCAGTGGGAAAAAGAGGCGGGCACACTCCCAGCCCACACACTGGCCCTGCCTCCTGGTCCTGGGGTCTCCCCACCTTTACCCTTGAGGTGAGGAAATAGGGCATCCCGCCTGTTGAAGGAAGCAGAACTGCCCCTTGGCCCAGGATCCTGATGTGTTTGCTGTGTGACCACAGGCAAGTCCCTGCCTATTTCTGGGCCTTGGCCCCAGTTTGTACAGTGAGGAGGGCAGAGATTCCCAAGTTCTTTTGGAGCTCTGATACTTGAGATCTGGCTGGGGGCCGGGGGTCCTGAGAAAGGGGATAGTAGGGGACCGGGTTCCAGGGGCTCACCTCCCCCTATGGAGCTGGAGATGTAGAGGCACAAGGGTAGGTGGTGCAGGGGAAAAGGAGCCCCAAGGCCTCAGGTGGCTCTAGGAGGGGGCCAGCCAAGCCCAAGGGCTTGGAAACATGTTTATTCTGAAGTGTCTGGTGTCACCGGGGCCATTTCTCTGGGGTTTGAAATGCTCCAGAAGCCAGCAGGCTGCATGTGTGTGTTTGTTGAGTAGAACATGGGGTGTATTTATTCATCCTTTCGCCCGAGCCCTTAAAAATATAGACGGCTAATGTCTTCAGTATGTATGAAATATCCCATATGCTCCGAAACAAAAGGGGCTCTGTTATTAAAGTTTCATTTCCACACGCCCCCTCCCCTCCCTCCCGCCCGCCCCCTGACACCCTGCCCTCCTCCCATCCCGTTCAGCCTGCTAGAGACAGCAGAGAGAGGAGGCAGGCAGGCGGGCAGGCAGTGGGCAGCAGGCTGCCGTGGACAGAGGCCGGGCATAGCCGACTTCCTCTCCGGTGTGTGCAGAGTCCAGCTCCAGGTGAGCGGGGGGGGGGGCAGTGGGAAAGAGCTGTAGAGTTTTCCAGAGGAGAAATATCCTTGGGATGTCCAGTGGGGGAGTGGGAGCTGAGGTGGCCCTGCTTGTGGGCGCCTATGGAGCTGGGGCCCTGGCAGGGTCCCACTGTCTGGGACGGAAATGCCCGCTCTGCTGCTAACTGAAACCACATGTGTCTTCCAGGCAGTGGGACAAGGACACTGCCTTGCCTGAGGCTTGGGGCTGGGGGAGAGAAGATGTAGGTTGGTGTGCAGTATGCTCTAGGGTAGGTTAAGGGCTATACAGGGAGGTTTTGTGTGTGTGTGTGTGTGTGTGTGTGTGTGTGTGTTTGTGTGTGTGTGTCTGCTCATGCATGCATGAATGGATGTGTGCTCATCTCCAAGTAGAAGTGTGTTGACTCACACAGGGCTCAGGAAGCCTCTCTCCCGGCCCAGTGGGGGTCGGGGAGGGGAGGGTCCTCACTGGACGAGGCTCCTCTCTGCCCGCTGCCCGCTGCATCTCCTGAAGCCACAGCCAGTCTTCTCTTGCTTGTTAGACCTCTTCCCATTTTCCAGATGAGCCAGCAGAGGACAGGGAGGGTAACAGCCGCCGCCTTTCCCCATCTGTTGTCTGTTCTTCGTCATAGTCCTTTACCGTTAGGAGCTCGGCCTTGTCACCATAGCCCTGCAAAGGGAGGAAACCAAGTGTGAGCCTTGAGACAACTTGTCCACGGCCATTAGGAAGACTGGGGCTGAGCCTGTCTAGACCCAGGCAGAGGGCATGAGTTGACTGGGGTGAGTAGACTTGGGGAGAGACAGAGGCCTCCCCCGCTCCATTCTTTGGCCAGTAGGATCATTTTTGAGGGTCGGGTAACCTGAGTCCAAGGCCATTTGTCCCTGAAGAATGAGCCTTGTAGGGGAACTAGCTTCCTATTCAGTTGGAGGCCCTGCTAGGCTTTCCTACACAGGTCCCGCCCATCACCTGGTCTCCATCTTCTTGCCTCCAATGTCATGGTTGGGCCAGGCAGTGCTTCCAAAGCCCAGCATATGTGCCATCGGCAGCTCATGTCATAGAGCCCTGTGGACTGCCACTTTTCTCCTCTTAACAAGGAGTGTGTGTTAGTCTTACTTGCGCTGGGGGAAAAAAATGTACCATCAGCGTCTCAAAGCTGTGAGGAAATGAACTCTTCTAAAATGAATGAAAACTGGAACTCAGTAGAAACTCCTTTAGGTCTTGTGCTTTGGGGCAGTGGCTCTTTATGCTTCTAGCATTGAAACTGCTCTCAAGAGTGTTGGCTCTTGCCAGGCAGTGGTGGCACACGCCTTTAATTCCAGCACTTGGGAGGCAGAGGCAGGTGGATTTCTGAGTTCGAGGCCAGCCTGGTCTACATAGTGAGTTCCAGGACAGCCAGGGCTACACAGAGAAACCCTGTCTCAAAACAACAAAACAAAACAAAAACAAAAACAAACAAACAAACAAACAAACAAAAAAGAATATTGGTTCTTGGGCAGAGTATGTAGTGTGGTCAGTTGACTGCTTGTTGTCATGTATAGAGCCCTGGCTTTGATCCTTATTACTTCAAAAGCCAGGAGTGGTGGTGTATGCCTGTGATCCTAGTAGCCAGGAGTTGGAGGTCATCCTCTGATATCTATTATTTGAGGACAGTGTGGGATACCTGAGATCCTGTCTTACACATACAAAAACTGTAGTTCTAGCTGTTGAGAAGCAGAGATGGTCTTCTGTGGAGACTCTTTGGGTCCCATAAACAGCACTGCAATTCTTTGAGTTCAGAGCAGAAAGACCAGTTGGTACTCTGTGAATGTGTGTGTGTGTGTGCATGTGTGTGCTGCTTAGGTGCTGCTTGCCCCAGCAGAGGCAGAGGGGAAAAGGCCATCTCATTCTCAATGTGAGTTTGGTGTTCAAGGTCAAAGGCCTTGGGAAAAGGAATGTCCCCTGCTTGGCATTTCAAGTACTTCCCTTGGTCTCAGTCTTCCTTTCAATGGCTGATAGGGTCGGGTGGAGCTGTCCAAGGCTACCTTGACTCACGCCTTTCCTGCCATTCATCTCTAGCTCCCAGCCTCTTGGCTGTGATTTATATGCTGAGCCAGGACTGACCCCAGGTATGCAGTGCTGGAGGAAACTTGCAGGGTTTGTAGGGGGAAACCTTAGCATCACCCTAGGCTGGATCAGTCTAAGATGACATCTTGGCTGGCATGTCCCTCCTCCGTGAGTTAGTTCAGTATGGCTGCTAGCATAGCTTGGTCATAGCTCATACATAGAGTTTCACTGGGCACATTCGTGTCACAAGCTCTTGGGAAAGCCCTATTCTGCTCTGTTGTAGACTAACAACTTCTGGGGCCACTCTTTCTTGTCTCATCCCGTACTGAGCAGAGGACGCTGACCTTTGGCACACAGCGATGGAGAACATCCTTGGGTAGGGAGGAGTTCACGACCCCCTTTTTGAGGAGGCATCAGGTAGAGGAAGAAGGTGAAGGCTAGGTTCCTTATAAACTTACCACTGATATGTGTGTGACCGAGAATGATCCCCTTTCTGTCCTCTAACCCAAGGAATCGTTGTCTTTGATTGAACCCTGTGATGAACCCTTGAATGTCCTTGCTCCTCTGGGATGTGCCTCCTCTGCAGAGTGGCTGGCTCCCCCCAAGTGCATGTCGAGCCACGTGCGTTCTGCAGGCCCAGGTTTCTTTGGGGGGGGGGCTGCTGGTAGCTGTTTCAAAGTCCGAGGAAGCATCTGGCCAGGGTCAAGGGCACAGTTCCTGCCGCCAGAACTCAGCACATCTAACAGGCCTTCAGTGGCCCTGTGGGGCCTGCTGAATAGTCAGTTCCATGCCACTCCATTGCCAAGGCCAAATAGACCTGCCCTGGACTGGTCCTGGACGTCACGGCGATCAGTCTGGCTGAGGCTCCGGTCAGTGCCTAGGACGTGAGCTGCAAGGCTGCAAGACCAGCTTTCCCCCGAAGGAATGTCCTCATTTGGAGAACAGACCTGCTTCTGTTATGGTGGTCAGCGACAGAGGCATAGGAGTGGTGCTGAGCTACTCGCTGCAGCCACGCCTTGGGCTCACCACCTCTTCCAGTTTCTGTGAGTCCTTTCTTTCTGGGTTGGTTAGAAGCAGAGCGGAAATGGACAAGGGATTTTAACCATAGTGCTGCACCCAAGCTATAGTGACAATTTCAACCCCAGGCAAGGGGAAAGCGAGGGCTGTGTTGGATTAGAAAACAAACAAACAAACAAACAGGATAAAGCCAGGCAGCCAGCTTGCAGAAGTCATTCCTCCAGCAGAGATTCTGGGCTCTACTTTCCTGATCTGTAAAATGGGTCATTAGAAAGTAACACAGTAGCCTGGACAGACTACCATGTACACCCTACAGTGAGAACTAAGGACATTATGATCCATAACTCTGCTGACCCTGTGACAGAGAAGACCACAAGACACTGAGTGTTGGGCCCTGAGGTGCCAGACCCTCACAGATTCTTCCCCAGGCTGGAATCCAGACCTAGCCTGTGGCTCTGTAACTTCAAACAGGTCATTAAACTCTGCTGGGTCTCATCTTCTCATATGAAACAAATGTAGAAACAGTATCCACCTCATGGTGGCTATAGGACACCATCAGCTCTTTGAGCTCCTGGTACACAGTAGGTACTCAGGTGATGGAGGCCTAGAATCCCCTCCTACAGTGCTCTCCTGCTCTGTCAGGTTATAGCCCACACAATCAGTTGACCCAATGGCCAAAAGGATCGGCTATCTTGCCCCAGGGTTCGTCTTAGCTCTTGGGACAGCTCACTCCAGACTCACAGGATGGGTGTGGTCAGTGGGGGGAGGGACAGTGGGGTGGTGTCACACCTGAAGAATGCTGAGTGGGTCACACTTGGGAAATGGAGGCTTTGAGAGGGAAAGGGCTGATGTGGACAGGGATGGGAGAAGGGAAGGGAAGGGAAGGGAAGGGAAGGGAAG
>NC_034604.1:54369552-54432717 GCF_900095145.1 Mus pahari | reverse complement strand
GAGAGAGAGAGAGAGAGAGAGAGAGAGAGAGAGAGAGAGAGAGAGCAGAGATGGAGGGCACACGCTGGGATAAACCTGCCTCTCCTCTGCCCTCACTGCGATGTTAGCAACTCTTGCCGTGTATGGAGGCAGGCTCTGTTCTAGACCCTTGTCTCACGTTACTGGGTTCAGCCCTCACAGCGCCCTGTGAGATAGGCACTGTCATTAGCCTTGATTTGCGGCTGGAGAAGCCAAGTCTCAGAGAGAGTAAGAGCTGCTTGCTGGAGGTTGCAGTTTGGTTTAGTAGCTATTCCAGAGCAGACCACCAGAGTGCAGAGCTTTAGCTGGCAGCCTTGGTGGAGGTACAGAGCTGAGCCGCTAAGGGCCAGGCATGGGGCTCAGCTCTGTACCTCCACTAAGGCCAGGTCCAGGGCAGCAGCAAGAGGAGTTGGTTCCTTTTCAGGGCCAGGGGGGCGAGTGTCATGCTTGTGTCACAGAGTGGAAGAAACAGGCTGGGTCCCTATCTGTGTCTCGCACAGGCTTTGACGATGAACAGAAGCAGTGACAGGCAGGATCAGCGCGTTCCTTATCCTTGAGCATCGTATAACACCCCCCCCCCTTTCCTTGGCTAACCCCACCCTGAGGCTATACCTCTCTCTCCCACCCACCAGCCGCATGTCCCAAGCTTCCTTCATCATAGCTTCGGGCAGCTATTTGTATTTCCCTTCTATTATTTTATGTCAGCCTGCATGGATGATGGGGGAGGAGACCAATATGTTTTATTTAAAAAATAGGTTTTGGCTTTATTCTGACTGTAAGAGTGCATACTGGTGTGTGTGTGTGTGTGTGTGTGTGTGTGTGTGTGTGTGTGCAAACTAAATGAAATATCTATAATTTTGTCTATTGGGCTCAGAGTGACAACTACAGGCATGGAATGTAGGACATGTGGTATAAACAGGTATACCATGAGGTCTTTGTGGACAGGGAGCTTAAGATCTAGCATCTGTTGGAAGAAAAACACCACCACACTGGTCTAATGTTCCTCTTTATTGATGTAGGTAGGAGGCCTAGGATGGCAAGTCATGGGTTTGCTGTGGGTCTAGTTTTCCACTTCTGAGCAGTGATAGAGTGGGCTCAGAGCAAGGAGAGCAGGCAGGATGGGAAAGGGTCCATGTGGTCTTGCAGGTCTGGGTGAGGATTAGCTGTGTAGGGAAGATGGGCATCCTCAGAGGACAAAGATCAGTAGTGGCGGTGCAGGTGTGAGCCACCAGATGAGAGCTTTTGGCTCTATAGGAAAGATGTTCTAAAGATCAAGAATGTGTTGGCTTTGGAGGACACATTTTCTACACCTCAAACATACCAGCTAAGGCTGGGTGCCCAATGGAAAGGGATTCAGAAATCAGAGGGATGGGCTAGAGAGATGGCTCAGTGGTTAAGAGCACCGGCTCCTCTTTTAGAGGACCTGGGTTCAATTCCTAGCATTCATGTGGCTCACAACCATCTGTAACTTCAGTGCCAGTGATCTGATACTGTCCTCTTCTGGTTTCCATGGATACCAGCCATGGACTATGGTTCACAGACATATGTGTGAGCAAAACACCCATAGACATAAAAAGAAGTACAACATAAAAACATATAGGGACTCCATAAATCATAGCTAGCTTAGCTCTCTCAAGGTCAACACTTGGTTCTCAAATTAGTGACCCCAACACTGCTATTTCTGCACTAGGTGCTAAAGATGAAGCCCCTCCTCCAGGAGAAACTTGGACATGTCCTACCTACTCTGGGCACTGCATTCTGTACAGCCCCATCTCCAACCCTACCTCACTCTTTCCAAGACATGGTCGGGGGCGGGGGGCACCTTTGTAGAGCATCTATCTGGGGCAGCCTTCTCACTTGGTGGAGGGTAAACTGAGGCAAACGATAACAGCTTGTTTGAAGTCAAGGTATAGCCTACGATTCTACCACCCTGAACACACCTCATCTTGTCTGAAATCAGTGGACTCATAGGAGGTGGTAGATCATGATTCTAGCTTAAATAGGGTCCCATCCCTGGGTTCCTATATGTCCCCAACCTGTTAGGCCGATGGTGGACTAAAAATGTCCCGATTAGAAAAGGCTTTCCTGGAGGATCCTGCGTGTTCTTTACCTTCAACACGACTCAAGCACATCTTGCTTGGGATATGTCCACGTGCTCTTACTTAGACCCTGTGGATGTCACCCATTACAGCAGGTCAAGAGATCTGCTGCTGTACAAAAGGAGGAAATGACAGTCTTCTCCTGCCTGTACCCTCCCGAGCACTTTCCGTTTTCTGAAGTCACCTGGCATGTTCCTCCATTGCCCAGCTCATTAACCCCCTCTCTGCCCTCCTAACCTTGTTCCCAAACCCAGGAGAGTCCCTGCTTGACTCTCAGTCCTTATAGCAAGCTTGCTATACTACAGTATGTCTGCAGGAGCACTGTGCATCAGAGCTGGGCATGGCAGAACGTTATCCCAGGACGCTGGACACAGAGGCAGGAGGACCATTACAAGGGAGCAGCCTCGTTTACATAGCCAGTTTCGAAACAGCCAGGGATACATAGATTGGAGAGAGAGAGAGAGCGAGAGAGAGAGAGAGACTAGGTGTTGAAGGCTAGCCTTGGCTATGTATTGAACATTTGTCTGAAAGAAAGAAAGAAAGAAAGAAAGAAAGAAAGAAAGAGAAAGAAAGAAAGAAAGAAAGAAAGAAAGAAAGAAAGAAGGAAAAGAAAGAAAATAGAACAATTTACCCTTGCCCAACCCCAAAGAAACAAACGCCACAGAAGGATAAATAGTGGGAGAGCTGACAGGGCTCCAGTGTGAGGACTAGTAACCAGAGACCTTCCTGAGCCAGGCTCTGTACTTGGCAGGTACAGAGTGCTCTTCCTGTGTCACCTCATTCCAACCCCACACCAGTGCCCAGGAGGTGCCTGTCCTTGACCCTATTTTATAGGTGGTCAAATTGAGGCTAAGAGGCTCAGCTACACCTCAGGTCCCCGAAGTTCAGGGGCACAACAGGAGGTGGCATGCCTCCCCAGACTCAGGTTAGGGCTGATCACAGAAGCACATGTGTAATTTTAAAATGTCTGCAGCCACGCCCCAAAGCAAGCAAGCGAGCGAACGAACGAACAAACAAAAACCACTGGCGGAAGAAAGACAGCAGGGAAATTAATTGTAATAACGTACTTACTTGCAAACCAACTGGAGTTATTCTAAGAGAGTCTCTGTTTTGTTTTTGTTGGTATGTTTGTTTTGGTCTCTTCTTGGGAATGGTCTGTATTTCTTTGCTTAGAGCACGTGTCTCTGTGATTGCCGCAATGTAACCGCTCAGCAGCAGAGGTGGCTAGTGAGAGCCTATTTGGTTAGTACAGTCCTATAGTCTATTGCTTTGCAAGGGCTCTCAGCGGTACCTCTGGGTCCCAGGAAGGCTCCAGTAATATTAGATTCTGGCACGACCATTTTTATCATTAGCTGTTGTGTGCCCAAGAACAGGCTGGGGTTAGGTCACAAGCCTCTGGCATCAGCTTACCCTGATGTCTCAATTTCCAATCTTCTGAGCTTGAAGCTTAATGTCTCCCAGGAGGCACCACTTCTGGGAACCTTTGGCCTTTGGGTTAGGAAGAGGCAGCTGGAGAGGAGGAGAGACTTCTGAGAACCGTCCATCTCCCTGGCTGGCCAGCTGGGTACCACATGAAGTGAGGCCTCCCGAGGGTTGATAAGTCTGAGGCCCATCTGCTCGGGACATTGTAAGTGGCTGGGTTGCCAAAGAGAAGGCAAAGGAAATTGTGCCTCCGAGGTTCCTGTGTCCTTTCAGCTCTGAGGGTTGTAAGCCAACAAATAGGAGTCATTATCTTCACACTCACTTTTCATGGAACCCCATGAATTATTGAGTGAAACCGGGACAGGGGTCTGCATGTCTCCCTTTCCATTATTGTTTGGGAGCAGCTACTGAGCGCTCGCAAAGAGCAGGATTCCAGAGCTCTCTGCACGCAGGAATCCCTAGGAAAGATAAAAAAAAAAAAAACTTGCAGACGGCTCAGTCCCACTCACAGACACATATGTCATCTGTCAGGGCTTCGGCCAGGGATTTGGAATATGTGCAACATTCTCGTGTGGTACTAATGCATGGGCAAGCTTGGAAACCAGGTGGCCACCTCTTGGAGTGCATGTGCTCAGGGCTTGTGCCCAGGCAGTAATCACAGTGGTCACGGCACAGGTGTGGCTCCAGGGGAAGCTGAGACTCACCATAATTGAGGGAACATGGTGTAATTGGCTGGCTGTGGCTTTAACTAGTTCTGGGGTGGTCAAGGCTGAACAGTGGATTCTACAAGGGGAAAGACCTTGGTTTGTAACATCTTCCTATTTCCACGTTGTAACCACTCCTACCCACAGTCTCTACCATAGCCTTTCAAGCTATCAATTATCCTCTGTAAGAGGATAGAGGTCGCAAGAGATGTGCACATTTCTGGCTGGGGAGATGGGTCCGGTGGGTAAGGGTGCTGGCTGCATAAGCATGAAGATCTGAGTCTGTCTCCCAGCATCCACGTGAAAAGCTGGATGTGGCTGTGCCAGTTAAGCCCAGTGCTGTGGGCACAGAGACAGGAGGATTGCTGGGGTTTGTGGGCCATCAGCCTGGTACCAGGCACAAAGAGAGACCCTGTCTCAAAGGAATAAAAATAGAGAGTACTGACTAGGACACCTGATGTCACTTGATGTTCTTCTCTGGCTTCTACTAGTGCACTTACTCCCCCCCCACAGAGAGACAGAGAGAAAAAGACAGTCAGAGACACACAGAGAGACAGAGAGATAGAGACAGAGACACACAGAGAAAGACACACACACAGAGACACACACAGAGAGACAGAGAGAGACAGACAGATAGACAGAGAGACAGAGAGACAGAGGCACACAGAGAGACTAAGAGACAGACACAGAGACACAGAGAGAAGCACACACAGAAACAGACACACACACACACACAGAGACAGACACAGAGAGACAGAGACAGACAGACACACAGAGAGACAGAGAGATCGAGACAGAGACAGAGAGAGACAGAGAGATAGAGAGAGAAACACAGAGACAGAGGGACACAGAGAGAGAGAGACATACACACAGAGAGACAGAGAGATAGAGACAGAGACACAGAGAGAGACAGAAACAGAGAGAGACAGAGAGATAGAGACAGAGGGACACAGAGAGAGAGACACACACACACAGAGAGACACAGAGAGAGACAGACACAGAGAGAGACAGAGAGGGAACAATAGAAAGGTGTACTTTGGCCGTGAAGTATATATGCCTTGATTCCCTCCATGCTGACAAACACTCTGAGTGAAGAGGGGGCCTTTGAGTAGGAGATAGAGAGGAGAGCTCTGGAGTTTTGTCTGCTTTTGCAAACTGGAATACTATACTGCTTTTGTTCAATCTGGACTTGTCCTGTTGAGCCTCTACGGTGACACCAAGATAACCAGGAAGAACAGTCACATGGCCTCGGGGAAGTTCCTCCCCTTCTTGGTCCCCATCTCCTCTTGTGGCCAGGAGGGGACTTGTGGTTCCTCAGCTGGTCTAATCCGGCCAGCAGTAGCCCCTTATTTATAGCCATGACTTCAGTCTCTCCAGTTTCGTCAGAGCTGTTTCCTTGGCCCGTGTACTTGTCAACCCAGCATGGCAGAAATAGGTGTGACGTGCAGGGGACTTAGCTGATTTGGTGCCACTTGGATTTGCAAGTCCATTTAGGACAGGCTTGGCACGTAGGGTCCTGAGTGCCAGGTGCCACGGGCAATCCAGAGCTGGAAATGGGCTTTGAGGCTCAAACTTAGGGGTCACTATGGTTAAGGTAGAATGATGACCCTTTGTGCTGTGTGACACATCCCTCCTCTCTTGGAGTCCTCAGAGAAACCTAGTGACTACTTCATGTCCTAGGTATCCATCAGGTCCCAGCTTGGCTATTCCCCTGCTCTTGGACCATGGGCAGAGACTCCTCTGTGCTGGGTCTTTGCTTTCTTCTACTAACTGGGAAGAAAGAGTAGCAGGTACTGGGAGGAGTAGCAGGTACTGGGAGGAGCAGCAGGTACTGGGGGAAGCAGCAGGTACAGGAAGGAGTAGCAGGTTCTGGAAGGAGTACCAGTCACTAGGAGGAGCAGCAGGTGCTGGGAGGAGCAGCAGGTACTGGGAGGAGTAGCAGGTACTGGGAGGAGCAGCAGGTACTGGGAAGAGCACCAGACACTGGGAGGAGTAGCAGGTACTAGGAGGAGTAGCAAGTGGTAGCCTTAAAATGTCAGGTATGAGCAAGATCCGTGTGGACACAACGGCCAGGACAGGCCCTGCACAGAGTCAGTGCTCAGCAGGTGACAGCCCTGGTTCTTATTACACCCTCAGGCATCCTCTCAAAAAACAATAATTACAGTGGCAATAGCTGCACCTCAGTGATCTCTTTTACAGGTTGCCTTATTTAAGCCTTCCAAGGACGACCCAAAATCACCACCATTATTCCCAGACTCATTACAAAGTATCTGTTTTTTCCAGAAGGAGGAGGTGGCAGCCTATCAATTTCATAACCTTGAAACACAGTGTTCTCAAATGAAATAACACTGGTATGCGAAATCAAAGGTTTAGATACGGATTGCAAAAAAAAAAAAAAAAAAATACTCTGTCCTAAACAGTAGACATAGTCATTGGGGGATGTGCAGGTTCTAAAATGGTGAGTAGCTGAGTCATGAGGACATTAGCACGAGAACCGTCCCTCCCAGGGGCTTCTGCCGCACAGAGTTGATTCGTATGCTTTTTAAAATAATTACATATGAAAATCTAACACCATCGTGAACTTGAGATACATATGCCACCCGAAAACCCAGAATAGCATCTGTGGAGGTTTCTCTCTGCCTGCTCTATCTCGACTCCACACGACACTCCCTGGCTCTCTTTCTTGCTTAATTATGCTTCCATTCCATTTAGCACCATCTGATTTGCTTGCGTATTTATTTATTTATTATTTATTATCTGTCCACGCCAACCAACGTGTGAGCTCCACGTGGGCAGGGTTCCTTTCCATTTTGTTCACTGTGTGCCACCAGCGCTTAAAATAGCAGGCATTCGTGAATGCGTGTTGAGTGAAAGAACAGAGAAATGAATGACCGAGCCTCTGCTCTGTCAAGATGGCATGGGGTTGCGGGCGGTGGGGGGGGGGGGTTCAGAGAGACCATGTGAACCACCCAAGGTCATGTGCTATCTTGAGTCTAGCACTCACCTCCCTGAAGACCCCTGGTCCCTCACTGCCCTCCTGTGCTAGGGGTTTCCTGATGCCTCTAGGCTTTCCTGGCCTCACATCATACCCACCCAACCCAGACTCTTTCTCTCTCAGGGACAGATGGGAATGGAGGGAAGGAAAAGCGAATCAAGGAAGGAGGGGCTATAGCAAGTTGGGCCTCTTGACACCACTGATGGGATAGAGATGGGAGAGGCCAGAATCCTTGTCTTTTCTTCGGGGCTCTGGGGGAGGAGGGGAGCTGGGAAATGGGTATTCACATTCCACCCCACAAAGACACTGGGTCAGGGGAAGTTCAGGCAGTATCAGGCCACTGCTTCTGTCCCACCAACCACACCACTCAAAGCAAGATCTTTCTCAGATGGAGAAACTGAGGCTCAGAGGAAGGAAGTGGCTTCTCCAAGAATGCAGAACCAGGCAATGACAAATACCGCAGCCCCAGACTGGAGGTTGCAAGAGCATCATGGGAGTCCTGATTTGATGTCCCTGTCTTGGTACCCATCCTTATCCCAGGAAAGAGGCAGATGGAACATCCTTTCGGCTCCGACGCTTGAGGACAGCACAGACCTTCAGTTCCGAATGGGTCAGACACTGTCTTTTATCCACGGTGAAGCTGACGGTACTGCCAGATAGGAATAGGCTCAGCAGATTCTCAGTAACCCCCTTTTCCAGGCGACCCCGTTTTGGCCTTTAGCTATATGTACACTTGATCCCTTGGTGACTCTACACTCATGTGTTAAGGGCTACAGTGCACCAGGTGATGTAGCAGGCATCGGAGGGAACCTCCCACCCCGCCTTCTTTGTCCATCCATAGGCTTATCTCAGTAACTCTTTCCACTGCTGAGGGAGTGCAGCCCTGTGAATGGGCCATGGCATCTAGACTGAGAGTTTTGGGGATTGGGACCTGACTTAGCTACTTGCTGTGTGAACTTGGCAGGTCACAGAAGCTTGGCTTCCTTATCTATGGAATGGGGTTAATAATAGCAACCCCGCAGCCCCCATCTCCTGAGGAATAAGATGTTTGGCTCCTGAGGAGGGTCGAATGAGTGAGGTGTTTGGAAGAACACCTGACACAGATGCTACGCAACTATCATCTCTTATCACCCATAATGTTTTTTATTAGAAAAATCATGTATTTAATGTATGTGAGTACACTGTAGCTGTCTTCAGACACACCAGAAGAGGGCATCAGATCCCATTAAAGTTGGTTGTGAGTCACCATGTGGATGCTGGGAATTGAACTCAGGGACCTCTGGAAGAGTAGTCAGTGCTCTTAACCGCTGAGCCATCTCTCCAGCCCTAACCTGTACTATTTTTATGCGCCTGGCACTGTGCCATGAGCAGAGGAAACTGCTCCAAAATATTCTTGTTCCAGAGAACCCTGAATGTTAGCCCTGGTCCAGTCTCTAACCTTTCGCTCCAACCCCACTGCCCTAAGCCTGTTCTTAGAACTGTCCCAGCAACAATCTTATGGGGATGGTCTCAGTGGGTTTCCAGATCTATCTATCCCCAGCGGCTCTGCCTTCTTGCTTTTATGAGGCCTTGATGGATTGTTTCACGTAGGAAGCCAAGAACCAGGGAACAAGCCAAATACAATATAGAGACAGAAATAGATTGTAGGTGGAGAAGGGGTTCAGGTAAGGAGAAGGACCTCTAGGAAATGAAGGGCTTATCTTTCTAATTCCCTCTCAGACTACTTTGGTCCTCAACCTATAGAATCAGACCCTGTGATCTAGGTATGCCTATAATCTCAGCACTTGGGGTAGAGGTTGGGGAGAGGCAAGAGGATGTGAGCTGGAGGTTAACTAGGGTCACACAGTGAGAATATTCCAAAAAGAAAGTAGACGGGGGTGACTCTGGAGAGATGGCTCAGTGGATAAGAACACTGGCTGCTTTTGCAGCAGACCCGGGTTCAGTTCTCAGCACTCACGTGGTAGTGACAACCATCCATAACTCCCAGTTATAGGGGCTCCAATAGCTTCTTCCGATCTCAGTGGGCATCAGACACACGTATGGTACACATCCATACATGCAGGTAAAACACTTATACCAATAAAATAATTTTTGTTTTGTTTTGTTTTCAAGACAGGGGTTCTCTTTGTAGCTCTGGTTGTCTTGCCTCTGTCTCCTGAGTGTTAGGATTAAAAGCATACACCACCACCACCGCTCAGCAAAAGTAAAAATGTTTTAAATATTTTTTTTTAAAGGAGGGCCAAAGATGTGGTAGAGTGCTTGCCTACTATGTACAAGGCCTTTGATGTAACTCCTAACATCACATAAACTGAGTGTGGTGCTGCGCACATAGTAGGAGGTAGAGACAGGAGAATCAAAAGAGCAAGGCCGTCCTTACCTACTTGACCACCTTAAGGCTTGTGTGAGCTAGAAACCAATGAAAGAAAAAGACGAAAGAGAAGTGGGGGCTTATAAATAGGAAAAAGAAAAGAAGGGGAAAAAGACAAGAAGAGAAGCTCAGATCCTGTGATGACTGTGGGGGGAGTGTCAAGGACTACACATCTGGACACTGTCGTGTGGATATGCACTGCTGGGTGGGTACCTGGCCACCCTTGCCTCTTCACTTCCTTGATAACCACACAGTAGGTGCATCTGCTCCTCTAGTGTGTAAATGGCAGTCACTGGCCCTGAATGTCTGGCTTGCAAGCATCTACAGAGCCTGGAGAGCCAGCAAATGGCTGAAAGCTTGCACTCTGCCTACCACCCTGGGAAGCTCAGGGCAGGCAGCTCTGCTATAGCAGCAGCAGCAGCAGCAGCAGCAGCAGCAGCAGCAGCAGCAGCAGCAGCAGCAGCAGCAGCAGCAGCAGCAGCATGTGTGTGTGTGTGTGTGTGTGTGTGTGTGTGTGTGTGTGTGTGTGTTTGTGCGCGTGTGTGTGTATAGATCTATGTGTATGTCTGTGTGTTAAAGATGGAGAGACAGAGAGGATCAGAGAGATTTTGAACCAGGATCTGACTCAAAGCCATCATTCTTCCTCCACTATGCAGAGAGCTTCAGAAAGGACACGCGAGGCCCCTAGGTCACAGATTCTGGACTATATTTTTTCAGAAGCTGGCAGTAGAAAAGGCCAGGGATGTCTGGTCAGGTCCTGGTACTGCATGGCATCTGATTATACAACTGGGTTTTGAGGCTGAAGCATGCAGATGCCTGGGTTCAGTTAGGGACTTCCTTCTGACCAGAGCTCCAAGCTACCTCTGGAAACAAGCGTAGTCTGTGGCCTTAATAGCTTTGGCTAGCAGAGCTCAGAGCTTGTAGCCATGAGGATGGATTCAAGCTTGGGAGGACCCTTTCCATCACTGCTGAGAAGGACTTGCCTTCTCCTGCCCACACAGATGGGCTCAGCATCTCCAAGGGCTGTGAAGTCCTTAGAGCCATGCTTTGTAGCTGTGGAGAATGCTAGCTAAGAGCACTGATCCTGGCAGCCTTTGTTCCCACCCTGTAACCCTTCTTGCCCAAAACTCTAGACATGGTAGCAAACCTCCTTGTCTTCAACCCTAGACCACACTCCCCCGTCACCCTCCTTGAGAGATAGAGGTAAAGGGCTCAGACCAATAGATACTAGACACTTAGGTGGCAGTGCCTGCTATTGTAATTATGAGTCTCTGTGTCTCTGGGCACCCAAGGACCATAGGCCTGCTGGGACCCCTGCTCTGTCCCTGCCTTGGTTGGAAACCTTCCCTCCTTGGGAGAGCTTTGAATTGGAGGGTTCCTGCCAACCCCTCCCTCCTGGCTTGGCAGCTTGAAGACAAAGCTAGCCAAAAATATTTGTGTGGGTGGCGGAAAGTTAACTTTTCCGCCTCTCTCTTCTTTCCTGGAAACCGTGGCCACTGTCAAATACAGCAAAACAGAAGCAGAGATGGAGCGGGCGAGGCCCCCACAGGGAGTCAGAGAGCTCTGCCCCCGCCCTTCACCCACTCCTGCTGCCTCCTGCCATCTGGTTCTGTGACAGGGTAGGGGTGGGTGGCTTGGAATAGTGAGAATCACGGATCTGTGATGCCAGAGTCTTATATGGCCCTTCTAGCACGGGCTGCCTGAATTGCATTCTGACCTTGGAGAAAACTGACTCCAGGGGGTGGGAGAACCCTGGCCAGGCTCATACAGAAGCTGCTAGCCCCTCTATGAGAGTCTAAAGCCTGGGAGATTCCAGCGGCAGGAGTCTGGCAGCTGCTGGAAAGCAAGCAGGGTCCTGGAATGGAGTGGAGACCTGAGGCCATTGTTATCAGGCTTGAGGTCCAGCCTCCTGATGAAAAGTGTCAGAGCTAGGCATGATGCCCAGCTGGGATACTTTACTTAGTGAAGTCTCATTTTCCTTCCCTCTGGGATGACTTCTGGAATCATCTGTCTGGTACTTGCGGTGTTCCGCTAAGCGAACACCCAGGATGGAGTGGGTACCCATTCCTGGGAGCTCTCTTCTTCCCGGACCCTATTGCATGGACTAATGGGTGCTTGGTTCTCTCTCTGATCAGGGCTCGTGTTTGCCTTTCCTCTGCTTGGCTCTAATCTGCCAGAGGTCTTGGAAATGTGCTTCTACCTCCCAGTCTCTCCTGGCACAGCCCCAGCTAGGGGCCAGCACCTCTACTCAGACTGCTACAATTGGGATGTCTGGCTCCAGCCTGGGATAGAAGCCTAAAGGGCCACAGGTGGTCAGGCTTGGCCCCACTATCGTCAAGCCAGTAGGCTTCAATAAATTCTCACCGGCCTGGGGCAGTCGGCACATGAGTAATGTGCCCGCGGGAGCCCTCTCTCTGTCTCCTAATAGACAGTTCACACGGTTGAGCAGCGGTAGAATGACGTCTTTCAACACAATCTGTTCACTTTGAGGGTGCCTCCAAGCATAACTGGCCAAGTGCCCTGCCTTGAGGGCTACCTGCTCGACCAAAAAGGTCTTGTTCAAGTCCTACTCTGCATTTCCTTAAAGGATTTCCAAACTTTTGACCCCAGTGTGGGACTCTCCTGTTCGCTGGGACCCCAGAGGGATCTGCCCACTGCACATCTCCCCCTGGAAATCTAAAGATCAGCCACCCTCTTGTTTGACTAAACACCTGCACCTTCCTGTTTGTTCCCAACCTCCACGAACACAGTCATGAGTCCTCAGAGCCAGGAACCTGTGTGGCACCCTGTATGCCTCCCCCTTCTCCACACCCACTCTCCATCTGCTAGGCTCCTCAGCTCTTCTGTCTGAGTACCCTCCATTCACCCCCTTCCCCCACATCCTCAACCCTTGGAGGAAACTTCCACCCTCCCCTGATTATCATCCTTTGTAACATTTACAAATAATTATACTATCATTACTATTATTTTCTCATCATTTGCAGCTCTCCCTGACACAGCAGTTCCCAACCCCTGTTGAATGATCCTTTCATAGGGGCCCTAAGATGGTCAGAAAACACATCATGACTCATAACAGTAGCAAAATTACAGTTATAAAGTAGCAAGAGAATAATTTTTTTTTTTTTTTTTGGTTTTTCAAGGCAGGGTTTCTCTGTGCAGCCCTGGCTGGCCTGGAACTCACTTTGTAGACCAGGCTGGCCTCGAACTCAGAGATCCGCCTGCCTCTGCCTTCTGAGTGCTGGGATTAAAGGCATGTGCCACCACACCCGGCGCAAGAGAACAATTTGATGGTTGGAAGGAGGGTCACCACATGGGGACCTGTACTAAAGGGTCACAGTATTAGGAAGGTCAGGATTCACTGCCCTAACAGATATGTAAACTTCATGAGCTCGAGCACCATACCTTCACCTACCCTATATGTCCGAGGACTACTTACCATGTCTGAAATAGAATAGTGGCCTGATACATTTCTGTGGGATATAAGAGTAGCCCCCATGAAATAAGTGGCGGCTCAGAGAGTGTGCTCAACGCTCTGGGTGTATTTCTCATAGAACCCTTTACACAATTAAACTGGAGTTGATCCTTCATTTGAAGTGCCTGGGACCAGAAGGGTTTCAGATTTTAGATTTTTTTTTTTTGGGGGGGGGATTTGCATATGCATAATGAGATAGCTTTGTGGATAAGAAGAGGAGTCTAAAATTAAATTGAATTTCTGTTTTGTCCGTATCTTATACCCAGCCTGAAGGCCATTTTCCATGAGTTATTTTTTTTAAGACTGTGCTTTCATGTTTACTGTGACTTTGTCCCCAAGTCCAGGGATGGGATTTGGACGGGTGGCAACAGGATGCTGCTGAGGAAGTTTTGGGGTTTGGGGTTCTCCGATCTGGGTTGCTCAAGCTTCCATGCACCTCTTACAAACGGGGGAGGGGAGACTCAGAGACCAACACACAGGCTGCAGGGCTGGATTCTGGCTCAAAGTCCAGCACGTGTAAACAGACCATTGTGTTGGCTCTTATGACCAGCTGTGTACCCTAGTCTTGTACCACCACCACCACCACCCCCAAGCTCGCTATCCCTGTGATCCCTGTGGTGTGTGTACCTTTGGTGGGACGTGAAAGAATTCTTTTTAGGTGGTGCTCAGATGAGTGTTTTAAAGTAACTACATATTTATTTAATGTGTACAGGGAAGGGGATAACTTGGCACGGTGTGCTTGTGGTTTTCCTGCAATTATTGCTCAAGATAACTCTAGAGTAACAGAAGTTATGTTATTTAAAGTGGATTGAAGGGAAACATTAAGTAAGTAAGTGTCAGGTAGCCTACAGATAGGGTATGAATAGCATCCTACAAGCCTGAACCTCTGGAAACACTTCCCCGTGGAGGAGTGGGAACCGTACCTCAAGTCCTAGCCAGCTCCTGAGGCTGGCTATTCAAGGGCGGACTGGTCTCCGTGACTCCATTCAGAACACTCAGTGAGCTCTCTGGCATGTTGTATCTTCTCTTTCCTATACAGATAGCCCGCTCTGAAGGGGCCATCATAGCAGAACTCGGGAGGGTGAGAAAACAGTATTGGACCGCATCTTTACCCAGCCTAGAAAGAGACTTGCCTTACCCCTCAGCCGATCTCACTCTAGCCCTTGTACGTCAGCGGAAAAAGAAGGCGAATCTACGGAGAAGCCAAGGAGACCTTGAGAGGACCCAGGAGCAAGATTCACACGGGCCGCTCACCCCGAGCCAGGCGTTGGCTGCTGTGCACTGCCAAGGAGGGGGCCATAATGCTGGGTGCTCACTTCCCACCCCCGCCCCTTGGAGCCAGTGAAGGAAGGGCTGCCCCTTGCACCTTCCAGATCCCTGATGGGAGCTACAGGTGCCTGGCTCTGGAAGCTGAGGAGAGCGGTAGTGAAGACGGCTTGCAGGGAGAGGTGAGGCTGGTGGACCTGGAAGAAGAGGGGACCAGCCAAAGCAGAACCAACCATGGGATGACACCGCCACCGCTATCCAGAGCCCTGGCCATAATCCAGCCATCTAGCTGTCACAGGGAGGCACGAGGTGGTTTCCAGCACAGTGACAGGCCAAGCCATGACTGGGATGTGGTACAGGCCCGGAAAGTGATGACAGCCAGTGCCAGCGGCAGCTCTGTGCCCAGGGTGGCCCAGAAACCAGGTAAGCTTATAGGTCATAGAAACCCCCAGTGGTTCTTAATCAGGGACTGTTGGAGCTTGTTTTCCTAGGATGGTTAACGATTATCACAAGTCACCTATAATGTCCAGATCTCCCACTATGGAGAGATGGGAACCTGGGCCATAGGTGTATGTAATTCCAGCTGTTTGTCAGAGAGAAGGCAACAGAAGAAAGCCCGGATCTCACTTGGTTAACAAAAATCCCACTCCTCCTCATCTCCATCTGCCCTTTGACTGTTACTGGTAACAACTTGGCTGTGAAGTCCCAAGCATCCAATGGGGCAGGTCCCTCTCACTAAGCCTACAGAGCTCAACAGTAGCTCCAGACAAACAGACAACACCCTGACAGGGAGTCATGGCTTCCCAGTTGCTGACAGGGAAGACACCGAAGCCTTTCATGTAAGCTGACCTCAGTGGGGAAACTGAGACTCAGAACATATTGAGCGTGTTCCGGTCTCTAAGCATATTGACGACTTGGCTAGGCATAGGGTCCTCACCCAGGCCTTGGTTTTTCCATCTGTCAGAGATGGATGACAAAGGAGCGATCAGGTCATGTCACCTGGATTGCAGCAGGACCCAATGACAGCTCGAGGAGGCCTGGGGCCCATGAGTGCTGGAGCCTGCAGAGCCTGCAGGGCGAGACAAGGGAATCCACTCTGAATCACCAGTGGCAATGGAAATGCTCGCTGTAGGGGGTTCACGCTGTCGAGGGGCTGGCCAGGAGCTGAGCCGTGATCTGCACAGGCAGGAGAGCTGCTGCCAGCTGGTCCCCAGGGTGCAGAGTGGGGCAAGGGGGGGGGCGCAGTCCTGGGAGGGCTTGTGCGTCAAGAGACTGAAGGAACACTCCATTGCTCTGCAGGCGTTGCTGACGCCAGAGCTGGCATCTTGCCAACCTTCTCACCCACTCTGCTTTCTGCAGTAATTCTCTCCAGGCTCTGATCATCCTCTTTGGACATAGTTCCCCGCCCAAGCATGGGTTATGCAGACAGAAAGAGCCGGGCAGGAGCAGTGAGAAGCTTTCAGGAGCTCTAGACACAGAAGAAGATTCCAGACGCAGCCTGAGTATGGGTCCTCAGGAGCCTGAGTCCCATTGTAACTGTCCCCGACCCTTACCAGGGGAATAGCCGGGTCAGGAGGCAGGGATGTTGGGTCTCAGCCCAGTGTTCAGTAGTTAAGCCCTAGCAAGTCCCTTCTCTTTTGGTGAGCTCTTTTTTTTTTTTTTTCAAATCTGTGAAAACAGAATAAAAACAGGAGCTGTTGAGAGGATGCCATGATCTTAGCTGTGGCTGTTTTGAAAATTCTACAGTGCTCTAGGTAGCTGTGTAAAATGAAATGGAAACAGTCATTACTGGCTGAATAGTACAATTGCTGTTGGTTGAGCTGTGTGTGCAGAGTCTGCTGTGCTAACATCATCAGCATGTGTCTCACAGAAGAGCCCATAACAGAGCTTAGGAATGAATGTAAGTGACTGGTCCGGGATGGGACTAGCATGTTCAGCCATGGGTCGTTTGACTACAGGGCTTGTGCTACTCGTTATGATCTGTTCCGAGAGTGTGATTTCAAAATACCCTGAAATGCTACTGATGGCGGGTACAGTGGGAAGGAGAAAAGATCGCCATTGACTGCCTTGTTGGCATCTCACATCCAATGAGTCATTTGATGCCATCTTACTCTCTGTCTTACAGTGAGACAATTGAGACTCAGAGATTCAAGTCACCTGTCCCAGTCACACAGTCATTGTCAACCCCGAGACTCAGTGTGCCCTTAATATAAACAGCCCAATTCATTTGTCTCTTTACTGTCCATCCAGTTGGTCTGAACATTCTAGAGACAGAGGGGCAGGAGGAGGGGGCCTCAGGAGAAGGGACAGGTAAGACAGTCCTCAGAGGAAGCTGGCTCTTGCTGAGAAGTGGAAATCTGGGTGGTCTTGGATCTAAATCTCAATGGCCTTTCTGCTCCCTGGGGGTAGGGAGTGGCAGGTCCTTTCCCTCTGCCTGGAGAGTGGGAGGGAATGAAGCCTGGGGAGCTGCCAGGTTATTAGCAGCTTAGGGTTTCCTCTCCAAGCTTCTTCTCATTACAGAGAGGCTCATAGGCATCTTCAGACAATCACACCCCATCCTTCCGCTATTAAACCTGGCTTTCTGGAGTGCTGCCTGGCAGCCTCACGTCCAAGCCATTCATCTTCTGCCTTGGGCACCATACAGACCTTTATCTTGGGATTGGTGGGTGCTGGTACCCACTGAGCTGGGCAGAGCAAGGTCTTTGTCAGGCAAGAAGGGGCTGCAGCCTCACGTTCAGGTTCCGCGCCACCAGTAGCCGAGAGAGAAGTCTGATAGAGGAAAATGGTCAGGCCTCTGCCAAACACTAGATTATCTACAGTTCAAGAGCTCTACACCCCAGCCCTCTTCTCTACAGAGTCTCAGCTGGTTGAACCCAGCAGAGTGTTGAGTTTGCTGTGCCAATGGAGACAGAAGCAGAGAAACAGAAAAACGATTTGTGCAAAGTCACAACGTTGGAACCCAGGCTTCTGCTTCTCTTCTCAGCTGCTAGGCTCCATGTGGAATGCTGTGATCAGGTTACTTCACTGAATCCTCAGAATATAAAGTTCAGACATGACACTGCCTCCTCCTCCCCCCCACCCCCTTTTCCCATTTTGAGACAGCCTTGCTATATAGCCTTGCTGGCCTGAACTTTGCTAAGGAACCTGGAACTGCTTCCTCTCTGATGCTGGAATTATAGGCATGCCTTCCAAACTCGCTTTCTCATTTCTGTTTTCCAGATGAGGAAACTAAGCATTCAGAATTTAAGAGACTTGTGACTTGAAGCCTCGTAGCCTGTAGATGGAGGAACTGAGCTTTGAACCCTGTGAGGTCTTGGGCCTATGCTTTTTAAATAACTCTTTTTGCTGCTTCATCTCCATGGAGACAAGGAAGCAGGCTGTGATCTTCCACCCACCTGGGCCTGGAAAATGGTTGTTCAGGTTCTGGGAGTAGGTGGGGGATCCAGCCAAGCCACATTCTTCTTCATCATAACGGGGAGACCTGTGATCCACTGCTGACCAGATTCTCCTTTATCAGTGGCCATTTGGTGGTGTGAGAATATCTAGAGGATTCGGGGGCCTTTGCCACTCTTGTAGACACTGCCTTGAGCCTCGGATGGGCAGGAGGATTGGAGTATGGACGTGGCTTGTAAGATAAGTCTGTCTGCATCCCATCTTCATTAGCAGAGGAAACTGAACCAAGTTCATTTTATTAAGCAGAGAACCGACAGAGTCTGGTCAAAGTCAAGGAGCCACGGCCAAAGCCCCTGTCCCTTAGGTTTCTAGGGAGGAGCAGATGGCACCGGAGGCTGGGCCGGGAGCCCCACACCCTGGTGACTTTAACAAGAAGATGACAGTGAAAACTGCCACTCACAGGTTCACATATGCTGTGCTGTCTGATCAAACATGCATACCATGAACACATGTCTACACCATGATGTAGACATGCCACATTCTCAGACAAATAGTATCTATGCACCTTTAACAGTACATGTGGGCAAGTGTCTTGGATACCTTTGTATAGCTTCCATCCCACCTCAGGGCCCGAAGCAGACACTCTTAAGTGTTCTCAATCAAGCACACAGGTTCTCTCCTGAAGACACGGGTTAAACCACGCCCTTTTCTCCTTTTCCCCTGCTAAATACTCCTGGTCTCGCCTCCATGCATATCCACTCTTGTACTGTCACACCCCCACATGCAGACTGAACCACTTTCTCTCCCTGCTTCTTCTTCTCATCTCTTTCTCTTTCACAACCACCCACGCAGTAATCCTAGCTGCTCTCTCTTCCTCTCACCCACACACTCTGTTTCCTGGATTTCCACAGGCTCGGCTGTAGCCACCTCCCCAGTGCATTCGATGGGAAAAAGCAATCTCTTGCCTGGTGCCATCTCCAGGATAGTCTCTTGTCTCTCACCACAGGTCAGGGGAATGCCCTGATGCCCACAAAGCCAGGCAGAGGGATGGAAGGGGCCAGAGAGGATTTGTCTCCTCAGTCAGCTGACTGCTTGCACTCAGAGTCAGGGACAGCCTTAAACAGGAACATCTTTGGGTCTGTGCTTTAGAAAGCCGGCAACCTAAACACAGTTCTTGAAGACAGGTGACACTGGAGCCACTCTGTCTAAAGGAGTGATCAACGAGTGTGGTCTTCCTTCAGACTTGCTGGGGAATAACTAAGGTGCTGGTTAACCAGTCTCATTTCCAAGTCCACCAACCGCTCCCCACAGGATCTGCACTGGAATGTGCGAATATAGACTTTTAACAGCAGTGCTCGTGGTGTTCCCACTGAAGCACGATTGCCACGGCCTCTGCTGAGCTCAGCCTGGATGGTGTTTTGCAAAAGCTGGGGAATCAAAGCATCTCTGCCCTTGTTGCCGATAGCTAATTAAGTCAAGGGAAGACAACAGGCTGGCGACAGCCCTCCTTAAACCTCTCTGCTTAAGCCCCACCAAAGAAGACAGTTACTCTGTAGTTTCTGGGCTGGAACAAGTGGAGTGGGGTGTCAACGGTTATCTTTTGAGGGGACGGTGGAGGGGAGGGAAAGAGAAAGTGTCAAAGAGATGGCGGGGCATGGAAAAACTGAGTGAGAAAGAATTTAAGGGCAGAACTACAGAACTAGAAATACACAGTAAGATGAGGAAGCAGGGGCAGCCAAAAGTGAGGTGCGTAGAGAGAGAGAGCAGGAATCTGCCCGGAGGTGAAGCTTCAGCCACAGGGGGGGACAAGAGAAAGGGGGGTCGCACCCCGGGGGGCTGGCGCTGGGCGGGGCGCTGGAGGGGCGGCGCTAGGGCCCGGGGGAGCGCTCGGCAGGAGAGCGGTGCCCGCCCAGCGCCCGCGGCTCCCGCTTGGGTCCCCTTCAGCCTCTAGCGGCTAGGACCTGGCTTAGGGCGCTGAGTGGGCGCCGCCGCTGGGCGGGGTGCAGGGATCGCGGGGCGGGGCTCGCGCAGGGACGTAGCCAGGTGAGCCAAGGCGGCGGCGCCCGGGAGCTCGGGGACCGCGCACGGCTGCTGGAGGTGAGTGGGGGGGCTCGGGGCTGGCGGGGCGCCCAGTGAGCCTCGCCCTTGCCACCTGCGCAGCTGCTCGCACCGCCCCAGAGGAAGGTGGCGCATCTGGGCTCCAGTCCCTGTATTCAGGGTGACCTTTGCCAAGTTGCTTCTGCATGGAACCTCAGTTTCCCCATCTGTACAGTACAGGCTGGGGAGATCTCCGGGCTATCCAGCAGCTCGGAAACGGGAGGACGCCCTGTTCCGGGGTGCCACCTTCCCGAGTTGTGTGGGCTCCAGCTGTCGTGTCCTTCGCAAGGCTGTCGTTGTTGGGGGTGATGCAGCGCCCAGGCTCACTCATGGGCACCAGATCTAGCTCTAAGCCCCCGCCCGCTCCGGGAAATCCGGCTGCAGGACCCAGGAGCCTGAGCGTGAACGGACGTGGGCGCCTGTGGAGGCAGCAGGATCGACTGTGCCGGACAGCACCTCAGTTTCCCGCGGGAGGAGCGGCCCGGCAGAGGGGGGCTGCTGTAGTGCTGGTGCGCAGGTTAGCCACACTGCCACTCAGCTGAGACCTCCAGGGCCTGATCCCATCTGATGAAACCAAGAGCTTTATAAAGTCCCCCAAGGGACTCCTGAGTTTTCCTCGCCTGATTCTCACAGCACTGATATTCCATTCCCCATTTCGTTTAACTATCAGAAAGGGCCGGCTCCTTTCTGACACTCCACCGTGGAATGAAGGAAGGGGGGAGGTACCGCCTAGGGCCTTGGAAAGACCTCTGAGGAATCTAGGCAAAAGGTCTCCACGTCCTCGCTCAACCCCAAATTCTGGGCTGTACTCAGGATGGAGATAGGGACTCCTGTGCTCCACATCTGGGTTTTCCAGACGTTGACTAACAGCTAAGTGAGAAGCCGCAGGTGGCCCTAGAGCAAGTAGGATCCTGACGTGCCCCTCCCTTCTCCAGATCCCAGAGAGGGTAGGTAGGTCGGTGGCCCTGAGGGGGCAGCTGCACTATAGACCCAAGTACCACGGTGGTCCGAGGGACGGTCTTGTTGCTTTGGAAAGTGGGAGATGAAATTCGATGCTTGTCAGGAGGGAGGGTACAGTGAGCTAGCTGTCTTGCCTGCAGCCAGCCTGCCCTGTCAAGTGACCGAGACCGGGCCTCGATCCACGTAGGGGGGCTGGGGGGGGGGCTGAGGCATAAACTGAAGCTGATGACTCGCTCTCTCTCAGCGGGAGGCCGAAATCCCTGTCAGGAGCCGACCTGCCTTTGGCTAGTTCCAGCATCTTTCAAGTTTGGTGCTGGAAGAACTAGCGGCAAATATTTGCTGCTGGACCACCAAGGTTTCCAGGCCCCGATTTTTAACCTGCCCTCACTTTGCAAGCCGCACCCTACCTCCTGCACCCCTTTAAACGAAGTTAGAACCCACTCCGTGTTTGCACAATGAAAATCAGGGCTTTAACTCTTTAACTCTTTTCCCTCCTTAGCCAGCTTTGCCCTGTCTCCCCATCACAGTGAACCAAGCTTGTGGACTCTTTAACTGGCAGCCTAGTTCACGTTCATTTTCTGAGTTGGGGAAACTGTGGCCAGGCAGGAAGAGTTTGCCAGAGCCCTTCTGCAGGCAGAAGGCAGCAGGACCCTCTCTCCCTGGGGGTGGGGGTGGGGGACAGGGATGACATTTTAATGCAGGGGAGGGTCACAGCACCCTACAGCACCTGGAAGGCGGGAAGACACACAGTGGCCTTTTCTCTGTTCTCTAAGTCTTCAGGATTTGATTCTCTGAGCCCTTGCCAGGTGAGAAGTTCACACATCACAGGCCCCCTACCAAGGTTGCCTCCCCACAGCCCTGGGGCCTGGCCTGGGGAGGCACCTTTTCCTCTAGGGCAGCTCCTAGGTTTCCAGACATGAGCTCATCGAAGCAGTTGATGCCAGGAAGGGAGGGACTGAGGGGAAGCAGTCAGGGCTGCCCAGATTGGGAGACCATGGGCTCTAAGAAGCAGAGTGGGCCCTGTTGTCAAAGACTTGCAGGCTCTCTGCCCCATTGTGCTGAGGAAACAGGATCACAACAGTCTAGGGGAGATCAGCCAGGAGAGGATGGAGCCAGGCTGAACTCCCCAGCTCTATGGTGCCAGGCTGATCTCTGCTACCTGCTGGCTTGCCAAGTGACCTTGGGTAAATCCCTTGCCTGCCTGGGACCTCGGCAGCCCTGGCTAGCAATGAAGAGGGAAGGGTCCATAGGAGCTAGGTTATAGTAGAAAACAGGACAGAACAGATTCTCCCCATAGGAGCTTGTATATACATATACACATGTATATATACAGAGTACATACACATACACACATATATAGGGTTGGGCTTTTTTTTTTTCCCCCGGGATATGGTCTTACTGTGTAGCTCTTGCTGGTCTGACCCTTGCTATGACGCTCAGACTGGCACTGAGCTTGTGATCCCTCTGTTTTAGCCTGCTGAGTGCTGAGATTACAACAGACGTGTGCTGCCTTGCCTGCCTAGAAGCTAGCTGTTTAGTCTAAATTTTAAAATGACATTTATTTACTTGTGTGTGCATGTGTGTATGTGTGTGTGTGTGGCACATCATGTCTGTATGTGACGCATACATGCACATAGCGTGTGTAAGGAGGTCTATAGTAGTTGGTTCTCTCCTTCAGTGTTGGTCCTAGGGATTGTATTTAGGTCATCTCCTTTATCTGATGTACATACCATCTCACCATGGAAGCCTTTTGTTTTAATTGAATGAATAAAACAACCGAAGAGGGATGAGTACATCAATAAGATAATTTTTGAGGGGGCATAGCATGGAAAGAAGCCCTGTAGTTGGGATGGAGAGCAGGCGGGCGGGGGGGGGGGGCTCCTTTGTGGTTGGAGAGTGCTTATCAAGGTCCAGTGTGGCATGGAAGTCTGGATTTGAAGGGTGGTCAGGGCTTCTTGGAGGAAGTGGTACCCAGAGGCATTCAGGGCACTGGGCTGGGTGTGGGAGGATGCTGCAGGGGATGGTGGGTGGAACATGCTCAGAGCTGGGTGTGGGTGGTGTGTGTTGGTTGCAGGTTGTACCCACCAATCTACCCTGCTCCAGGCTTTCAAATGCAGGCCATAGGAGTTGGGCCTGAGATCTGGCCAGAGGGAGGGGCCAATCTGCCTCTGGAGAGGCTCTGTGAGTTAGGACAGTGTGTGTATAGGGCCCTTTGTGAACTGTTTCTGGACACCAGACACTGGGGCTCAGTTGCTACCCCGTGTGACTGGAGGAGGAGTCTACATGGCAACAGCCCCCAGGCCCTGTAATTCCAGAGGCTTACCCAAAGCCCTTTTTCTGGAATGAAAACCCTTCCCCAACTGGCTGCTGCTGACATTCCATCACCCTGGTTCATCTTTTCCATTCAGTAAGGCAGCCCAGGGTAGGTCTGTGCTGACCCTGCCCCGCCCTGCCCTGCCCTGTTCACCCCCCCTGGATGCCACAGTCTATCTGTGTGTCACCTGCTTCTCCCGCATGGGCTGGCCCATGAGTGCTGCGGTCAAACTTTGGGGTTTCATCTCTGGCTGCCTGAGAGTTCACGAGCACATTATGTAACCCCTCTGGACTCTTGTTTCCTCGTCTATAAAGCAGAGACAATGCTAGGCCTTGTACTGTTATGAAAACGGAGCGAGTTCATGGTGACTGCCTAAAAAATGAGCTACTACTTATTAATAGTACTCCCGTGTTTTGATCTCCGTTAAAATAGCAAGCCCTTGAGCAGATGGCCTCTTGCCTAAGACTCCTCGTATCTCCGTGTAAATTTCTTCTTCCCGTCTGGCCAGGGTGTTTTGGAGATGGCATGATGAGCCAGCACAATGGATAGGATCTGGATTAAGCTTTAGGGGTAGCCCATAGGCAAGTGGTCAGAAACAGTTAGATGAGGCCATGGTTGGGATAGTGGGCTGACTTGTTATCATCGTCGTCGTCATTGTTGTTGTTACTATGTTCCAAGAGCTCTATGAAACCAGCCTCACAGTTTTATGATTGGGAAACTGAGGCACAGAGCGGCTAGTTCAGTGAGCTCCAATATCATGTAGCTACAAACCCAACCAGTCTGACCCCTACAGACCTCAAGTTTTACTCCTGTGTAACATAGTCCAGAGAGGCCAAGACAGCTTCTCTCGATCATGCAGTGGAGTTGGGGGATGGGGAAGCACTGATTAAAAACTAGGCTGTCATGCGCATGAGGGTCAGACATGCCACCACTCAGCCACTCAGCCTCTGGCCATTTGGCTCCCAGTGCCCCAGATGCCTGGTTCTTCTTGGTTCTCCTGCTGAGAGCCTTATCCACCTCCCCAGGCTCTGGACCTGAATCCTGAATCCACGTGTGTGCTCAGCCACAGCCACTCCCTTCTCTCCCTCCTGCGCTTCTCTCAGCATCCAGGCAGATGGTGCTCTCATTGGAGCGTGGGTGGGCCTGAAGCTCAGCTGTTGGCTTCTAGCTGTGCCAAGGAAGTCTAGTGTCACCGTGCACTGGTTGTGTGGCCTCGAATGAGAACCTGTCCTTCTCTGGGCAGTGGGAGAGGAAGGGAATGAGTGGAAGCTCTTTCTTTGAAGCTTTAGAAATCTTACTCAGCTTTGTGCTCCCACAGAAAACCTGGCAAAACAGTACTGGGGACCCCACACCAAGAGGTGATGTGGTCTGTAACAGTCACTGAGCCTCAGGGAGCAGCAGAGGTCCCGGTCCAATCACCTCAAAAGTACTGTTCTTTAACAGCTTCACTGGTTGAATGAGATTGCATGGTGCCAGGGAGGAGAAAGCTTTGCAGTGAGGGTGTGAACAGTTCACTCTTCCGTTCTCTTCTCCCAGTCAAACAAATGTTTGTTCAACTGTAGACCAAGCACGGGAGGTATTAGCCAATGTCTCTGCCCTGTTAGGGCAGAGCAGACCGATATTAAACCAAACATGGAATCTGATGAGGTTGGAGGATACCTTGAGGACGGTATGGTGAGAATGTCACTCCCAGCAGATACTGAAGCTTGCCACCTTCAAGCATCCCACGTGTGGTCAGAAAGGCACAGCTGATGGGGCAAGGGCAGAAAGGACTCAAGGCAGGGAGAGCAGGGGACAAAGGCCCTGAGGTGAGAAAAGGCGTGGTGCCTCCAATGAGCCTTTAATGATGGCCAGTGAGGCTGGAGTGTTAGGAGGATGAGGCCTCCCAAGGAGAAGTGCATCATGGGGGCAGTGGAGATAGTCATCTGGTTCTGGAGCCCCAAAAGGATTTGAGGGGGATGCTGGTCTCTCTGGTTGCCTGCATCTTTTCTAGGATGGGTGCTATCAGTGGGCCCCACACCCAGCCACTTCACGGATGGTTGCGCACAGAGCATCTAGAGCTCTCTCTCTCTCTCTCTCTCTCTCTCTCTCTCTCTCTCTCTCTCTCTCTCTCTGCCTGGATCACTGCGGTTGTATCTGAATGGACTCAATCAGGGTATGGTGGTCCAGCAGCCACAGGTCAGAGCACGTCGTTATGTCCTTGGCCAGGCAGTTCAGAGTCGCCTGAAGCCAAAACCCTGGAATGTTGGTTCGGATGCTTGTGCTCTGAGCCAAGATCTGGCGAAGCCCGTTTCTTTGGCTGTTTCCCAACCTGTACCCTAGAGAATTTCTGCTCTTGAAGCGGGGTGTGTGGATACTGCAGCGGCATCACCCCAGAAGCTGGTTGGAAATGCCTGCATCAGCCCCCCCCCCTTGCACCATCCCCTGTGCTCCAGAGGAGAGAACTGTTCTAGGCCAGCCATTCTTAAACTTGGAAAGAATTAACATCTACAGAAGCTTCCTCCTTCTTCAAGGTTTTTCCGTATAATCTTCCCAGACCTCTCTCTTTTACTCCCTAAGAACTTGGCTGCTGGCCTCTAAGCACCCTGAATTCTCTGGGGCTCCTTTTCATGAGGGTGTGGAAATGTGGGCTAGCAGGGAGGGCAGTTGGCAGGCCACAGCCCTGTGACATGATTCTTGCTCGTTCCCCTTTGGTGTCCTGCCCTCTTCCCTTTCGGATCCCTGAAAGGGTAGCTGGTACTATTCTTAGCAGGTCAGGATGGGGAGGAGAGAACATACTGGTACATTATTTATGTCTCTTTGTCAACAGGATTGCATTCAGGGCTCCCAGGACATGGCCCTTCCAGCATGGCCTTCGTCACTGTTGTGACAAGCACATCTATTATGTAGCCCTGAGGTGAGAAAGTGCTTGGCACCAGGAAGGAAGGAAAACAGTTTCCCAGGACCCCAAACCTGGTGAAAGGTGTTGAGGAGCCCATACCCAGAAGCGACATGATCTGCAAAGGCCCCTGAGCCTGAGGAAACAGCTGAGCAGAGCCCTGACCTCGACCATCCTGAAAATCCCACTCCCAAATAATCACTCTTGTTGAGTGAGATTGCATGGTGTTACAGAGGGGAAAGGCTTTGCCATCAGACCTGTCACTCCCATTTAGGCTTGTCAACCTCGTGCTGGTGAATGGAATGTGAGATACAGTGGTGATGAACGCGGGATGTGGTTCAGTGGGTAGAGTGCTGGCCCAGCATGCCGAAGCCCTGGGTTCAATCCTCTGTGTCACGTAGCCTGGATGTGGTGGTACATATCTACAATCTCAGCACTCGGGAAGTGGATGAAGGAGATGTAGGAAGATGTTCAAAGCCATCCCTAAGCACACAACGAGTTTAGGCCAGCCTGAGATACAAGACATGTAATGCAGTTATATGTATGCAACATGTATGTGCACTGATAAATGGCAAGACTCCCTACTTCAACAAGCTAGTGTGTTAGCCAGAGCCCATGCACACCACCATTATTGATGCATGAGCCACAAGCCTGATGATGGGTACATTGTGTATATGTGACGAACCCTTGCAACAGGGTCGGAGTTTGAAGACTCTTACAGAGGCTCAGCAGATTCAAGGCTTGCTGAAGGTTTTCATAGCTCATGATCAGGTTGGTTAGGGAAAAAGGAAATGATTGTTTTCTATCAAATGCTAGCAAGTTAGGCCAGGGCTTTGGGGACCCATTGTGGTCTACATTAGTGAGAGAGATACTACTGTGCTGGAAGATTAACTGATTGAGATTATCCCGTTGCTAGGAAACCTTGAGTTGTTGAAGAAGCCACGTGGGTCAAGAGTTTTCATGAGCTTGGAATAAAGGCCGGTTACCCTGTGACTAAAGTCAAACTATAAGGGATGAGTGAGTGGGTCAGGCCAGAGGTGGCATAGCTTGGGAGGCTCTGCAGAGGCTCTGGCTGGAAGCCAAAGACTATATGCTATGAAATCCCGGGAGGAGAGATGGCTTCTCTGTGCCCCTGCCCGCTTCTTGCTTTCTATTTTAGTTTATTTTTGAGACAGGGTCTTGCTATGTATCCCTGGCTGACTTCAAATTTATGGCAACCCTCCTACCCGCCTCTACCTTCTGAAGGCTGTGGGTTCAAGCGTGTACCACCACACGCGGCCACTGCCTCTGTTTTCTAGTCTGTAGGATGATGTAACAATCCCTGCTCTGCCTGTATTTCTGATGAATGAGAAGTACTAGGGAAACTGAGTGTCTCCAGTACTTAGAAGATGGTCTATATTCACTTTATATCATTGTCTGTACACCTAGATCTTTTTTTTTTTAAACTAAGTTTTCTACTTAGCATACAAAATAGCTAGGTTTCATTATGGCATTATCAAACACAGCACAGCACATGCCACAGGTTCATACATGTCAGTGAACGTTGCTCATACCCATCCCATGTGATCATTTTTTTTTTCACATAGTGCATGCTATTGATTGTGGTTTTGGGTAATATTAAGGCATCATATGCCAGACCACAGTCTAGGCGTTTGTCTGTGTGTTTGCTAGCTATAAACCTAACTGATGGATTGTCGGGCTCCAGAAGCTCATTGAGTCTCTAACCTGGCTGTGTATTAGCATCCCTCAGGTGGACCCATGGGTCTAGACTGGAGCCCAGGAATTGATATATGGACCACTTACAAGTTCTGATCTAGGCAGGATAAAGAAAGGAACTTGCTGAGGCCTTACATGGCACTGGGTGCCAGGCTAAGGCTCTTCTACTCCTTAGCTGCCCTGATCCCTGCCCTGGAAAGAAGCCAGAGCAGCCATCTCCACTGATGATGCTGATGGTGGCTGCTGACCCCCTCGGTGCTGTGCAGATACTTAACGGGGCTAAGCTGTTGTAGAGGTGGAAAGATGGACATTGTCAGGAACAGTGTCATCTCCTGGGACACCTGGGACAGGTGGTGGTCTTATTGTATTCCCGAAGAGAGGTACTGACTGACAGTGGAGAGTCATGGGTTTCAAAGCGTGTCATTGTGTCACTCCTGGTCAGTCTCCAGCAGCGAGCACCTTCCCCCCCACCCCCCCCACAAGCATTGCTTGCTAACTCTGTCACCTAGAGAGTAGGTGGGCTGGAGGGACACATAACCTCCCACGAGGTATGTACTTCTTTCCCATGTGCTCATGGTAGCCTGCTGCATGAACACGGGGTTCTTCCACGGATATGCCTGCAGGTGCTCACGTGTCTCTGTCCTGCCCACTCTATTTACTGTGTGCACGACTGGGTGGGCTCCGTTGCGTGTCATGCAGATTTAAAGCAGGCAGAACCTCTGTGTGGGGGGGCCTGTGTGCAAGGGGGGATGTGCTGCCACCCGCTGGAGTATGGCCAGCATTAAGGAAAAGAAGGAGATCCCAAAGACAAAAAGTTAGAAGGCTGGTAGGAAAGGCAGTTTTCCTGTTTGCGTATGATATAGCCTGCCTCAGGACCTTAGCACGAGCTGTCCCTCCTCCAAGCCACTCTTCCCACCCCAGACGTCCAGCCCTCCGCCTCCCCCCTGGCTCCACTCAGCTTTTCTCTGTGAAGATGACGCGTTGATTGTCATGGCTGCCTTTGCAAGTCACTCTCCACAGGCTCAGAATTGCGTGCGTATTCATTATCTTGCCCCCTAACTAAAAAAAAAAAAATCACACATTTTGTGCTACTTTTCTTCACGGCTGTGGACAGTGTATAATTTGTGCAATAAATATCGGTTGAATTCGGGAGTCTGCACTACGTATGCTTGGTTTCTTTAAATTGTCTGATTATCCTCTCCCTAAGACGTGGCGTGACATACCCGAGGCCAAAGGCTCAGCGTGTGTTTTCCGGGACGCATTTGAAACTTACATAGATAGCTATGAAGATGTTAAGAACGGGAGTCCCACCCAAGACACTTGGCATCTATTAGAGGTGAGAGGCACCGTTCTCTGGCAAGCATCGGACAGTGTGCGATCCCCAGTTTGAGGAGCTGGGTAAACTAGGTACAGGAATTAGCTCGAGGCCACCCAAATGCATCAGGACAGACATCAGAGTCAAGCGTCCTGACCTCCCGTGTTCTTCTGTAGTTGGAGGAAATGAGAAGGAAGGACTGGTTGACTTGGCAACTCTGGTAGGACTCCTGTTAGGTCCAGGGTGCAGTTAGGCCTGGAAATTGATGAGTGGCATTGAAGTGTGTGTGGCTGGGCCAGCAACTTCTAGCTCTCTGGAGTCCTGATGCCTTCTTGGGGATACATGTTCAGCCAGAACCAATCTATGCAGGCTGCCTCTTCCCCACTAGGATTTTGGACCTGGGGGCGTACCCTTGGTGGGCCTGGCAGGTGAACTGTTCTTTTCTGCTATGGTACTTTGACTAGGGGTGGCTTCTAGGGTCTTCTGGGCAGTGGGAATGGGTGGTGAGACTACACTTGGTTGTAGGCCGAACAGATGCTGGCTGGGGAAGAGAGGCAGAGGGGGTGAGGCACTAAGAGCCCCAGCCTTGGGAAGGTTCTCCAGAGCTGGCAAAGGCTGGAGTTAACTCCTGCACGAGTGATCAGGGCTATAAACCTTAGAGCTACTCTGCATCCCAGTTGCTGAGCAGTGGTAACGAAGCAGATGGTCTATTCTTGTTTTACACACACACACACACACACACACACACACACACACACACACACACACACACACACAGTGGGGGGGAGGGTGCCATTACATAGACCCGTTTGCCACCACTCTTAGCTACTTAGCCTTGTTTTATTAAGGAGGGAGCTGAGACTCACTCAGAGATGCAGAGATTTACGAAGGGTGGATGAGTGCTGACCTGTGGCACAGTAGGTGGAAGGGTGGGCTACCTGGAGGAGGCACTAGCTGAGAGGGTGGAAGTGTGAAGGCAGGCGCTGGAGATCCACCGTTGACTTTCTAGCCTAATGCCATAGGGAATGCTCCAATCCTTCAGAGCCTCGGGTTGTTTATCTTTAAAATGAAGGTAAGAATCCTTACAGCCTACAAGGATAAAGTACAATATTGGAGGAATGATTATGCATATAGGAGGAAGACATGGTTTATGGATGTGGTGTATGGACGGCTACTTGAGAAACCAGGGCACCTAGTTCCTAAAAGGTTTGCTGTAGTGGCCACTGTGGCTGCCATACCATAGGGACTCCCAGCACCTGTGACCAAGCTGGAGCCCCAGTTTGGTCTTCTATCCTCTGCAAGTGAGAGGCAGCCTCAGGCCCCATCCCAGAATAGGCACTGGGCAGAGCTGGGTTCCCAGAGCTGTCTACCCCAGCGAGTAGCCGGAGTGCCAGCATGCTTGTGCCGTCGCTCTCATTCCTCCTGTGTTTTTTCTCCCGGGTTATTTATTTTTCTGAGAGGAAGGAATGTGGAGAATTTACCACAGGGCTGGCCTTCATTTTTTTTTGTTTTTCGGCGGCACAGCAACATCTTCTATATGAAGGAAGCAGCAGACACAGATGGCAGAGTGGAGGTGGCAGAGGATCCTGGCTGACTGGGACGGAGAGGTGTGGGTTATATAACCACAAAGAGGCCCAAGGCAGATCCCGCAGTGCATGTGGCCCAGGGCAGAGCCTTGAAGTTCCCGGGCTCCTGTGAAATGCTACCCGGCCCACTGCATGCAAACTGGACTCCAGGCAAGCCTGCTGTCATTTTTCTTCATTAATGGTTTCTTCTCTCCTTCATGCTTTGGCCCATGGGGGTAGGTTAGGGCCAGACTACCTTTGAGTCTTCTAGTCTCTGGAAACTGTCCCTGGTGCTTGGAGCATCCTTCGTCTCCTCTTACACAAACCTAAGACAAATGCTTTCCTCTACAGGAAGCCTTTGGACCGCTTTAACCTGATCTCCTCCTTCTCTGTGCTCTCTCGGTATCTTGTGGAATATTCTTCTCCTCAGGTTTGACACAGCAACTTGAGGTTTCATCTCCTGTCCCACCCCCGGGTTTACTGTTCTTTCTTCAATGTCCCCTCACTCTCTAGGGACCACTCATTCACTCTCCAGCCTAGAATCCAGAAGAGTCTGGAATTGGGCTCTAGGGCTGAGTGAGGAACACATGAGAATGTGTTGCATGTGGGGGGTGCTAGTCCTTTAGTCCACACATACTGAGCCCTACTCCTGATAGCTCTGCCCGGGGTTAAGGCACTTAGCAAAGCTATGGACAGGCCTTGGCACAGTACTCAGGAGAAAGGCCACCTCTTTGTGGCCTAGAGTGTGGCAGGCCCTGGATATGAGCAAAGTTCTCTTTCCTGTTCTGGCTCGTCACTTCTCTGTCTCTGGTCCTTTGTGTCTCTGGGGTTATGTGTATGATCCGTCTTGTGCTCCCGAGTCCTCCAAGGGACCTGATAGCCTGCAGGGCAGCCTTACCTCTCTTACAGGTTCTTGTCCTTCTAGGCCTGAACTTGCCTGACTCTGGTTACCATTTTAATTTTTTTTCCTTTTTTTTTTTTTTTTTTCCTTTTTTGAGGTAGGGTCTCCCTGTGTCACCACTCTGACCTGGAACTGGACATAGACCAGGTTAGTTTGGAACTCATCAGGCTCTCCCTTGCTCTGCCCCCACAGGGGTAGGGTGAACGGTGTGAGCCACCATGCCTGCCCTGTTTTGTTTGGGTTTCAACATTTTTTTATTTTTTTATTTTATGTGTGTGGGTGTTTCTGCCTGCATGTATGTCTGTGCCCAAGTGTGTACAGTGCCCATGAAGGCCAGCCGAGAGTGCTGGGTCTTCAGGAGTCGGAGTGACCGGTGGTTGTTAGCCACCACATGGGTGCTGGGAACCAAGTCCGGGTCTTCTGCTAAGCAGCAGGTCCTGTAAACCTCTGAGACACTTTTTCTAGCCCATTCTTTTTCTTAATAATTGATCAACTTTGTTGTTGTTGTTGTTGTTTGTTTGTTTGTTTTGTTTTTTGTTTTTTCGAGACAGGGTTTCTCTGTGTAGCCCTGGCTGTCCTGAAACTCACTTTGTAGACCAGGCTGGCCTTGAACTCAGAAATCCGCCTGCCTTTGCCTCTGCCTCTGCCTCCTGGGATTAAAGGCGTGCACCACCACGCCCGGCTTGATCAACTTTGATACCAGGTCCCACTCTGTAGCCTTGACTGGCCTGAAACTCATAGAGCCCCACCTGTCTCTGTCTGTCTCTGTCTCTGTCTCTGTCTCTGCCTCCTGAGTGCTGAGATTAAGGGTCTGCACCACCGTGCTGAGTCTCTTGTAGCCCAGCATGCCTCAAATCTACTGGATAGCCAGCCAAACATGACCATGACCTCATTCTGCTCCTCCTGTCTCTGGCTTTCTAATGCTGAGATTACAAGCATATGCCACCATGCCCTGTGTCACACAGGGCTAGGGGATGTATACAAAGCCTTTATGTGTGCCAGACAAGTGCTCCGCCTGGACCTGTCTCTCCATCCCTCTGGCTACCATTTCTAAAATTCTGAAATCTACCCAGTATTCATTAGAGATCTGGCCAAGGCAATCTAGAACAGGCAAGAGGAACGCCATGACAGCGTTCTGCCAGGACCTTGCAGCAAGGCCTTGGTCAACCAGAGGTCTGCAGGGTACCTTTTACCTCAGAGACAGCTGCCATCTGAGCCCAGGGCCAGTCTTCCCTCTTCTGTCTGTGCCTGGCACTTTCGGACAGGAGCGTGGAACCAGGAGTTCCTGTAGAGCTCTCATCCTTCTGCTTCCTATGAGGCCTCTTCCTGCTGTGAGGCCTCTGGGTCTGACTGAGCAGAGGATGCTGCTGAACCTTGGAGGGTTGAGTGGGGGTTTCCTGGATGGAATGGCAGGATTTAGAGGTGTGCTTGAATATTCTCTACAGGTGGAACTCCAAAGAGGGCTTGGGGATCAGCCTCCCTGCTCCGCATACACTCGGTTCTATCTCTTGGCAACCATGAGGGCCGGGATGTGCTAGCTAGTCTTCAGTGCCTTTCTCCTCCTTTCTAAGTGGCCATCAGAAGCAGTCCTTGGTGAACTGCTGCGAGGATTTGGGGAGAAAGCCTTGAGCCTTTGTTTTCAGCATCTGGAGCTCAGCAGTCAGTGACAGCTGTCATTGTCACTGAGGGTGTGGGCAGAGAGGAGTGAAGGTGTGAAGCATATGTAGCCCTGCCCTCAGGCCAGGGCGACTGAAGACCCAGACCCTGGATGTCCTGAAACAAAAATATTGGGAGGGTCACCCTGTGTGTGGTCCACAGCTCGGTTTCCAACTGGCCATGTGACTTTTCCAAGCCGCAGCACCTCTGCAAGATGGGTCTTTTCTGAGGTAGAGGTGAGGTCACAGGTAGCCTCAGGGCTGCCGCTGCCTTGAGGGTGAAGCACGGTCCTGTCAGAGTCCCTAGAGGACAGCAAGCCCTCCCTGAAGTGCGACTGCTCCACAAGTCATGATGCCCTGGGCTGTGCAGAATGCTAGCAGGCAGGGAAATCTTCAGGGAGGGGCTAGTCACATTCAAATTGGGCCAGAGGCTGGGGGCATGGGACACATAGGATGGGAAGGAGAGGGTTCCAAGTGGAGAGGTTTGTGCATCCCTGTTTCCTGACAGGACCTCTCTCACAGGCAGGAGCGCGGGAACCGGGGAGCTGTTGTTCTCAGTCATTGCTAAGGACACAGAGAGAAGGTGAGGACCGCTCAGGCAGGCTTAGCCGTCAGGACCCAGGACCGTTGAATGCCTGGATGAGGAAGGAGGGCCATTCTGGCTCTTCCTTGGTTTGGGGCTCTGAGCAGGAGGAAAGCATAGGACTGGGAGGGAGGACTGACTGGTGAATCTGGCTGCGTGGGGTGGGTTGATTGGCGGGGGAGAGACTGGGGGTGGAAAGGCCATTTAAAAGGCGGTTGCAGAAGCGTTTTCTTCCTGATAAAGAACTGGGCTGAGTCAGCTGTGGAGGAGAGAAGTCATATCTAGCTCCTCCGGGTACTGTCAAGGTGGGATTTTTTTCCTCTCTCTTCATCGGCCAGGAGCTCAGCTGCCTGTCCCAGAGGCTTTGAGAAAGAGGCTGGTCGGCAGAGCATCTTGGGGAAGCTGGGCTGCAGGGAGGACCCAGTCAGAGTGAGTAAGCGCTCGGGGAGGGGGGAGCTTTGGGGTTTGGGGTGTGACTCAGGGCATGTGGCAGCCCCTGCGTGGCCTGTTTTCTCTCCCTGTACTAGGAAAGAGGCAAATGGGGACTTCTGTCAGCCCGTTAGCAAGGCTAGAGCTGGCTGGCTCTGGGGACCCCTGCTCCTATCCCTGCCTGCCCCTTCCCACCCAAGTGTGGTTTGTGCTTCTGGCATGGATGCACCCCTCGGGGTCTGTGTCACTTCCCTGTCTGTAGGGAGGATGTGAGGCTGGGCTGGCAAACTGGCTGGGTTATTACTCAGACCCTCCTCATCTTCCTGCCCCCCTCCACCCCCCTTCCCATCCCCCCTCCCCCCCCCAAGCCAGAGGTTGTGTGGTGGCTGGGACATTGGGTCCTTCCTGAACCCACTGGGGGGCCAGTTTACCCAGCCTGTTTACCCAGCCTGTTGCCAAGGCTCCCAGGCTGTTACAATGGGCTGCCTCCCCGTCAACCTCTGTTCCCACCTCTGACTCCCACCCTCCCCACTAGCCTTGCCTGGACACTCCCATTGACGGCAGTAGTGTGGAGTAACATTTCCTTGAATTCTCACTGTCCTGACCTCTCTGGCCTCTCCTCCCTGGCCTCAGATCCCCTCCCTTTTCTTCAGACAGGCCTGGTGAAGGGCAGAATTGGGGAGGCTGCCTACAGAAAGCAATAAGGACTGGGACTTAGAGAGAGGCCTTATTCCTGCTACAGCAGGGCCGGGAATTTATTGATGCTAGCCTTATGATCTCCCTACGCCACCAGCATTCCATACCCTAGCATCCATTTCTGCTGGGGTGAGAATAAGGTCGTCAACTCTCCTCCCGAAAGAAAGAAAGAAAGAAAGAAAGAAAGAAAGAAAGAAAGAAAGAAAGAAAGAAAGAAAGAAAGAAAGAGGGGGCTGGTGAGATGGCTCAGTGGGTAAGAGCACCCGACTGCTCATCCAAAGGTCAGGAGTTCAAATCCCAGCAACCACATGGTGGCTCATAACCATCCTTAACAAGATCTGACACCCTCTTCTGGGGTGTCTGAAGACAGCTACAGCGTACTTACATATAATAAATAAATAAATCTTAAAAAAAGAAAGAAAGAAAGAAAGAAAGAAAGAAAGAAAGAAAGAAAGAAAGAAAGAAAGAAAGAGAAAGAAAGGAAGAAAGAAGCGATAGCAAGCAGCAGAAGGGCATTGATGGGGTGAGGAGACAGGACTCTGTAGACATCTTCCAGGAACCTTACTGGAAGCTTCCTTGATGCCCCTCCCACTGAAGCTCTGAGCTGGAAAGCCTATTGGTCAGGACCTCTCACTTCCCAGTCGGACTTTCTGAGTCCGGAATCCCAGCTCTGCCACTTAAGGTTGTTTGGCACTGGGCATCTCTGAGCCTGGCTGTCATCTACAAAATGGGGGGAGCAATGGCAGTATTATCCTATGGGATTGCCTTGTGGGTGAAAACAAAACAAAACAAAACAAAACCCCAAACTGATGAGCATGCAGTGCTGTACATGAGCCATGTGAAGCCTGTACCACAGAGTCTCTACAGCCTTGAGGCAATGCTCTGCTTTGAGCCTCTCCTCCACTCTGGATCTGCCCTGTCTTACCTGACTCCTGGTAGCTCTTCTCGTTGTCTACCCTCCAACCTTCTTCGAAGGCCTGTATGATTCAGGGCTGCTGTCTAGAGCTCTATGTAGGCCTTCAGTGATCTAGGCTAGGAAAAGGGGCATCATGGCCTGTCCCACAGCCAGGCTGTGATGACTGCTGCTGCCTATGGCCCTGGCTCACCTCTGAGCTCTCTAAAACCAAGAAGCACACTCATAGACAAGTTTGCTATAGGCAGAGGTGACGTTGGCCTAGGAGAATTCAGTTGGAACACCCCCCTGCTGCCTGTAACATGGGACTCCGGTGTACCTTTGGTTGGTCAAGTCTTGCTCTACCCCAACCCCATGTTTGTGCAGGGTGACAAAAAAATTGTCATGGTAGTCGGCTGGGTTGGCTCCAGACCTCCTGTTGAATTTCTTTTATGTGCACTCTAGCTGGCCTGGGGTGCAGGACTGTTCTAGAAGGGAGGCTCACTCACCTCTGGCTCTTTCTGCCATTCTTCTTGGAGCTTAGGGGCAGTTCTGAGCTCACAGAAGTTGGGGGAGGGTCATCTAGAGCAAGTGAGACTATGACTAGCCTGGGTGGAAGTCAGCAGTCTGGGTCCTGGGCCACCTCCTCTTTGTGACCCTTTGTTTTCTGAGCTGCCTCCCAAGCTGGCTTCTCCCCAAGGGCCTTTCACACTGGCATTGGAAGCAAAGGGGTTCGGGAGTAGTGTGTATATGTGAGGCATGGGGGTCGGGGCACACAGGACTGAAGCAGGAACGTTAAGGAGGAGGCAGCAGTGTGCAGGGACATGGAGTGGACTGGATGTTCAAACCCCAGATCGCTCTCTATCTGACTTACCCTGTGGGATCTTGCCAGCCAGAATCCTGGCTCTCTGCAATGGGAAGGTAACTCTGTGCTGTTGGATAGCTCACCTTACTCTTCAGGTCTTTATTTTTTTCTCATCAACACAAAGTGCACAAGAGCAGATTGTGCCCTATAGGGTGGCAGTGAGAGTAAGGCGCATGTAGCATGAGCCTAATCAGTGTTAGCTGCAACTGCTACAAGTGTGTCTGAAGCAACATTGGTGGGCTCTGGGTCCCGGGTCACACGGGATGGGTTTGCCCCTGTGAATCTCTGCAGGACTGTCAGGTTGCAAGGTAGAGCTGTTCGCTGGTGTGTGGCTGGGGGTTGGGAGTAGAGCAGAAACACACTAAGTCCTGAGCCCATGCCAGATGGGTGTGTAAATAAGTCTTGCACATGAAGGGGGCGTGGTTCTAGGGCGCAAGGATTGTGTGGAGAATTGTACCGTGACAGCCAGCCACCTCCAAGCTGCTGAGACTCTGTGGTGCTTCTCCGTGACTCCAGAGTCCCCCGATGTGCATCTTTCCGGATCCTGCTCTATGCTATGAATGAAATGTGCTTTGCAGGATAAAGATTGGGTAATGTCTGCCCCCGTGAGCAGAGTCGGATCACAGTGGCCTGCAGTTCCTGGGGTAGCATGGGCCTTCTTTGCCCTTTGCCCTGGACTCCGTGATGACAAATCCCTAGTCCTTATGATCGCACGGTGACCCCCAAACCTTTCTCAGCTAAGGAGCCCGTGACTCTGGGAGAGGATGAGAGCTTGCCAAGACCACAGGGATAGCCCAGCCAAAGAACTTGGCTTTGGGCCAGGAGACCTGTTTCAGAGCAGAACGGAGGAGGGAGACGCTGCATGGTCCAAACATTTCCTAAAGACTTTCCTGTGTGCCTGGAAGCCTCATCTTCAACTGTCTCAGGGGAGTGGTCTGGCTAAAGCCTTCATGATTTACAGAGGAGGTAACTGGGGCGGAAGAGGAATAGCACCAGGTGTTGGGGTATAGGTGGGATACACTGTGTGCAGGGGGGGGGGGAGCTACTACCCCTGTAGTAGATGGGAGGATGGAGCCAGAAAGCCACAATGCAAGGATTGTGTCTGACCTCCATGGACCTCTCTGCTGACTCCAGCATAGGGGCCAGTGGACTTTGCCCTGGGATACTCTCTGGATCTCAGTGTCCCTATGTATAAAATGGGATACTGGGCTACCAATCTCCTTTATCAAGGCGCTTCCATCTCTCAGAGTCCACGAACTCTGAGCCAGGCTGGCAGGATGCCTAGAAAGACTGTCCCTGGAGACCCATCAGCCTGTCAGGGCCAGGGCTAATTAGGGTGAGTTAGGAGGGAGGGCAGGGTCAGATTCCTCAAGAGCTAATTAGCTTCCCACAGTGGGGGAGGGGTTTTCTCAGCCACTGGGTAAGCTGTGACCCTGGTCATAGGCTTGATCCCTCCAGCTGCCTGTGACTCATCGGTTCAGGCGTCTATTTGTTTATTCATTGTTCAAGAGCATTGAGTGCCCAGTGCGTGCCAGCTGGGCACTGTGGACAGAAAGAAATGATTACCTCACTTAATAGGAGGCCGACCAGTGACCTCTGTCCCTGCCGTGTCCCACGGCTTCTTTCCCCAGAAGGACCTTGAGCACAGCTATGGAATGACTCAGCCTTTGCCACCGGGAGCTATACAGCCTTGGGTCTATCAGGAATCTCTGAATGTCTTCACACAAGTTTTCTTGTCTGCACTCTAGGCACCCAATGACTGCCTCTCGGTGCATTTGGGAAGACAAGATGAACTGACACAGGGGGTGTCCATTAGCCCAGAGTGTCACTTGGCTTATGTTAGCATGTACAGCTTTTTAAGTAATTATCTTAATAATAATAAAAAAATGGGCTGGGCAGTGGTGGCGCACACCCTTGATCCCAGCACTCGGGAAGCAGAGGCAGGCAGATTTCTGAGTTTGAGGCCAGCCTGGTCTACAGAGTGAATTCCAGGACAGCCAGGGCTACACAGAGAAACCCTGTCTTGAAAACAAACAAACAAACAAACAAAAAACAAAAAAAACAAAAAAAAAAGAAAAGAAAGAAAGAAAAAGAAAAAAAGAAAGAAGGAAAGAAAGAAAAAGAAAAAATTGGGGGAAGGGTGTCGAAGAAACTGGCAGCGTGGTCTCTTGATTTGATGTGTTATAATCGGGCAGGGACACAGTTACTTTTTATGTTCTTATTTTTTAGAAATAAAATGTGTTAATTAATTAATTAATTAATTTACTTTGAGACAGGGTCTCTCTATTGTAGTCCTGGTTGTCCTGGAGTTTGCTATGTAGACAAGGCCGGCCTAGAACTCACAGAGATCCTCCTGCCTCTGCTTTCCCAAGTGCTGAGATTAAAGATGTGTACTGTACCACAACGCCCTGCATATTAATGTGTTTTCAGAAAAAGAAGTCTCAAGGCTGGGGAGATGGCTCAGTGGTTAAGAGCACTGACTGCTCTTCTGAAGGTCCAGAGTTAAAATCCCAGCAACCACATGGTGGCTCACAACCATCCGTAACGAGATCTGATACCCTTTTTTTTTTTTTTTAATTAAAGATTTATTTATTTATTTATTATATGTAAGTACACTGTAGCTGTCTTCAGACACTCCAGAAGAGGGCATCAGATCTCATTATGGATTGTTGTGAGCCACCATGTGGTTGCTGGGATTTGAACTCTGGACCTTCGGAAGAGCAGTTGGTGCTCTTACTCACTGAGCCATCTCACCAGCCCCTGATGCCCTCTTAAAAGGAGTATCTGAAGACAGCTACAGTGTACTTACATATAATAAATAAATAAATAAATATATAAATAAATCTTTTAAAAGAAAGAAAGAAAGAGAGAAAGAAAGAAAGAAAGAAAGAAAGAAAGAAAGAAAGAAAGAAAGAAAGAAAGAAAGAGAAGTCTTAGGGGCAGGTGAGATGGCTCAACAGGTACAGGCACTTGCTGTGTAAGCCTGGTGGCTGATTTGAATCCCAGAACCCGTGTAGAGGTAGAAGAAGACCTGACAAAACCATCCTCCGACCTCCGCATGTGTAACACGGCACATGCTTCCCCACACAAATAATGCGAACGTTGAAATACCTTGAAACTTAGTAGCACCTTTCTATAAAATATCAAGCAAATGACCAAACTCTCGGTTTGAAAGGATAAAGGACCCTCAGAAATGCATACATAAGGTGTCCTGGGCTTTGCGCCCTTGGGAATCTTTAGGTGGAACACTACTCTCGGGATTGGGGTCAGAAAGGTAAACGTGCCTTTGGAACAAGGCCTTTGGAGCTGTGCTGGAGGTGAGGAGATGGATGATCCGTCAGGAGATAAGCAGCGGGTAGTGAATGCTGTGCAGGAAAAGCAGAGATAGGATAGGCGGCAGGAAGGTCCCTCCGGGGAGGGCGTGCTGTCGGGGAAAGGATAATCCCAGCAGGTATGGGCCTTGCTTAGCCTTGCCTTCCTTCCTCTTCCCCTTCTTAGAGAGACAGAGTGATGTGAGAGCGGCCAGTGGCCAGAGGGACCGTGGGAGATGTAGTTAGAGGCACGACTCGTTTGGAGTATTTGACTGTATTACAACCTTCCAGGGCAGTCCAAAGAGATGGACAGGCGATCCCGCCGGACAGCCAATCAGCTTCACCCTTGAATCTTCATGACCTCTGATTCTAGGAAGCTAGAGTAAAGATCAGATTTCAAAGAGATGTGGGAAGGCATAGTGACTGATGGTCTGTCTGTATGTCCATTTGCTAACCAGGCCTGTGTTCTCTCTGCAGCACTGGGTCGGAGCACAAGCTTCACCGAAAACGACCTGAAGGAGGCCAAGGCGAGGAGCCAGCAGATTGCAGCCCAGCTGACCACCCCTCCCAGCTCCAACTCCCGAGGGGTCCAGCTCTTCAACAGGCGCAGGCAGAGGGTGAACGAGTTCACCTTGGAGAGCCGAGGCCAGAGGTCCCCAAAGCTCAACCAAGAGGCCCTCCAAACAGGGCGTCCTTTGAGCCCCATAGGCCATGCCCCGGGGTTTAATGTGAAGCCTACGTCTCCATCAAAGCCAGGCTCTCCAAAGCACCCCAGTTCCCAAAGCCCCAGCCGAGGGGTCGCTGGCCACATCATGGAGGGGTACTCAGAGGAAGCCAGTCTGCTGGAGAAAGTTGCCAGCGAGGAGGAGGAAGTGCCCTTGGTAGTTTATTTAAAGGAGAATGCAGCCCTGCTGACGGCCAATGGGCTACACCTATCGCAGAGCCGAGAGACCCAGCAGTCCACACCAAACCCTCCCGACACTGAAGGACCCGGTCCAGCTGCAGATATTAACCAGAACCCGTCCTCCCCCAATGCCACACTCACCACACTAACCTCTAGCAGTCACCACAACCAGCCCACCGCTGATATCAATCAAAACCCTCCAGCCACCATCACCCCTGCCTCACAGAATTCATCCGAGGCACAGTGTTCCCAGAATGGCACACTTGATTCCAAACCCCGCACTCCGTGTGCTGATGATGGGCAGCCCCCGGTGCCAGCAGAGGAGGTGAGATCCAGCATTCTCCTGATTGACAAGGTCTCAGCTCCATCCTCTGCTGCCAGCACCTTCTCTAGAGAAGTCACTCCCCTCTCCAGCTCGGGGCCACCAGCGCCAGCGGCAGATCTCATGTCCAGCTCCCTGCTTATTGACATGCAGCCTAGCACCCTAGTGGCGCCAGCAGAACAAGAGGTGCCTGGCCATGCAGCTGTCACCACGCCCACTAAGGTGTATAGTGAAGTACATCTCACACTAGCCAAGCCTGCATCCGTGGTCAACAGGACCGCCAGGCCTTTTGGGATCCAGTCGCCAGGGACCAGCCAGATAGAACAAAGCCCCATGATGGGAAGACGACAGTTTGGAGAGAAGGCCTGGGCTCCCCCGGCTAGCAGTGTGGCGGATAGGAGTCCCCAGCCACAGAGGCACATAATGTCCCGCAGTCCTATGGTGGAAAGGAGGTTGCTTGGGCAGCGAAGCCCGGTCTTAGAGAGACGGCCCTTAGGAAACTTCACCCCACCCCCCACCTATGCAGAGACTTTGTCAACAGCCCCCGTGGCTTCTCGGGTTAGGTCTCCCCCGTCTTACTCCACTCTGTATCCCAGCTCTGACCCCAAGCCTCCCCATTTGAAGGGTCAGGTAGCCCCTGCCAACAAGACAGGAATTTTGGAAGAATCTATGGCACGCCGAGGCAGCCGGAAATCCATGTTCACTTTCGTGGAGAAGCCCAAGGTGACCCCGAATCCAGACTTGCTGGACCTAGTGCAGACAGCTGATGAGAAGCGGAGGCAGAGAGACCACGGGGAGGTGGGCATGGAAGAAGAGCCCTTTGCCCTGGGAGCCGAGGCCTCCAACTTCCAGCAGGAGCCGATAGCTCGGGACAGGGCCAGCCCTGCGGCAGCTGAAGAAGCAGTCCCGGAGTGGGCCTCCTGCCTCAAGTCACCCCGTATCCAGGCCAAGCCGAAGCCCAAACCCAACCAGAACCTCTCGGAGGCCTCAGGGAAGGGGGCTGAGCTCTATGCCCGCCGCCAGTCGCGGATGGAGAAATACGTCATAGAGTCTTCAGGCCATACCGAATTGGCCCGCTGCCCTTCACCTACTATGTCCTTGCCTTCATCCTGGAAGTACACCACTAATGCCCCTGGGGGCTTCCGAGTGGCATCCTTAAGCCCAGCGCGGACTCCGCCTGCCTCTCTCTACCACGGCTATCTGCCAGAGAATGGAGTCCTGCGCCCCGAGCCTACCAAACAGCAGCCATACCAGATGCGGCCTTCCCTCTACGCTCTGTCGCCCGTCAAGGAACCTGCCAAGGCCTCATCACGCGCCACCTCATCACGCACTCCATCACGCACTGTCTCACCTCGAGCTGCCTCCCCGGCCAAGCCTAGCTCCCTGGACCTGGTGCCCAACCTGCCCAGAACAGGCCTCCCATCGTCCCCTGCTCTGCCTCGGCCTTCCCGCTCTTCCCCAGGCCTCTACACTGTCCCAGTCCAAGACAGCCTCCAGCCCACTGCCGTGAGCCCCACCTACAGCAGCGATATCTCCCCCGTGTCTCCCTCCAGGGCGTGGTCTCCTCGAGCCAAGCAGGCCCCCAGGCCTTCCTTCTCCACCCGGAATGCTGGGATCGAGGCCCAGGTGTGGAAGCCTTCCTTCTGCTTCAAGTAACACATCCCAGGGCCTGTCTTGTCCCCTTCTCGGAGGGCCAGAGAAAAGATGTGGCAGGATATATAGCTCAGGGTTTAGTGAGGAAGATGGACACTCATGGTTTAAGGTCTGGTGTTGACCCTAGATAGCTATGTGACTGTGGGTGGACCATCTCCCCTCTCCGAGCTGTAGACAGAGGAGCTTAGACACCACGTCAGGGTGATAAAGGGGATCACGGAGAAAGGAAACCCTCAGAGGGTCCCCATGAGCAGAGTCTTTCACTGGCCTTGCAAGCTTCAGAGATGGGAGTCTGATGGCAGTGTCTTGCTTGGAGAAGGCCCAGAGGTGTCCTCATGGGGACTTCTGGAACAGACAGCCTTCTGACCCCTGTGCATTTGCAAGCGCTGAGTGTGCCTTACTCATAGGGCTCAGACTCCTGGCCTCTGGTTTCCTGTTTCTGGATTTTCGCCTTCACTGGGTGTTTCTCCCCCCCTCGGCCTTCTGAACGTGTCCTCTGTCCTCCTCAGAGAGCTTTGCCTAGCCCCACCTCCTCTCCCGAGTCCTCTGCTGCCTGTGGACTTGGCTCACCACTCCTCTCTGCTGCCTGCCCTCCTGCTTTCTGAGACTCTGCTGCCTCCGTGCCCTCTCTGGGACCTGACTCTCCACAGAGAAGGAAACGCCTGGGCCCAGACCTCAGTCCTGCTTCCAACTGCCTTGCCCTCACTGTTCTGGGGTGAGGGACATCCCCGGGGAATCCCTGAGAAGAGTGTCCTTTAGAAAGCTAGGCAGATGTGGATTGCTGCTAGGAGAGTGACCCTTTTGTGACATGTTGACCTCAGGCAAGATCTCCCTGGCTGAAAGAAGCCACCTCGATGCAAAGGCTCAAGGTCCAGGGAGAGACAACAGAGGAATGTCCTAGACTCGCCCACACCTCCTCCATTTGCTGGGAGGAGCTTTGGCCAATTCACTTCCTTTCTAGGTCTTAGCTTTCCCATGTACACAGGGTCTTCTAGTTGTGATAATCACTCAAGATTGAGAGAACAGGCTGGCACAGAAGCAAGGAGACTGTCATAGAGTAAGAAAGTGGACAGGATGCTACTGAGGGACAGAGAAGTTAGCTTTGCTGAGAGCGGCCTGGGGAGGTAGGGTTGGAAGAAGCTGCTGCAGCGGCTATAGTCAGAAGCCTGGGGTTGGGCCAGTATAAGCTTGGGACCCACTGGTGACAGTGGGAACATGGCACAGTAGCTCAGAAGAGGGACAGAAAAGCCTTGGACTTAGATCTAGGTTCTAACAGAATGAATGTGCTCCTCGGGTCTCAGACTCAGTTTCTCCATTCATACAGAGGGTATAAAGTCAGGTAGCCTAAGCTCTCCCACTCCCTGCCTCCCTTTTGACATAGTACAGCCACCCCCACCCCACCCCCGCCCCCGAACTAGCCTTTTTGTGGGGTGAGAATACAGATACAAGAAGACAGACACATTTAGATGGAATCTTCCCAAGACTTGAGGCTAGGACCACCCACTTCCTCTTTTCCAGCCCTATTTCTGGGATCCCAGAGGGGCAGGGGTGGTGGAGGCGGTGCCCGGACTCAGCTGAGTGCAGTTTGAGCTTTAGGCTTGTCTCCATGGGAACAGGAGGAGTGCCTTGTCATCGAGCTCATCCGCACAGAAGAGGGGGGAATGCGTGGGGAAACTGAGTGAGCCTCATTCCTCCAGGCCAGGTCTTCCCAGAACAGAGTCAGCCTCTAGTAGACCCTGCTCTTTTGCCCCTGGGGCAGGGAGGGTTGGCAGTGGAGGGGCCCATCCTCTATCCTGTAGCTCCTGCCGCTGCAAGGCTGAACTCTTGGTTCCTGCCTCCTGGACTCAATACACTCTGTCTCAAATCTGTCTTGCTTCTTTCTTCTGCGCTGTTGCTGCCGTGGGCTGGGGCTCCCTCTCTCCTCCCTGATCAGGCCCGGGAGCGAAGTGGAACTGCTCGGCTGCTGTGTGCGGATGGAAGTGAGGTTGTGTCCCTGTGTGCTACTCCACCTGCTGTGTGTCTGGATCTGTTGGGTGTCAGCCGTGTGCTGCCCGGGAGAAGAGGAAACTTTCTTCCCCTTCTTTTCTGCATCTGAGTCTAGCCCAGATTGTGTTGAGGACAGAGAAACCACACTGCCCTATGACCCAAATTGGTTTGGGGTTTCATCCATCTGCCCATCTGTCTGTCTTGTCTATTTATTTATTTATTTGATAGGATTTATTTATTTATTTATTTATTTATTTATTTATTTATTTATTTATTTGATAGGGTCTGTAGTTGAACTCATGATGATCCTCCTGCCTCAGGTTCCATCCATCTGTCCCTCAATCTGTTTATTTATTTATTTATTTATTTATTTATTTATCTATCTATTTATTTGATAGGGTCTATAGCTGAGCCTGGCTTGAACTCATGATGATCCTCCTGTCACAGCCTTCTGAATGCTAGGACTAGAATCATGAGATTCCACACCTAGTTCTGTGGTTTACTATTTGGTTTATTTATTTTTATTTTTCTATGTTTTTTTATTTTTTTATTTTTTGAGATAAGATCTGGCCGACCCAGAACTTGGTAGGTAGACCAGGCTAGCCCTGAACTCACAGAGATCCACCAGCCTCTGCCTCCCAAGGACTGGTATGAAAGATGTGCATCAATATGCCTGGCTCCGATTGGCTGGCATGCCTGATCCTCCCTCCTTCCCCCTCCCTCTTTGAATAAGTGGGATTGAAATGTTTTCCATCAGAACACTCACTCTCCAGTCCCCTCCCCATCTCCATTTTATCTATATTGGACTGTTGGCCACATTCATCACTAGCCCTGCCTGGCTCCCTTGGTGGAGAAGAAAAAAGCTGGTTCCTGGAGGCTTTGCACAGCCTCTGCCTGTCTCTGACCCTGGTTTCCCCTCCTGTTCAATGACAGGGTTGTAGGAGGTGCCCTGGGCATTCCATAGCCTCTGACACTGCCATATTGTCAGATCAGCTTTTGTCCCCACCCCATGGTGCATAGGCCCTGCTTTGAGCCTGTGGTGACTGGTTGCTACGTTCTTAATTTTTGCCCATTGCATTTTCAAGGAGTCAGGTAGACACAGTGCACTGAGTTCTTTGGCTGGGGGTGACCAGTTTTGCTCTTGTCTTCCTTTCTGTATTGTGCATCCTCTGCTCCCCCCACGCCTCACAGTGAGTCCTGAGACATGGCAGTCAGCATGAGGTCAGGCCTGGCTCACCTCCACATTTCTGACCATGCCCAAACCATGTCACTTCACAGTCCTGCTTGAGTCCGATCACTCCTTCCGCTTGTTGGATCTAACAATCCCCTGTGATCACGAAAGACAGAGACAGTTTTTTTTTTTTTTTTTTTAAGAGATTTTTAGACAGTTCTCACAGATCCTTCAGGCACATTAACTAGGGCCAGGTATGTTGGCCCATGCCTTTGATCTCAGGAGGCAGAGGCAGGTGGATCTCTGTGAGTTAAGCCCAGCTTGGTCTACATAGCAAGATCTAGGACAGCTAGGGCTATATAGAGATGCCCTGTCTAAGACAACAATAAAACATTTGTTGACTGGCTTGGGCCATGAGCTTAAGGCAGCACTCATTATATAACGGGACAAGCCTGAGCCCCTGCAATTGGCTTCTGGATCTGAGATTCTGGTCTTAGCCTCTAGTCCTTCCTGTCTAACTCTGGGGAGAGGCCTCCCTTGAAGCTCCTCCCCACAAGCCTGTGTTTCCCTCAGGTGACCTGGCTGCACTCTGGGGTGTGTCACACACAGAGAACAGCTCCTAGGAACTCTGGCGCGCGCGCGCGCGCACACACACACACACACTCACACACACACACACACACACATAAGCCCTGACCCTGGGAATAAAGGTGGGCTGAGGCCTTGTGCTGATTCTTAACTTGCTTCCCCATAAGCTCGGGTGTCCTTGAAAAGGTTATCCAGCATTACCTCCCACCAGAAATGGCCTCTTCTGACTGTTCCTAATGGTCCTTTTTAGTGAAAGGATACGGAGGTTGGACTAACCTGGAAGCTGCTTTGGTGTGATGGGAGAACACATACCTTCGGTCTCTGTTGTTTCTTTTTGATTGGGAGGGACTAAGTTCTCCACTGGTTGAAAGGATAACTGGCAGATGAGTGTCTGGGTCAAAGAATGGATCTTGTGGGTGATTATAGACTTTGGGGTGAAGTCACTGACTGGATCCCATAGCTTAGGACTGAGATGGATAGACAATTGCTAGCAAACATGGACTCAACTAAGAGACCAAGCGACTACTGGAATATGGGTGAATAGCTGGACAGTTTAAGGTGTGTGTGTTTAGCCTGTATTCCCACACCCTCCACTTTCAACCCCCTTAACACTGTTAAAGCATCTTGTGGTGTTTGAAACACACACTCCACATAGACACTAGTGGGTGGGAAAGAATACACTGGACTGTTAATTACACATCTTGGCTTTTTTGTTGTTTGTTTTTTTGTTCTTTTCGTTTTTTTTTGTTGTTGTTTTTTGTTTTGACAGGGTTTCTTGGGGCTTGAGAGATGGATCAGTGGCTAAGAACACTAACTGCTCTTCAGAGGCTCAGAGTTCAATTCCCAGCAACCTTATGGTGGCTCACAAATGTCTATAATGGGATCTGATGCCCTCTTCTGGCACGCAGGTGTACATGCATATAGAGCACACATACATAAAATAAACCTTGTGGGATGGGAGGGAGAGGGTTTCTCTGTATAGTCCTGGCTGTCCTAGAACTCACTCTGTAGACCAGGCTGGCTTTGAACTCACAGAGAAACCCCCCCTTCCTCTGCCTCCAAGTGCCTGGCATGAGACTATATATATATATATATATATATATATATATATATATATATAAGTTTTTATATATAAAAATAATATAAACGTTAAATTAGACATCTACATTTTAAAGTAATTAATACAACTGTATGGTTCAACACTCTAAACAGACATAGAAAGCAGTAACTTAAAAAGACTTGTTCCCACCCCCCTGTGGCTGTGTGCAGTGTCTGCCAGCCCCATTCCTTAACTTTTTCCTATATCTTTCCCATCTCTCCTTATGGTATTTTGTTCAGCAGTTCCCTCCAAGAAACGTATTAATGCACGCTATGTTCCTTCACACGAGTTTTTGTTTCCAAAGCAAACAGGGGTTAACCCCAGATAGCAAAGGCTTTAAAAACTTCTGCATTGAGTTGAGCCACCTGAGTGTTTTGTCTTGACTTCAGGCACTACCTAACTTTGTTGGGTTCCTTTCCTATCTCCGAATGATGGATAACCATACTCGATCCTTTCCAAAACCCTGACTCTGGAGGACCTGACACTAAACCTTCCCCGTCCTCTCTGCTCTCTCCCCAGGACCGCCCGGAGAGCCTGCCCAGGTCCCCGCCCTGGACGCCGGCCGCTTCCCGGCCCCCTAGCAGCCTGGACGGCTGGGTGAGCCCGGGCCCGTGGGAGCCGGGCCGCGGGAGCAGCATGAGCAGCCCTCCGCCGCTGCCGCCGCCTCCACCAATGTCCCCCTCGTGGAGCGAGCGCTCCGTCTCCCCGCTGCGATCGGAGACCGAGGCGCGGCCCCCCAGCCGCCAGCTGCAGGCGCTTCTGGCGCGCAACATCATCAACGCGGCCCGGCGCAAGAGCGCCTCCCCGCGGCCAGCGCCGGGGGAGACCCTGCGGCCCTTTTCCCCGCCGCAGGGGCCGCCGCCGCCGGCGCGCATGCGCTCTCCGCAGCCAGCCCGCCCAGCCGGCAACTTCCGCGGAGCTGCTTTCTCTCCCATCCCGCGGAGCCCGTTGCCCATCGGGCCTCCGTCCTGTGCAAGTCCCCGGAGTCCTCAAGCCGCGTCGTCCAGGCCTTTTCCCTACCGCCGCTCACCCACAGACTCCGACGTGTCTCTCGACTCCGAGGACTCCGGGCTTAAGTCGCCTGGCATCCTCGGCTACAACATCTGTCCTCGGGGCTGGAATGGCAGCCTGAGGCTCAAGCGTGGTAGTCTCCCCACCGAGGCCTCCTGCACCACCTAAAGTTCCATCTCCGCCCCGGGAGGGTCGATCCGGAAGAGGCACTAAGCTTGGGGGGAACCCCAGCACCGAGATCCGAAGGGTCTGACCTCATTGGACAGCTCTAGAGAAAAAAGGGGTCAGGGAAGGAGAGCTCTGGGCTTGGGGGCCTGTCCGTCAAACTTGGGTTGTAGCCCTTGCTTTGTCATTTATTTGTATGGCTCTGAGGAAGAGCCTCTTGTCTTTGACCCTTAGCTTTGGCCAATGCAGTCTCCAGACATCTTCCCTTTCCTTCCATACACGCGTGCCTTAGGGGAGGCAGCTAAGCACAGAGCCATCGACCTTCGTCATGCCAGACTTCCATGCCCCTTCCTCCAACACTGCTCTCCGCAGCCTGGCAAATGAAGTGTGTGTTGAAAAGAACCTAGGCCATGACCCAGGCCCGGGCCCTGGCTTGACCGGTCGGCTCTTGGCACCAAGTCCCAGGCGGGAGCAGCTGTTTTCCATCTCTTCACAGACTAGCTCTATTTTTAATCTAGTGACCTTTAAAGAGATCTCCCAGGCAAGCTCAAGGTGCCCTGCTGGGTCCCTCTGGGGAGAAGGGGCTGGAAGATTCTCCCCAGGCACTGCCATGCTGCGTCCCTATCCCCCCCCCCCCAGCTCAGGGTGTCTAGCGCAGGGTGGCCAGCGCAGAGCAGAGAGTAAAGTTCCCTGGGGCTATGGGTCTCAGGAGCCCCAGACCCCTGTTTTTCTGGGCTCACTGATGGCTAGTTTTAGGTTTCTCAAAACTGGGGAGAGACGAGAAGGCAGTCTAACATGGCTACCCTAGTCTAGGGCGTGTTACCTATTTGAAAAGGGGTTCTTGTTGCAGGATAAGCAAACCATGGCCAGGGTGCATAGATGAGACTTAAGTATTGGGTGGAGCTGACTCCTGACCTCTGAGGATTCTTGAAATTCACTCCATAGTATCAGAAATCGAGGGGGTGAAGGGGGAGGTTCACAGGGCTCGAATTCTGAGATAAATAAACCTGGGTGGGAAGTATGCCAGTCCCAGTGGCCTTAAGGTGCTTCTCCCCTTAACCCCAGTGATTCTGATTCCAGTCCCCAAGAGTGACTCGGGGAAGAACGGCTGAGTTTTGTGGGTTTCATAGTCGATGGATGATATCCCTTGAAGGTTCAGAGTATCAGCTTCAGAATTCAGAGCCTGGGGTTGGGGGTGCTGGAGTTAGATGAGGCACAAATATATGTAGGTGGAAAAAAAAATACCAGGATGTTGTTAAAGGTAAGGGATGATGCAATTTGGGGGTGATTAGTAGATTTGCCCTCATATCAGGGTGATCTAGAGCCCCTGAGTAAGGCTAGGGGAAGCTAGGGTCAGGATGGAATAAAGTCAGGGTTGGAATGGAGTGCATCAGAATAGAGGGGTGATCTTGGTAGGTTCCTGTTGCCCATGGGTTTGAGAATCGGGCCCTGGGAAAATGAGAGAGTACTCAGCTCCTACCTGGTGCAGCATCCCTTGTAGTTACGGAGTCCCAAGCTAGGGATGCCTCCCAGAGAAGAGACCTTATTAGAAGTCTAGCTCATGCTGTGGCACACATAGATCAGCTTCTACCTGCAATTCCTCAGAGAACCAGGAGGGGGCAGCTTTGAGAAGCTACAGTTCTGTTCCTGCAGTTGTCATTAGTGACTGCCTTCTCACTTAGCTGGTCTTCTCTAAAACCCACCACAGCTTGCCTGTATCCTGCCTCGTGCCTCTTGTAGAATTCAGAGCAATAAATGCATCCTGCATTCTTGTGCCTCCTATTCGTCTTTGCCTTTCAGGAAGCCTTTTCCTTCTTTCCAAGCGTGCGCCCGTCCACAGAATATCTGAGACACATGGTCTTGGAGCTTGGAAATAAACAGTCATAGGCACAGATGGGAAAACTTGGGACCAGAGAAGTCCTTGGATTAAAGCCCAGGTTCTGTCATTGATTAGGTGGGTCTGAGTAAGCCATTCCTTCCCCATGTCTCAGCACCCCCATCTGAGTGACAGGAGGGTTGATCTGAATAGTGTCTGCTACAGGGTGCTGTCGCTGGAGTGGGCAGGGCCAAGCTGAGTCAGAGTCCTGTGCCCTGGTACTACTGTCTCACTGACGTTGGGATTCCAGGATGGGAGGCAGATGTTCCATGTGAGTTCAGACAGTTATAATGAGATCAGGATCACCGGGGTCCTATTCTCTTCATGGGCCAGCTTTGGCCCAGAGAGAGGGATTGTGTTCCCACTTCCAGTGAGGCTATCCTTTAGATCAGTGGTTCTCAACCTGTGGGTCTCAGCCCCTTTGGGGGGGAGTGTCAATCGGCCCTTTCACGGGGGTCACCCAAGACCATCAGAAAACATATTTACATTACAATTCATAACAATAGCAAAATTACAGTTATGGGGTAGAGACAAAAATTATTTTATGGTTGGGGGGAGGTGTCACCAAAACACAAGGAACTGTTTTAAAGGGTTGCAGCATTAGGAAGATTGAGAACCACCGCTCTAGATGCTGGCCCAGCAGAGATTGGCCTTAGCAACCCAAGAGGCAGAAAGCTGAGTTTGTGAGCAGATTCCAGGATGCTGCCTCAAATGGTGTCAGAAAGGCCGACTGGGACCATCTGCACTGATAGAGCCAGGTGCTTGCCACCGTGGATCCAGGGAGCTCATGCAGTGCCCACCCCTCCCTGGGACTGACTGTGTTCCTCTAATAAATCATAACTTCTGTTGGAACCTGTCCTGAGTACAGTCAGTACCTGACAGCCTGCTGGTGGCTTTACCCCCTCACCTCTTGCCCAGGGCTCAGTGATGGAATGAGCTTACCATCTGACCCCGCCTACTCCTTCCCTCAGCTTCCATTTCCAGACCCTCTCCAAGTTTGTGGGCATTATCCAAGTGCTCCTCAATATCCCCTGCTCCTCTCCACCCCTTCTGTCCCTGCCCTTAGCCAGGCTACCACACAGTCTCTCAGCCTCTACTCTGGCCCCCTTCAACCATAGTGTATAGCAGATCTGTCTCAGGAAAATAACCTGATGATCACCGCCACCCCACCAGCTTAGCCTCTTCATCAGCCCTTTATAACACAGTTTCCGTTTGGAAAACGGGTCCCTGCCCACCTGTCTCAGCCCCAGCGCCACCCTCAGTCCCAAGCTCTGGTCCTCCCAGCTAACCCCAACAGTCTTTGCAAGAGGCAGTCCTCTGCCTGCAGGGTCCCTGGCCCCTCCACCTGGTGAGTTCCCATGAGTCTTGCATCGTCCAAGATGCAATGTCAACGCCTCCTCCTCTGGGAAGCCTTCCCAGGCTCTAGGCTGAGCTGGCACTCTGTTCCCAGCTCCCTGAGTTCTCTCGGAGCAACGCTCAAGACACAGCACCAAGACTGTTTTACTGGTTGGAGTCTGAGCTAGCTGAGCTCCTTGAAGATAGAGTCTTGGCATATTTGACTTTAGCCCCTGGATAGAGGCTCGGAGAATATGAGAAGAAAGCAGGGAGGGAGAGAAGGAGAAAGGGAGGTAAGGAAGGCATGAGAGAGGAAAGGAGACAGGGGAAGGAGGGAAGGAGACAGCGGAGGGAGGAAAGGAGGGAGGGAGAAAGGAAAGGAGGGAGGGGAGAGGAAGGGAGGAAAATATATTGGGGAACAGTTCACTCATTTATTTCTCCATCTGTCCACACTTCATTCAACCAGCAAACATCTGTTGAATTTCTATGGGGCCGTAAGCTTGGACACTAGGGACATAACAGTTACCAAGCTTCAGCGAACGCAGCCAATCCCCGGCATTCCCAGGTGACTGAAGAGTTCTAATGTGGATGTGTGTAGCCAGGGGGTGCAAGCCCTTCTGTTTGCAAGGGCCCGCTGCCGGGGCACCTGTCTTCCCCAGAGCCCAGTGCTTTAAGCATCTGGCCCCGGCTCCTGTTGCAGCCCGAAATAAGGCTGTGACCCACGGACAAGACAAGAATGATTCTTGTCAGCTGAAGGCGGCACTGGCTGTAGGGCACACCCTGCTCACTGACTGCTGACCTGGGAGACTGCAATAGACACAGGCCATAAAACTCCAGCTCCCCGACTGAAGTGTTAATCTTGGGGGTCTGACATTTCTTCCCATCTACTGTGGCCCCACCAGGTACAGGCATCATTCTCTCCTCTTTGGGAGCTCTTGGGACCTAGGGGGAGTGGGTGGAGAAGATAAGGTGATTTTTAGGGCCTTGCAAGCAATCTGGGGAGTCTGGGCCTTACAGAGGCTTAGGGACTGCAGTAGGAGGAAGGGAGTTATAAGTTCCAGAGTCCTGGACATTAGGTGGGAAGGCTGGGGTTAAAGGTAAGGGAGAGGTAGGCGATGTCTCCTCTCAGCCTGCAGAGAAACAACTCCCTGAATATTAGAGACCTTTTTCAGATCCTGTGAACATTTATTTGGAGGACAGATCTGACGGTGCCGTTCTAACCCAGATAAGTCTCAGTTGGTTCTTGTCAGTTATCTTGTGACCCTAACCCTCAACTGTGTGCGGGCATGCTCAGATTTGCATTCAGTTTTAAAGGTCCACAGATGTCCCGAAGCCCATCCCTACCGTTTAGTCCAACCAACGTTTAGTTAAATTACAATGGGGGGAAACTGAGGCACAGAGCTGGCAAATTACTTGTCCGTACTTACAGAGAAAGTCAATGAAGCGTATTAGACCCAATTCAGTGTTTTCCAGGATCCTATTGGGTATGGGGACACAGGTGGAAGATGGAAAGACCTGAAAGCCATGGAGGGAAGCTGAGAGAGGCAGGCAGGGACGAGAGACTGAAGTTGGAGTTCCCTTTTCTGACCCACATTAAGGAAACTGGGTTGGGGGCTCACACACGTTCTTTGGGGATTGCATTTGTCAGCTGGCTTCAAGATTCCTGGGAAGCATTAAGAAGTGAAAGGGAGGGATGAAGGAAGGGTAAGAGAAGAGATGGCAGGTAGGGACAGTGGAGGGCTGGTGGGAACAACTGAAGTAAGACAGGTGGGCAGGGGCCAGATTTGCAGAAGGAGAAAGCTACAAAGGGTTCTGTAGAGGTGGAGCTGGTAGAGTTGAGCGGTTTTACTGGCATTTCCCTGCCAGAGCTCTGCTGCCATGGAAGTAGATGAAAGATGGAAGATAGGGGAACCGGATGCGATGCATTTGCCCATCTTATTGAACTAACCTCGGAACCAAGTACCAGTGCGAAGACCCCAGGGTAGCCCTGACCTGACTCATGATCCCCAACCTCTACCAGCCTCCAAGTAGAGCTCTTAGGTGAGCAGGTGACAATTGTGCCCCAGGTCCCACCCACCCCACCTGGAAGCCCCAGGCATGGGGACAGACCCTAGGAAGAAGCCCTTAAAGAGAGAGACTTCCCAGTAGAGTAGCTTCTGATTTGTGTGGCCACCTTGGCCCACAGTCTCCCCCCACACAGAAACAAACCTTAAATGCCCTCCAACTCTAGTCTTTGCCTGTGACTACGGTCAGCTCAGGGCTGGGGCTGGGCAGCAAAGACTTAGAGGAGGTCTCGGGACAAGAAGAGGTTTCCCGAGCCATTTGTGGGAGTTTCTCCTCCACAGGATGATCCCCAAGGAGCAGAAGGAGCCAGTGATGGCTGTCCCCGGGGACCTTGCTGAACCAGGTAAGATGGATCCAGCTCTTTGTCTCCCCCAAACTCTTTCCGGTCTCAGATTATGGCCATTCAGGCCTGCTGACCCCAGGGCTGGCAAGCAAGTGTGGGTTTCACAGCAGCCCCTAGGCATGTCTGTGGAGTATATCACTGGTCACACTCCTGATACTCCCTGGGGCTTTTGTGGGAACTTACCCTGTCTTCAGTACAGCTGAGCATCCCAGACTGGGCCTTGGTTCCAAGACCACCTTGTACCCAGCCCTTCTCTAAGGCTAACATGAACTCCAAGGATTGGTCCCGGATTCAGCTTAAATGTGGGTCCCACTCGGGCCTCAGGGCAGGACAGGTAGCCCAGCCTCATTTCTAGGAATAGGATTTGTGGGGCATGGAGGGACTGGAGGGAAGGTGGCTCAGCTGGACTCAAGCCATTTTACTAAAATGCGTCTTAATTTTATGAAAAAAAAAATCACCCCAAAACCCATGCTCAGCAACTTGACAAGGTACCTTTGAGCACTCTCGCTATAAACATGGAGTTTATTAGGGCACGTCAGATATTCTAAAAATTAATCCAACTAAGGTGGGAGTGACAAGTTTTCATGTGGTCTTAGTGGTTCTGTGTGGCTGCTTAAAATCCAGATCGATAGCATCAGCTCCTGGGACCATGGTTTGGTGTGGTCGTTGGGGGTGGGGCCCACATCTTTTGGATAAGTGCCCAGGTGACTGGCCCAGATGGCAGCAGAGACACTCTGATAAATGTGTACTCCAGAGCTCCTTTGCTGCTCAGTCAGGGTCAGAGACTGAAGGACTCAACAATTATACTGTATGGCTTCATTTTTAGAGATTTTTTTTTTTTTTTGAGACAGGGTCCTTTATATCTCAGGTTGACCGCAAACTTGCTATAGGGCTGACAATGACCTTAGAGAGTGCAGTGTGTGTGTGTGTGCATGCGCGTGCGCGCGTGTAGGGGGAGTGTCAGGAGGCAGGTGGATGAGTGGGTATGTGGATGTGTGTGCACACAGAATCCAGGGGAGGACATTGGGTTTCCTGATCTATCATTTCCAGCCTATTCCTTTGATACAGGATATCTTAGGGTTTTACTGCTGTGAACAGATACCATGACCAAGGCAACTCTTACAAGGACAGCGTTTAACTGGGGCTGGCTTACAGGTTCAGAGGTTCAATCCATTATCATCAAGGCGGGAACATGGCAGCATCCAGGCAGGCATGGTACAGGAGGAGCTGAGAGGTCCACATCTTCATCTGAAGGCTGCTAGCAGATACTGACTTCTAGGCAGCTAGGTGGGGGTCTTAAGCCCACACCCACAGTGACACACCTACTCCAACAGGGCCACACCTCCTAATAGTGCCACCCCTGGGCCGAGCATATACAAACCATCACACAGGGTCTTCTGCTAAGCCTAGAGCTAGGCTGACTAGCCCACAGGCCCACAGGACCGTTCTGTCTCTGCCCTCCAGCAGGGCTGGGGTTTTAGCTGTGCTCTGGGATACAGTATAATAGTTGAGTCCTCTGTCAAGTACTGATGCTTACACTGGAAGACTCACGCAGTGCATTTTATGCCTCTTGTCCATGGAGTCAGTTACAGACTGACTCTCGCATGGCTAAAAGAGTCTCAAAGCCCACCCCAACAATGACACACTTCCTCCAACAAGGCCACACCTCCTAACACTGCCACTCTCAGGGCCAATCATATTTAAACCCCTATACCACCAAATATATTAATGCCATTTTAAAATTAAAAGTGGCTCCTGAAAAGCAATAGCAATCACTAAGCAGTGGCGGCAAACCCTTTACTCCCAGGACTCGGGAGACAGAGGCAGGCAGGTCTCTTAGTTTGAGGCCACTTGGATCTACAGAGTGAGTTTCAGGATATCAGGACCACACAGTAAAAAAACCCTGTCTTGAAAACCCAAAACCCCAAAATAATAAATAATAAATAAATAATAAAAAATTTTTAAAGAGGCAGTAACAATCAAAGCACTTATCATTATTGCTGGGCTCTGTGGGTTAGGCACGCTGTTGGAAACCTTTATGTATTCAACCGAGCCACAACAGCTCTAAATTACATATTAGCATCCCAGTTCTACAGACAGGAAAGAGGGCTCAGAGGAGCCAGGTGGTTACGAATGCTATGCAGCACAGCTGGGGTTTGATTGTTGGTCTCCCCGTCTCTAGATTCACTGCTTCTATTGTGGTTTTGTAAATAATTTATCCAGTTACAATATTCAGACAAGTGCCCAGAGAGGTGGTTCAGTGGTTAAGAGCACTGGCTGCTCTTCCTGACAACCAGGATTCGGTTCCCAGAATCCACAGGGGGGCTCATGACTGTTTGTAACTTCCGTTCTAGGGGATCTGACACTCTCTTCTGGGTTCTGTGGGTATTTGTATGTCTGTGGCACACAGACATACATTCAGGGAAAACATCCATACATAAAATAATTGTTTTTGAAAAATTCAAAACAAAACAAAACAAAACAAAAATACCCTTGAATGGCTTTGAAAGCCCTTCCTAATGAGACAATTGGAATAGATTGACCACTGTCAGCATACTGGTGAAAAATTTTCTCCTCTACATTTTTATATGAATGCAGGTACATGGACCATGGTCTCCTGACCAAGCCAGCTCAGTCATCAGGGTCTTGAGGGAGGGAGTGAGGACTGAAAAGAAAAAGACAATTGGCCAGGCGGTGGTGGCGCACACCTTTAATCCCAGCACTTGGGAGGCAGAGGCAGGCGGATTTCTGAGTTCGAGGCCAGCCTGATCTACAGAGTGAGTTCCGGGACAGCCAGGGCTACACAGAGAAACCCTGACTCGAAAAAAAAAAAAAAAAAAAAGACAATTGGACAAGTATGTGTGCCACATACTCCTTGTTCTCAAATATTTTTTGAAGGAATGACAGACACATTCCCCTTCCATTCTAAGTATGTTAGGAAGTCCACTGAATGGAGTGGTTGGTGGCACATGTGAATGGCCTGAGCGTCTAGTGCTGCCTCCACTTGTCTCTGCAGTCTGTGCACTCTCCCACGCTGTGAGTTTGACGACACCTCCCCTCAACCCCTCGCTAGTTTCTACTACCACCTCCCACATCTTTGTCTCCTCGGGTGCTGGCCTTCTTTGTTGTCACCAGGAGAAAGGTGAAGCGGCTAACACAGAACACCTGCTCACACCTGTGCGATCCGGTTCTGCAGCTGGGCTGAGGGCACCTGCTCTCCTCATCGAAGGCTCAAGAACACTCCTTCATCACCTTTCCTCCCTCTCTTGCATCGCCAGCTCTTATCCATGCCCTTCATGAAAAACCCCTCCTTCCTGATTCCACGGCTGCCTGTGGCCACCGCCCTGCAGAGCTGTTGGACATACTTGGCTAACATTTTTTACTTTCCAAATTCCCAAACTGAAATGGAAGTAGGATACAAGCCCCACAGCCCTCCTTTATTATTGGTTCCAAAATTAACTCAGAAGAGCGTGATACTTTCCCTGAAGAGCATGTCACCACCCCCTCCCCAGATTCCACAACCAGAGGAAGAAAAATAACAGTCCCTGTTTGTCACAAAAAAATATTAGCAGTAATAATTTAGTGTTCGTCCATATTCAGATTTAACTTGATAATTTAGTTTAATTTTATAACTGCATTTCGAAGTTTCTAAAGTTTTTAAGCTGGACAGTAGTGGCACACACCTTTAATCCTAGCACTTGGGAGGCAGAAGTAGGCAGATCTCTGAGTTCGAGGACAGTCTGTTCTACAGAGCCAGTTTCAGGACATCCAAGGCTACCCAGAGAAACCCTGTCTCAAAAAAAAAAAAAAAGCACAATTTTTTAAAGACTTATTTATTTGCATTTTGGGGGACAAGGGGTGGTGTTTTTGTCTACATGTATGTGTAGCACATTCATGCAGTTCTGGCTGTGGCCAGTAGAGGGTGCTGAATGCACACCAAACACTGCTCTGGAACTGAAATTTCAGACAGGTCTGCGCCGCCGCCTTGATGGTTTGAGGAATTGTACCTGCGTTCTCAGCAGGGGCAGCCAGGGTTCTTAAACGCTGGCCCGTCTCTCCACTCCTGTTTGTAGTTTTAATCAGGATCCAAGTGAGGTGCATGGTTCTTGTTCTGTTGCTATATTTCTTAAATATTATTTAATCTAGAACAACTCCCTTTCTTTTCCTTCCTTCCTTCCTTCCTTCCTTCCTTCCTTCCTTCCTTCCTTCCTTCCTTCCTTCCTTCCTTCCTTCCTTTCTCCTCTTGTTGGAAGAAACTAGAGAGCTGCACAGCTGCACTCAGAGAACATTCTGCATCCTATTTCTGACTCATCACCCCTTTATTCCACTGTCCGTTTTCTCTTGACCCCTCATCAGCCACACTTTCACAGGCAAATGCTCTATGGACATTGCTTTAGTGGAGTTTACCACTGGCCCAGCTCGAAAACTCCAGGTCTCGTCAGGTTTGCTACGTCAGCAGAATTTGACTCCTTAGGCTGCCCCTTGTCTCTGAAGTCTTTCGGGAACCCCTTCTCTCTGTTTTTGCCTTGCTGGCTCCCCTAGGTTTCCAGGGTATTTTTCTCCTCCACCTAAACTGAGCAAAGTCGTTGGTTCTTTGTTTTGCTTTCTCCCTGATCTCATTCAGCCTGCCGGCCAAAAGTGGCATTTATTCACCCGTTGACACAGGAGTCTTTTTGTCTGGTTTTAATATGTATATTTCTGTGCTAGAAGAGATTGGCCTTAGGTCTTTCACTTGCTGGGGAAGTGCTCTACCACTGAATGGCACCCCCACCCTGTATTAGATGTTGAAGACTGGCAATGTTAGCTAAGAAGTCCACATAGCACCCTCTCCGACCACCATCCTTAGCATGCCATCACTTTGTCTTCCAGGAGATTTCCTTTGTTGGCTAAATATATACTTATGCCTTTTACCCTTAGGTAAACACAGGCAAAGGGGATGGGGCCCAAACACTTAAGGGCAGTCAGCAACCCTGAAAATCCTCTGATTCTAACCCTGAGGAGAGAAATAAACATAATGTTCTCCATTGAAAAGCAACATGAGGGGACCGGAGAGATGGCTCAGCTCTTAAGAGCACTGACTGCTCTTCCAGGGGTCCTGAGTTCAATTCCCAACAACCACGTGGTGGCTCACAACCATCCGTAAAGGGATCTGATGCCCTCTTCTGGTGTGTCTGAAGACCGCTATAATTGTACTCATATGCATAAAGTAAATAAATAAGTCTTAAAAAAAATAAAAGAAAAGCAACATGAGACAGGCATGAGGTTGTATACTTGTTCATGGTAGTCCTCAGCCATGCAGCAAGTTCAGGGACATTCTGGGTCACACGAGACTGCCTCAGAGCACAGTGGGTAAGAACATTTGGCTGCCAAGTCTGACAACCTGGGACCCAGAGGATGGAGTAGGAGAGCTGACCTCTGCAGGTTTTCTCTGGCTGCCATGTGTGCTGTGGCATGGACTACCTCCTAGAACTTACTAAATAAATGGATGAATATAATAAAAACAAAAATGTGGGAAAAGGAAGAGTAAATGAAAGTAAAATATTGCTTATAAGCTCACCATGCAATACATTTTGATCTCTAGGTTTTTTTTTTCCCTTTGAACATTAGCCTTATACTTTCAAGTTCCTCCTTGACGTTTCCACCTGAATTTCTGTCAGACTCCTCAGACTGGAAAGGTGCCGTTGTGTTATGCTGTTGGTTTGGCTTCTGGTTTTTCGTAACAGGGTTTTTCTGTGTCGATCTGGCTGTCCTGGAACTGGCTCTGTACCCCAGGCTGGCTTTGAACTCGGAGATCAACCTGCCTCTGTCTCCTGAGTGCTGGGATTAAAGGTGTGTGCTGCCAAGGCCCCAGAAAACACAAAGGTATCTATGTTGCTGCTTCTGTTTGTTTTACAATGTAGCCCAGCCTGGCCTTGAACTATTCCTTCCAAAAATATCCTTAAGTTTTCAGATAATTGGGAGAGTTTGAACAAAACTCTCCATCGAGAGAATGCCTCCATGAGATCCAGCTGTAAGGCATTTTCTCCATTAGTGATCAATGAGGTAAGACCCAGCCCATGGTGGGTGGTTCCATCACTGGGCAGGTGGTCCTGAGTGGTTTAAGGAAGCAGTCTGAGCAAGCTATTGAAAGCAAGCCAGTAAGCAAAGTCCCTGAGTCTCTACTTCAGTTCCTGCCTCTATGTTCCTGCCCAGATTTCCCTCCATGATGACCTGTGGCGGAGACGGTTAAGCCAAATAAATCTTTCTGCCCCACGTTACTTATGGTCAGGGTGTCTTTATCACAGCATTAGAAAGGAAACAAAGAATGTTTGCTTTACCTAAGTTACTGTCTTGGTCAGGGTTTTTTTTGTTTGTTTGTTTGTTTTTTGTTGTTGTTTTTTGAGACAGGGTTTCTCTGTGTAGCCCTGGCTGTCCTGGAACTCATTTTGTAGACCAGGCTGGCCTTGGACTCAGAAATCTGCCTGCCTCTGCCTCCCGAGTGCCACCACACCCAGCTCTTGGTCAGGGTTTTTTGCTTTTGTTTTTGCTTTTTTTTTTTTTTTTTTTTTTTGTCCAGGACAGCCAGGGCTATATAGAGAAACCCTGTCTCAAAACAAACAAACAAACAAACAAACAAAACAGGGTTTTATTGTCTCAACAAAACACCATAACCAAAAAAGCAAGTTGGGGAGGAAAGGGATTGTTTTACATTTCTAGATCCTAACTCATCGTTGGCAGAAGTCAAGACAGGAACTCAAGCAGGGTTGCAACCTAGAGGCAGGAGCTGATGCAGAGGCCATGGAGGGCGTTGCTTATTGGCCTGGGATTGGGATGGCTCCCAGTGGGCTGGGCCCTCCCACATGACGGAAGCAGAGGAGGAGCCATGCTAGCCGGGGAGTGTGCTAGCAGCGGAGTCAGCCTGGAGCAAGATTGAGGTCCAGGAGTGTCCACACCCCGAAAATCTCATCCTGGGCTGGCATGTAGGCTTTCAACTCCACCTCTGCCAACTTTGAGGTAGTCACGTAGCCTGAGGGTTTCTTGGTTAACAGGTTAAAACTTCCTCTCGCCTTAGAAAGTCATGGCCAGCAAGCACCTGGAATTCCTCTTCCTGTAAATAAGGCATTCCCAGCGCCTTAGCCCCAGCCAAAATTGTACACTCACCCCCAAAACCTCTACCCACTCTCCAAAGGCTTAAATAGCTTTTGTTCCCCCAAATGAATGAGCTGCTCAGTGAAGCCTGCCTCCTGAGAAGTCTGTTTCTCTCTAAGCTCACCCAGTTACCTTAGGTCTCCGTACCCATCCTGCCAATCAAGGGCCGGGGAGTGGAGTGGGAATGGTAACACACCCAACAGAACGTCCCACGGACTTGCTTACAGGCTAATCTGATGTGGAAATTTTTTTCAATTGAGGCTTCCCCGGAGTAGTGGTAGGGCTTCCTTGAGGTGAGATAGTAAGAGCCTTCTCTGACCTCTCTCACAGTCCCTTCACTGGACCTGGGGAAGAAGCTGAGCGTGCCTCAGGACCTAATGATAGAGGAGCTGTCTCTCCGAAACAACCGCGGATCCCTCCTCTTTCAGAAGAGGCAACGCCGGGTGCAGAAGTTTACCTTTGAGCTATCAGAAAGTTTGCAGGGTGTGAGTAAGCCATTTGGGGAAATCAAGCCAAGAGGAAGCCAGAGAGGCCCTCTGTGGATGGCGGGTGGTAGGTGGCCGGGGAGTGGGGTGTCCCTTTTGTGCACCCATTAGATTAGGCACTGGGCTGTTGACCTTGGGTCAGATGCACTTCAGACTTCAGCTTGGTCTTAGGGAGGAAATATAGAAGAAGGCTATAGAACAATGGTTCTCAACCTTCCTAAAGCCATGGCCCTTTAATTAGCTCCTTATATTGTGGTGGCCCCCACCCATAAACTTATTTTTGTTGCTACTTCATAGCTATTGTTATGAATCATAATGTAAATATTTTTAGAGACAGAGGTTTGCAAAAGGGACCCTGACCTACAGGTTGAGAACCGCTGCTGTAGAAACATTGGCCAACAGACAAAACTGAGGATGGGGGTAGTGTAGCTCAGTTGGCTGAGTGCTCGCCTAGTGTGCAAGAAACCCTGGGTTCCATCCCACGCAATACCCCAAACCAATGTGGCGCTACACATTTGTAACCCTAGCGTCTGAGAGGTAGAAGCCTGGTCAGGGTTTCAAGGTTGTCCTTGGCTACAGACCAAGTTCAAAACCAGCCTGGGCTACATAAGTAATCCTGCCTCAAAATAAAACAAAATAATGTTTCACAGGTGGCAGGTAATTTTGGAAAATACTGATAAGGTTAAGAAATGGCTACTTCTGCCAGGTGCCTGAGACAGTGCTTCCTAAGGGTCTCATATGTATGAGGTGGGATGCTGTCATTCTACCATCCCTCCCAGAAGGGAACTGAGACTCAAGAAGTGTCTTATTCTGACTAGAGTTTACAGTAACAATGAGTGGTATTGCTATTTCTCCATCACAGGCACTGGCTCATCACAGTGAACCTTCAACACTTCTTTCTTTCTTTCTTTCTTTCTTTCTTTCTTTCTTTCTTTCTTTCTTTCTTTCTTTCCTTCTTTCTTTCTTTCTTTCAATTATTTTATTAGATATTTTCTTCATTTACATTTCAAATGCTATCCCGAATGTCCCCTATACCCTCCCCCCACCCTGCTCCCCTACACACCCACTCCCACTTCTTGGCCCTGGCATTCCCCTCTATGGGGCATATAAAGTTTGCAAGA